>NW_027397124.1:5410428-5521224 GCF_003265705.2 Callorhinus ursinus | reverse complement strand
GTCGTCCGTGCGCGCGTGTGCGCGGGCGCCGGCGGTGCGCGCCGCTGGCGGACCGGGCTCGGCCGGCGGCGGTAAAGTTGTGACCGGCCGGCGAGGCGCGCTCGCGGAATGGGGATTAGCGGAGCGGAGGCGCGGGTCCCTAAGCACCCCTCCTCCTCCGCGCCTCCGACCACCGCGCCCTGGGCCCCCGGCTGGGGACTCCGAGGCGAGCCTCGCGAGTGAGGTCCACGTTCAGTGGGGAGCTGGCGGGGCGGCAGGGGAGACGGGGCAGGAGCGGGCACCTACTTGCTGCTTTGGGAGATCTGTGGATGGCGGCGAGCTGGGCAGCGGGTGTGTTTGTGGAGTTGTTACCTGGTCTTAGAGACAGGGAAGCACCACAGACAGATCCCCCTCTCTGGGGGAAACTCCTTCTCCGCGCTGGGATGGGGTTCTGTGCGTATGCCTCTCATTTTTCTCTTTCGGTTTTTGGGGAAGTTGTTACCTGGGCCGGACGCACGGAGCGCTGAAGCCGGATAATGGAGCTTGGATGGCGCTCTCGGTCTCGGGTGGAAGGAGGGTGGGGGAGGGGGCAGACGGACCGACGGACGCACGGGTCTGCTGCTCTCGCTGCAGCTGCAGTGTTTATTGATTTGTGCTGATGTGCCGGGGCAATACACACCCCTCTGCCTGGCGTGAGAGTTTAAAAAAAAAAAAATAATAGAGACAGCAAGAGAGAGCGAGACCCGAACATGTGGTTGTTGTTGCACAGTCGCCTTTTCCAGTTTGGAGAGACGTTGTAAGTTGATTGTATTTCTCTTATCTTGGGGGCAATGCTGTGCTTTCTCTCCCTCTTGTTCAGCAGCGAAATGTCTGCTGATTGTTATTGTCTGGACAGTTCCTGTGGCGAGAGGGGCGAGACTTCTCCGCCCGGGGGCGGCGGGAGCGCGGGGCGAGGTCCCCCGCCCGCGCCGGCCCGGTACCTGTTTGTATAATAATGGGCGGCAACGGCCCTGCCGCTGGCTGCAGCCGAGTCTATATAAGGAATTACATGTACATTTCGGACCGAGGGGCTCGTTTTGGTTCCTACGTTATTTTTAAAACGACTTTTTAACTGTAGGGAAATAAATGCGCCTATAATGGGATTGCTGTTTCTTCCAGAAAATGAGGAAATACGTGTTTAAGTAAAAACTCTCTCGTGCTCCCCCGCCCCACCCCCGCTCCTGGGCTCCCTTTCTCCCTCCCCTCTGGGATGCGAAACGCGAGGTTTTGTAACCTTTCCTGGCAATTTTAGATTTTGTGTGGGATTTCCTGTCTAGAAGCAGATACGAAGATTTTAAGCTGTTTCAAGATGTTTCCTTCCAATCGTAAAAATATTTTTAATATATTTGAGCCGACATTATTAAAACCACTGCTTTCATGAATGATTTTAGTTATTCAAATAAACATTTGCGTTTTAAAGACGTCTGTTAGTTATGATTGATAACTAATATTTGGTATCGTCATTGTGGAGAGATGACTTGTTACAGCAAGAAGCGGAGCATAGGCTATTGCAATTTTAATTTCCTGTTTTAGCGTCGAATAGTGTGCTATATTGAGCTGTTGCCACTGTTGCTGATGTGGCTTTATGAAAGGTAAGTTGGTTCGGAAAGGGCTGCTCGTTTTTTACCTTATTTAAAATGTTCATCGCCAGAGAAAGGGGCTTTTCTTGTTGCTGACGACATGTGTGTGACATGTGAGTCTGAACCACCCAGCGTCTGTGCAGCTGCTGTAAACATGTTTACCTGAACAGGAAAGAATGGATTTTTCTCCTAAAGATCCTGTGATATGAATATTACACTCATAAGGCATATCAACAGATGACTTGAGGGGGAAAAAAGCTATCCTGAAAGGTACTTGAAATCAACAGGAAAAAGAGGTTCTCGATCGCTGCAGCAAATGGCAACTTGTGCAGGTAGAAAAAAGATGGTGTTTAGTTTTCTCCTGCATGTATGTCAGCCCCCTCCTGTCTGCTGCTTTCATTCTCAAGGGAGGGATTTATTTACCACGCTTGCTGTCAGTGTTTTTCCTTTGTGTTTAATATTAGAAAAACAGATTTGGGCTGTTTAGCACAAAATGTCTTGTCTGCAGTATGCATTACTCTCAGAAAACAAAAGGTGTTTAAGATAGCACTGTACCACTACAGGTATCTTCCATTTTCATCACTTTTGGCTCTGTCCTTGTATTTCTTTTTGTTCTCAAACGCATTTCATCCATTGCCGACGATTACAGCCATGCTATTTGATTAAGCCTTATAATTTGCAAATTAAAAATGAAGTTATATGCCATTGTGTTGTGAAACCTCAGAATAGGTGCTGGTTAATATTTCTTAGCAACGCAGTCATATTTAAGTTGCAGTTGTTTATTGGAGAGAATTGCATGAAAAATGTTAACTCTTAAATCTTTTTAATGAGGGAATAAATGATATGTACAGTGGGCGATAGTCATAGAGATACTTTATGTTGTTATTTATATGTAAGTAATTTTTTGTTCATTTAAAAATAAGATATATAGATTTTATTGCTAAGCCTCCAGTAAAACATTTTAATTTCCTTTCTGGAATATATCTGCAGAGTAGGATATTAGTGGGAGAATCCAGTAATGTAACTTGACAGGGGTAAACCAATTGAGCAGGGCTTGGCCAAAGCATCAAACATTAGATAGTAACTTTATGGTGATGATGTTAGTCATCTATAAAGGAGTGGCATTAGAATTGCATAAAATCGATTTTTACCATTTGTAGTGTAATGCTTTGTTGTATTTTAAAAATATATCTTGAAATTTCCCACTGCTACTCTGTGTGGTTTTCGGATGTACATATGTATGCATTTTGGAGGGCGGGAGAGAAATGTGCTGTAGCTACTAATGACCACATGCTGATTAATTCACTTTGGATGGAATAGCAGGTACATATTTTTCTGTCATTTGCACCGTTTCCACTTGCTGTCTTTGGAAACCGCCAGTAGAGGATGCTAACAAAAATAATTATTGGTGTAGTAGCACCATAAGTCTATCTCCTGTTGATTGGGACCTCTGCATTAATAGGGATCTTTGGTGTAATTCTGGGTCTTAGTGTTACTTAAAACTAGCCCTGGGTAAATTAGGCATAAGCATTTTCTAGTCTGCTAGTCTGCTTAGATGGAAAGAAGTAGAAATGTTTTAACTTGAACAATTTTATAAATATGAGCTTTTTAAATACTGAGATTGATATTGCTATCAATTCAGACTTGCTTTAGACCAGTTGTTATTACTGCTTTTTTTTTTTTAAGTTTTTATGTTGTTAGGTTTGGAAAAGAATATGTGATGATTGGCCTGTATTTATTTTGCATATTTTCTATACCTTTTAACCTTTTTTATTCATTGTAAGATTCCCTGAAAACATTTATTTTATTTTTTTAAGACATATATTTTAGGTGTTAAAATTTGTAAACTGTTAAACACGGTTAAGAAAAATTGCAATTAATTGATTGTTAATACTGTCTAATTATGTTCCCATAACTTATGTAAACTTAAACTATATATGGGTTGGGCAGACAACAACTAAAGAAGGTGTTAACCAGCAGTCACTCAGATGTTAGTGATTTTTAGATGTTATCTTTTTCTTTCTCTTCTGATTCTAGTTAAGAATCAGAATAAGGTAGTGTGTAAACTTTACATTTATCAATTGTAAATTAAGAAATATAAGTTTGCTTTGATGTTTTAAATGCAGCAAAAAAGTGTCTTCAGTTTGATAATTATTGTATGTTTGTATTCATTAATTCTTTTCAAACTGCGTAAATTGGTAATGTAACTTTCACATGTAAATAATTGCATGAGACTTGATGTATTTAGTAATATCTTTTTGGTGTGTGTCCATATAATTATATTAATATAACTGTAAACTTTCGGAAGCCTTTGGTTAGGTCAAATGTTAGAAATATTTATTTCCCTAATTATTTTTAATGGTGTTTCTGTAAATGCACCAATAGCAGTATCATAATGCAATAGTAATACTGTTTATCTTGAATTAAGTAGGAATTACCTGAATTACCAGGTAAGCCTGTGTGAATTTCTCATTTTAGGGTGTCATGGTTTTTCAAGAGTGTGTGTATGTGAGTGTGTGTATGTGTGTGTGTGTGTAAATATAGTTTTACATTTCCTGACAGATGTTTCTTGAATTTGGTGTTCACTTAATTCTTAGAGCTCAGTAGTAAATAGGTGTGATTCACTTACTACTTTTATGAACTGGGGAAGTTTACCACAAAGCCATAACATATACAATTGTGGCATGGAGCAAAACTTAAATTATCTTATAAATTGAAAGCATCAATCATTTGTTAAGATGAGCTTTATGTAAAAGCATATGGAATATTTTAGGGTTTTTTTCTTTTTTTCTTTTATAGTATTTTTGAAAGTTTGTACCCTCTGTTTGCAATTTTAGTTGCTTTGAAGCATGTGGTGAGAAGTGAGAAAGTTCTATCAAATTGGGAATGATACTTTGTTAAAAATAACACAATTATATCCCATAATTGTGTTTTTATTATTTTTTTCTCCTTTTTTGCTTTCCCCTGTATAAATTACTTTTAAGCATGTGATTAGAGCCATATGTAAACACAGATGCAACATCATGTGGAATTATATTGTTAACTACTCTCAACTACCTGTATTGAATTGTAGTAGAGAGGAAGAAAAAGCATGTAGATGTTGGAAGAAGATATGCATTAATATGTAAAAGTGCAATGAAAGGTTAGAGGACTTGATGAAATTGTAGAATAGTATTTGGGATTAGAAAAGGTTTCTTAGTGTTTGTAGCATGATCACTAATTTATGGGGAAATGTCTGTTCCTCTCTAATAAGAGATGGAAGCTAGAATAAAAGTTCATTGTTAAAAGAAAAGCTTAAACTCTTAAACTAGAAAAGTACCCTGGTTAGGAAATAAAACATTTTTTAAAAACACTTTTTAGAAGGCTGTATTTTGTACATATTACTAGTAAAATATCATTAAACTAGATGCAGGTTGAAAGAAAATTAACGGATATAGAACAAGATTTTAGTAACCCCAGTTAAAATTTAATCTATTATACATGCATTGCTTTAGGAAATAATCTTCCTTTGGATGGGATAGTGTTTTCAGAATTCCAAGAGGAAGCATTCTTAGGACATCAATTTTAACTAATAAATATTTTCAGTGTGGTGTATATGAGCATGTCTAGATTTTTAACCCTGATGGAGGTGGGTTATACTGCTTGTTAACGTGGAATTGGGTTGCTTGAAAAGACGGCAGTATTCTATAACACTTAAATATAACAGTGTTCTCTAATAAGGAAAATCTCCCTCACAATTGTTTTCGGAGAAAAAAATTTAATATTTAGAATTATTGTTAAAACATATTTTGTTATTACATATTTTGTATGTAATAACATACATTAATTTTGTTAAAACATATTTTGTTATATGTCTTGTTAAAACTCATTAATTTTGTTAAAACATATTTTGAAGTATATCATTTAGGTGTAGATAAATTGGAAGATTCCAAAATAAAGCAAAAATGGCCAAATGTAAGTCTATATTTGTATTATAGCTATGAAATATTATTTTTTCATGCTCTTAAAAGTTATCTCATTTATTTTTTCAAACATCTTCCTGTTATTTAATACATACCTACTATATTTATAGGGATTGCATGTATCTGTCCATGTAGATAATTCTCCTCATAATCAACTTTATGTATTTATTGAGACTTGATACAGGGAGTTTGAGTATAAACTATGGCTGTTGGTTGGAGACCTTATAGTATGGCAGCCTGGGAACAACTTCATCATCTCTTTTGCAGTAACAACTACATCTGTGCTGGAATTATTAGTAACAGATGTTTTGTGACCTCTTAATTCCCACTCCCCTCCCCGCCTTCCCCATCCGTAGTTAAAATTAAATGTGAATGGGAGATAAATAAGGGAATGATGTCAATTTCTCATGTTTATTGTTGTATTCTAAGAATATTGCAAGTCTTCTATTTTCCCCCTTTAAGATATAATTTCAAATTTTTAGGTACTGTAACTATCTTAATTTTGGTTTTTAGATATTTTTAATATTCTGGTTTCAATTTTCTTTTTATAATAGGTGATACCATTATTTCTTAGATATCTCAGTTGCTATTCATGGTCACCAACCTATAATGTATTCTAATTTTCCTTACTCTTAAGGTCTTTATCCCCATTTAATCCTACTTCTAATTGAATGCTTGGCTTTTTGTTAAATGCTCAGAGTATGACTAGTTTGTTAATTTAAAAATTCATTTTTCTCTTAGAATCTTACATGTTTTATATGGAAGGGATCTTTAGAGATATTTTTTCTATCTGAAAACTGATACAGATAAGTTGAAGTTTAGGGCCTTCAAGTAGAAATTCCACTAGAGACTTTAACTTAGGTTTTAGAAGAGGTAATAGTGACATGTGGTAAATCCTTCACAGAGTAGATTGTCTGAACTTGGGCTGAAATACTCTGCCTTACATACTTGAAAAGGCTGTGAAAATCACTGTATCTCTTTAGTGTTTTCTTCTTCTAAGAAGCTAGAGTTGCTCTTCATTCCTATTGCTACATCACTGTTCTAAAATCTCTTTTGATCTTGTTTCTTTTTTTGCTTGTTTGTTTTGTTATTGTTGTTTTGGTGGTGGCAGGGGTAAACAGTTGGAGGATAGAAAAAATAATTCTATATGAATAAATAATTTCAGAGCTAGAATAAATATTAGGAAAATAAATAATTTCAGAGCTAGAGAGATTTGGAGAATCATTCAAATTTGGTTTTGCAGATAAGCAAACTTTCAGGGAGGAACTTTGCCAAGTTCCTTTTACTAGTTAGCTTGGGCTAGGTTACAGCTTTTCATGTTCATAGCTCAGTATTCCTTTTATTAGGCCATTTGAGCATGTTTATCTATGATGGCAACAAGGAAGAACATGAATTTTCAAATTTATCATGGTTAAAACCAAGATGTATTGTAAGGAATGCTCAATCATCACAGAAAAAGGGATTTCTTTAACCATTTGCATAAATTTATCAAATTTAAAAGTTGACATAACTGTATCACTTAAAACATTTCAGATAACAAAGTTGGTTTGTATTGTTTAGAGGCATACCTCATTATTTTGATTATAATTTTTCCTCTTCATTCCCAGTATCAACACCTTCCCGCCTCTCACTTGTACCTAATCTAGTATGTTTTATATATGTTCTTGGTTATGTCTCTATCCTTGTAAAATAATGTTATTTGTGTGTTTTACATCTGTATAACTGCTATTTTGCTATATATTTTACTTCACTAAGCATTTTTTGGTATCTGTTCATATTGCTCTATGTACATCTAGTTAATTGATTCTAACTGTCCAATATTTCATGGTTTGCATGTAGCACAAATTATCAGTTCCCCTAATGACGGATGCCCAGGTTGATTCCAACTCTTGAGTACAAATAATTTTGTAATAAACATCCTCATACATGTTGCTAGTGGCTGTGGAAGAGTTTTTCTAGGTATACATATCCAGGTGTGGTATTGCTGTGTAATAGGTTAGTCACATATTTAATATCACTAAATTATGCCAGATTATTTCTGAAATGGCTACACCAATTTTTGCCCTCACCAACATCGTATACAAATTTTTACTTTTTCCCAGTTTTGCCTGCATTTCTTATTGTAGAACGTCCTACAATTTGCTAATTTAACGGTTGTTAAATGGAATCTTATGGTTTGGTTGCTGTGCTAGGTTTCTCTGTTTACCAGGGAGCTTGAGCATGTCTTCATATCCTTGCTAGCTGTTTGAGTTTGCCTTCTCATGTCTGGCCTATTCATACCCCTTGCCCTTCGTTTTGGTTGGGTTTCCATTTTTTGTTGGTTTTCCAGAATCCTCAATCTGAGATAGTAATCCCTTGGTAATTTTAGACATGGCAAATATTTTCCCAGTGTGTCAGCATGTGTTGACTTTGACAGTGATACTCCTTAATTTTAATGTACTTAAAATTTTTTATTTTGTGGGCACTAAAAAGTCCTTTGTGATCCACAAATTGCAAAGATATTTTCCTATGTTTTCTTCTAATAGTTTTGTAATTTTACCTTTCATATTTAAGTCTTTAATGCATCTGGAGTTCACCTTTTGAGTATAGAATTTCTTCATTTCTTTCTCTCTTCCTCCCTCCCCCCCCCCTCCCTCCCTCCCTTCCTTCCTTCCTTCCTTCCAGAAACAGAGTGGTTAAGAGTGTGGGCTATCCTGTCATTTACTAGCTGAGTCACCTTGACCAAGTTACTTAGTCTCTCAATGCTTGAATTTCCCCATGTGTAAAATGGGTATGATAATCTCAGAGTTGGGAAGGTTAAATGAGGACTATAAAACACTGTGCTTTATATGTGTTTGTTTAAATTTTTACTTAAATTATTAGATTAAGTTTGTTTTAAATACATCTTCCATCAACTGACAGTTTCTTATTCTCTTATCCAATATTAACTCTGATATAACTTGATTTAAAAGGATGTGGTTATAAAATTTATTATTTCTATAGCTTTGACTTTAAACATTGCTTAGTTGTTCTGGCTTTAAGGACAGGCTGTTTGTTAAATCAGTAATAGAATAGTATCTTAATGCTATTTGTGATATGCCTTTCAGCTTGAGGAAGGCTGCCTTGGACTCTTTTATTATATTGAGGGGTATTATATTGAGGAAGACCTTACTATATTACTTTTATATGTAATAAGGACATGAACTTTAAGGAATATGTCCCCATGCTATTCTCTTGCATAATACAAAGAACCCAAGCCCAAGGAAGCTAAACTTTATTTTTGAAAACCCTAAGGAGTGTGCAGTCCACAGATTCTCATACAGATTCATTCATTTAGTTGGGAATATTTTTAAGAAGATGGTTGTATGTATTCTTAACACATAGTATGTTCTTATGGCATAGATCAGGGCAATCCTAAGACAGAAGTTGAAATTGTACCATTTTGTGTATGTGTGAATAACTTTATTGAGATATAATTTACATACATCATTACGCATATACATTTTGATGACTTTTCACATACTTACATGTATGTGTAACCACCACCACAGTTAAGCTATCGAGCATTTCCATCATCCCAGAAAGTCCTCTCGTACCTCATCTCAGTCAGTCCTCCCCTAGTCTAGCCCAAGCAACCAATAATCTGTTTTTGATGAGTAAAGATTAGATTTACTCTTTCTAAAAGAGTTTCCTATAAATGGAATCATACAGTATGTACTCTTTTGTCTGCCTTCTTTTACTCACGTGACGTTTTCAAGATTCATCCATGTTATTACATGTATCAGGCGTTCATTCCTTTTGTATTGCTAAGTAGTATTCCATTGCCTGAATATATCACAATTTGTTTATCCATTCACCTACAATGGGCAAAATATTTGCATTGTTTCTGGGTTTTTGTATAGAATAAAGCTGTGTGAACATTTACATACAAATTTTCATGTGGATATATGCTTACATTTCTTTTGGGTAAATACCCAAGGTTTGAATTGCTGGGTCATATAGGAAATACATGCTTGACTTTGTAAGAAACTGGGAACTGGTTTATAAAGTGCTTGTAACATTTTACATTTTACAATGTATGAAAGTTTTAGTTGTTCCAATCCTTATAAACATTTGTCTATGTTTTTAATTTTAGCTATTCTAATAGTTATGTCATAGTATTCTTTTGGTTTTAGTTTAGACTTCACTATAATGATGTTTGGGTATCTTTTTGATGTACTTATTGGCCATTTGTGTATTTTTTCTTATGAAATGTCTATTCCAATCTTTTGCCCATTTTTAATTGGGTTGCTTATCTTTTTATTATCAAGATGTAAGAGTTCTTTATATATTCTGGATCCAAATTCTTTTTGGATATCGGTATTTAAAGTATTTTCTTCCTTTCTGTGTCTTACCTTTTGATTTTCTTAATGGTATCTTCAAAGTGCAAAAGTTTTAAATTTTGATGAAGTCCAATTTATAACTTTATTCTCTTAGGCTTTGTGCTTTTTGTGTTTTAAGAAATCTTCGCCCATTCCAAGATTTTTTCCCTTGTGTTTTTAGAATTTTATAGCTTTAACATTTAGGTCTATGATCCATTTCAGGTTAATTTTTGTCTGTTACCCTGTTTTGATCTTCATCTACAAGCCTGCCTGAGGTAGCCCTGAGTAGTTTGCAAGAGGCTAAAACTTGGTCTTCTTACTAATCAAAATTCTGTGTGAGAATTTCTGTTTGAGTATGTTAAAAATATTTTTCAAGACCCAACTAAGAACCAGAGCTCAAGATTGTAGAGAAACACAAATCCTACTTTCCTGGTTTTATGCATTTTAAACTGAGAGCAGTGGCATTGTGCTTAGTCAGTGTTTTCAGAATTTTTCATGTCCTTGACACATTTTTAATTCACAGAGACATACTTAAGTGAAGCTAGAGTTTCAGAGAAAGATGCCCAAAGAGAGTGTCCATGGTGAATGTTATCTTCATGGTCTCTTATTTCCTACACAGTTTTAATGAGTTTAGCATTATACCAATTCTTTTTTACATTCCATAGCTTTTATCTTTACATGGGAATTTGTTCAAACCTACCCTTTATCTTGAATTCATTAAGGGACATAATTTTATCCCTTTGAAATGAACATTTTTTTAACCATCTCTTGAGTTTCTTGTATAAGGATTCCACCTTACTGTTCTGCTGAAGCTGCAGTACCTAGTAGAGGTCTCCAGTGACCTCCAAATCCTGCCAGCGTTTCTCAACCTTTATCTTACTTGACTTTCCTGTATTTGTTATTGTTGAATCTCCTGGAAGGTTTTGCTTCCTTAGCTTCTATATTTTTACTCTTTTCTTAAATTCTCATCTTTCTCCATTCTTGTTTCTTAGAGCCTCTTTCTTTTTGAAATTACCTAGGGCTGTCTCCTCTCACTCAATATACCCTACCTAGAAGTCTGACCCAATTCTTTTAGTTTTAGCTTCCACATATATACTGATGTTTTCAAAATCTTTGTCAGAACTAGATTGAGTTCCAAATATGTATGCAGTTGTCTGTGCAACTTTTCCATCTATATATCCCACAGGACTGTCAAATTTCACAAGTCCAAAGTCGAACTAATTTATTTCCCACCAAGTCTTACTTTCCTTCTCATTCATGATCTTGTTAGTGCCACCGCCAATGTATTACACTCAAGTTAAAACCGAGGGTTAACCTTCCCTCTCATAACCTAATGATCACCAAATCTGCCAGTTCTGTATTCTGAATGTCTTTCAAATCAGTCTTTTCCTCTCCATTTCTATCCTGTTGCTTTAGGATCTTCAATTTCTCATGGAAAGCCTATTGTTTGTCCCTACTCTTCTTTGCCATGCAGGCTGCTGCCAAAATTGTCTTTGTAAAAAACAGATGATTTAATAATTGTCCCAATCACATGCCTTCCCTGGATCTTTATTAACTTACTGGATAAAACCAAGATTCTATCCATGACATACAAGGCCCAGATTTATGATCCTCTCCCTGCTATTTCTTCTGTCTGCTGACCGCTTCCCTCCTCCTCCTCTTAACTATAGATTCCTATATCCCTCCATGCATTTGAATATACTTTGGTTCCTTCTACCTGCAATATTTTTCCTTTTTCCCTACCTCATATTTTCTGCTATATTTTGAAAGGTGGACAGGAATTTATCTCATATTTCTTCTTCATAAATGCTTTCTCTGATCCCTTTCAGTCTATTCTTCTTAAGTTGGTGATTTTTCATTTAAGTTAAAATATTACTCCCTTTACATTTTTTTGCCCAATAAAAGGTAACATACAACCAAATAAAGCTACCCCCCTTACCCCCCTTTTTACTTTGGTATAAATTATTATGCCAGTTACCTTGGCATAAAAGCTTTGATCTTACTGATTTTTAGCTACATACTTTACCCCTCATTTTGTTATGGTTAAAGAAAAAAATGTTTAATTCCTTTGAACTTTGATGAGTTGATTACAGATGCATTTATTTACTTACTCATATTTATGAGTAAAATGTATATGTCACTGAAATAACTCCCACACAGTTCTTTTAAGATAGTATTTTTTCTGACTTTTTCTTTTTTTTTATGTTGTGTTAATCGCCATACATTACATCATTAGTTTTTTGATGCAGTGTTCCATGATTCATTGTTTGCATATAACACCCAGTGCTCCATTCAGTATGTGCCCTCTTTAGTACCCATCAGCAGGCTAACCCATCCCCCACCCCCCTCCCTCTAGAACCCTGTTTGTTTCTCAGAGTCCATAGTCTCTCATGGTTTGTCTCCCCCTCTGATTTCCCCCCCTTCTTTTTTCCCTTCCTGCTATCTTCTTTTTTTTTTTCTTAACATGTAATGTATTATTTGTTTCAGAGGTACAGCTCTGTGATTCATCAGTCTTACACAATTCACAGCACTCACCATAGCACATACACTCCCCAATGTCTATCACCCAGCCACCCCATCCCTCCCACCCCCCACCACTCCCGCAACCCTCAATTTGTTTCCTGAGATTAAGAATTCCTCATATCAATGAGGTCTATTTCTTTTTATCACCTGTTCCTATTCCTTGAAAATCCATCGTAACTAACTTGTGTTTTATTTTTGTTTTTAAAGCACTTACTTTTTTATACACCATTTAGTTCTGTATCTGCCTTGAACATTCTAGATATAAGTGACATAATTCCTTCTGATCTGATATCTGTAGGTGCACTTATGGAAAGAGCATTGAACTAGGAGATAGAAGTCTTAGGTAGAAATCTTAGTCTAATGTTAAAGCTGCCGTTAATTGGCCTATGAAATTGGGAAAATAATTTATTTGGCCTAAGTCTGTTCATCTGTAGAATGAATATGATGGACTAATGTGTGCTAGGCAATGAAACTCCGAAGATGAGAAATGCAGTTTCTTGCTTTAAAGAGCTTACAGTATCCTAGAGGGGGAAAAAAAAAAAAAAAACAACCCAGGAAAACAAACCTTTAGAATATAGTTTGGTAACTGATGTGATAGTCTATCCCATATGCATAGAGGGGATGGCCAAATCTTAAGGGATATGTGTGGGTTATCTTAGTAAAAATGTGGAATATATTATTCCAGGTAGGGGAATAGAATGTACAGAAGTATATGAGACACACACGCGCGCACACACACACACACACACACACACACACACACATTGTGGGACTTGTAAGTCACAGGTTTGGTTGAACTCTGTAGGGTTAGTGGAGGAAAGGCTAAACATGAGGCTAGAGAATTAGATAGGAAGCAAATGAAAAAAAAAAGAGCTTTATACTGCCATGATGGGATTCTATCTTGAAAGTGTTGAAGAATTGCCAAAGATCTTAAAGCAGCAAATGACTTGAATATAATTATGTAGTTCATCATCTTACTTTCTTTATGTATTAAATTTTAAATGATTAAAAATTAAAAATGCCTTACTAAAAGCTGATTTGTCCTGCTTTCCTGAGTTTTGGCTTATGTATACTATAATGCTAATAGATTCACGTAGAAATTACTTTAAAATGGTGCTGCCACCACACCACTTCTACCGTCATCATCAGTATCAATAAAAAGCAGTCTTTACTAGAAACAAAAGTGGCCTTGTTTAGAGTTGATTGCTAAAATCTATGACATTGGGGAGGGTATGTGTCGTAATGAGCGCTGAGTATTATGTAAGACTAATGAATCACTGATGTACTCCTGAAACAAATAATATATTATATGTTAATTAATTGAATTTAAATAAATTCTTAAAAAGTTAGAAAATAAAAAACAAATTTATGCATCAAGTTGGCCATGCATTTCTGAACTCTGCACTATTGTAAGGAATTATGTTTTCATTTTTTTCTTCTTTCTAAATCATTAAATCACAGCTTATATAGATGTGTTGTGTACTTACAGTCCCTATGGCATAAGATGGTTTTACTGCTATTAATGATGGCTCTCCAAATGTGTAAAATTCTTTGAGTTTATTATTTCTTAATAAATTTCTGGGTTATTTCTGGCACTATTAATGGTTCTGTGTAGAACTCCTGTCTTGTGAACCTGTTATATATACTTTGATATCCGTTCTCTATTACAGATATTTAATAAGATACAGTTAGACAATCCTTGCCATTCTTTTGGCTGGCATGATCCCAGGGCCTGATTGCCTATGATAAATGAGACTAATAAGTAAGCTGGCTATTTTATTGTTTGCATTGAAATAACTAGGCATCCACAAAACCAGATCAAATAAAATAAAACTTTTTCTCTGCTTATTCCAATATTTACTAAGAAAGATTATTTTAAATAATTCACAATGCTGATGAATTTGCCTTTTCCTTCTGTGGTCCTATTTTTTGCTTAATATTTTTTCAAAATATGTTATCAGGTACATACCAATTTAGAATTATCATTGCTTTTATCATTATTTAGTGACCCTCACTTTCTAGGATAGTTTTTCAATAAAGTCAACTTCAGATGGTATTAATATAGCCACACAACCATGAGAGACTATGGACTCTGAGAAACAAACTGAGGGTTCTAGAGGGGAGGGGAGGTTGGGGAATGGGTTACCCTGGTGATGGGTATTAAGGAGGGCACGTATTGAATGGAGCACTGGGTGTTTTCGCAAACAATGAATCATGGAACATTACATCAAAAACTAATGATATAATATATGGTGATTAACATAATAGAAAAAAATATAGCCACACAACCTGAGTGTTTCTCATTGAAAATAGCTGTAGGCCTGATTTATGTTTTTCTTATTGAACAAAAAAAAATTCAAGCTTTTTTGGGAGTTACATAATATGCTACAAGATTAAAGACAGTGCCTTTTTTTAGTCCAAGTGCAGAGGAAATACACTTTATCATGTTTCAACCTCTAAGTTAATAATTTTTTTATTTTTATTTTTTTAAGATTTTATTTATTTATTTATTTGAGAGAGAGCATGAGAGGGGGGAGGGTCAGAGGGAGAAGCAGACTCCCCGCTGAGCAGGGAGCCCAATGTGGGACTCGATCCCGGGACTCCGGGATCATGACCTGAGCTGAAGGCAGTCGCTTAACCAACTAAGCCACCCAGGCGCCCTAAGTTAATTTTTAATGTAAAAAATAGTGCCTTATTTATACACCATTTTTCTCTATTTACATGTGACCTAATTTGTATGTAGAGGGGCTTTTGTGCTCTGTATGTTATATACCACATGTTTTTAATCTAAACTTTAAAACTTAACCCCATTTTACTAATATTCATTTATACCTTATTTATGCTTGACTTGTCTTATGTATTATGTGTTATAATAGTCAAACAATGGTCATAAAATTCTATGTAATTTCAATTTCTATCACATCAAGCTGATTATTTATTTATTTATTTATTGGTGGGAGGCATCCTCCTTTTTTTTGTTTGTTTTTCATTAGAGATAGATTTGGAATTGTACCGTACCAACTGTAAAAATAGTTCAGGGCAGTAAGACAGACTTTGAGTGTCTATTATATTGAGAGTCTAACATATTAAGCATATGGGGAGGGAAGCAAGGTGCTAGCTGTTTTAAGGTCTCATGGCCACACTAACATGCACATCTTGTGCATGTTCACCTGGGTTGTATAGAGTTTGGGGATTTCCATCTGCCATTACTGTATTTTGTTGAGTCAGCAGTCAGGTAACAGTAGTGGTCATACTTCCGTCATTATGTTCTCTGAGTTTCTGATCACCATAGTCTCACAGATCAGGAAAATGGTTACAGATGGAAGGTCTCAGAAGTAAAGATAAAGAACACAGGGAATGGTAGATATGGGTAGGTGTAGACAAGCACTGTATAAAACCTGGGAGCAGGGTAAAATTATTGATTAGCTGTAGACTTTGGTAAGTTATGTATTCATGTTAAAATCTCTGAGATAAATAAAAATCTAGAAATAATATGGCTATCTTTCAAATTAGTAGAAGAGGGAAATAGAATGAGAAAAAATAATCTAAGAAAGAAAAAAAGGAAGGAAGGAAAAGAGAAACAGAAAAAAACAAATGGAAAGCACAAAGTAAGATTAGTATTTGCATTAGATGCAAATATATTAGTAATTACAGTGCATATAAACTGACAAAATGCTCCAGTTAACATAAGCTGATTGTCAGATTGGATAAAATAACAAAATCTAGATATATACTATTTATAAGAAACATACTTTTAAAAAGGATATAGAAAACTTGAAAATAGAAAGGATGTAAAAAGATATGCTTGACAATACTTACTAAAGAAAGGTGGTGTTGTGTGACTGTATTAATACCATCTGAAGTTGACTTTATGGAAAAACTATCCTAGAAAGTGAGGGTCACTAAAAAATGATAAAAGTAATGATAATTCTAAATTGGTATGTACCTGACAATATACTTTGAAAACATATTAAGCAAAAAATAGGATCACAGAAGGAATAGGCAAATTCATCAGCATTGTGAATTATTTAAAATAATCTTTCTTAGTAAATATTGGAATAAGCAGAGAAAAATGTAAAAAAATACAGAAGAGTTTATTAACAGTATTTACAAGCTTGTTGTAATGGACATTTAGGAAACACTGCATCTCAGAATACTTTTTAAAAAATTCTTTAAAAGCACATAAGACCTATTTACAAAAAAAAGTGATAACATTCTGGTCAAATACAGCCAGTTTTCACAATTTCAGGAGATTGGCATTATACTACATTCTCTGTTTACAATGACATTAGCTGTAATTTAGCACCATAATTTTCCTGTATGTTTGGGGAAGTTGAGATGTATTATTTACAAAAAACTCATGGGTAAAAGAAATACTTGTAAGGAATATTAGAAAATATAATTTAACAGTAATAAAATACCATATATCAGAACTTATGTGATAAACTGTGATAAACTGATACTTTATGGAAATTTATAGACTTTAATGCTTACATTAAAAGAATAAATGCTGAAAAACAATTACTGCATTCCCAAGAATTAGAAGTGACTAAAAGAATACTCCCCCCAACTGAAGTAAAAACTAAATATATATTAATGAAATAGAAAATAAAAGTAAATCAGAGAGGAAACAGTACAGGTAAAAATAGATTATTTGAAAAGACTAACAAATTTGAAAACTGTCCGCAAGATTAATCAAGGGAAAAGAGAAGTCACAAAGCAGTAACTTGAATGAAAAAGGGTATGTTACTACAGATGTTTTAGGAATAGTCATCTTTATGCTAGTATATTGAAAGCTTATATCAAATGGGCAAATTCCTAGAAAAAAGTAGCTCATATTAGCTCAAGAAGGAATAAAAAATTGAATAGTCTTAAAATATAAAGGAAAAATATTCTTGCAAAGAAAAATACCAAATCCACACAGGTTATAGCAAGTTCTTTAAAACATCCAAGGGATAATAGCAAGATACTCATTAAAGAAACTTGATCTTTAATGGCACTGGTTATGCCAGTCAGTGGAAAGAGGATGGCTCTTTCAATAACTGAGGTAGTTAGTTAATTAAATGGAAAAAATTTAGTTGAGCCATTATATTATTTAGAGAAATTAGTTAGACTAGATTATAGATCTAAATCTATAAGGTAATCGTTTAGTTAAGGTAAAACTAACACTTTCTAGAGATAATAGAGTAGAATGTTTTCATGACTTCGAATAAGACAAAAATGCATAAAACACAGAATGCAAAAGATTGGCAAATATGACTTCATGAAAATAATTTCATCAATAGATACCATAAAGAGAGTGGGGATTAGTATTCAGCACAAATAAAGATCTGCCACACAGTGAAATAAAGATAACAACTTAATAGAAAACTGGGTAAAGGAGTTGAATGTACACTTCGTAAAAGAATAAACTCATTTGACCAATAAGCACATTATGAGATATTCAACCTCATATGTAATCAGAGAAATGCAAATTAAAAACACAGTGAAAAAGTTATTTCATGCCTCCTAGATTCTCAAAAATTCAAGGCCAAATGGTATTGCTGTTCGTGTGAATATGGAACAACTGGAACACTTAGGCAGTGCAGATGGTAATGTTAATTGGTATGTCCACCAGAAAAAAAAATGGCATTATTAAAGTTGAAGATGCACATAAACTATGATCCAGTATCTCTATTCCTAAGTATATCTTTAACCATTATACAGATGATCAGGTGATGTATATAGTTGTTAATATAGCCTTATTCATAATAACAAAACAACAAAAAACAACTCAAATATCTATTAATAGGATAAATAGTGGTATATTCACTCGATGGGATGTTATGCAATTCTGAAAACGAATGAATTATAGCTATGCCCAGCAGCTTGGGCCATCTTAGGAATATAATGTTGGGGAAAAACAAATCATAGAAGAATATACAACATGTTTCCATTTATATAAAATTCAAGAAAATGCAAAATTAAGTAATATATTAAGAATACAAATATAGTACAGCTCTAAAGGAAATGATAAATATAAAATTTAGGGATGAGTAAATAACACAAGTTTGGAAAGATACTCTTTCTACACAGAGTACATACAGTGGGTAAGAGTAATGATTTTTTTTACTGGGTGTTATATGCAACTAATGAATCGTTGAACACTACATCAAAAACTAATGATGTACTATATGCTGGCTAACTGAACATAAAAAAAAAAACTGGATGGTGAGTACTCAAGTAATTATTGTACTTTTTTACCTTAAACTTATTTTATAAAATTATTTATTTCATACTTAGTATTGATAATTACTGACAGTGATATGAAAATAGTAACTAGAAAAAGAAAAGTGAATCATTTTGGGGAGAAGGCTGTGTATTTCCTATATATCTACATTTAGTCTGTGAATTCTCAATGTAGTCAATTTTTTTGGCTTTTTTTTAGTTTTTTAATACTATTTTTGTATTTAGTAGAGCATAATTTCTATCCCTGGTTGTGAGATACTTCAAATGTATTCATTTATCTCAAAGCGTACAATTTTAATTCTTTTACATTTTTCTAAGCATTAAATTTACATGTTTTCTACCTCATGTATTTCTTGGGTTTTTAAAAGATTTTTTTATTTGCGAGGGAGAGTGTGCATGAGTGGGGGTGGGGCGATTGTGGGTAAAAGGAGAGGGATGAGCAGAAGCTGTGCTGGATCCCAGGACCCTGAGATTCTGACCGGAGCCGAAGTCAGATGCTTATTGACCAGCTGAGCCACCCAGATGCCCCTCATATATTTCTTGTTTATTGGCCACATTTTAAGATGCCTGAGAAAGGTAATGCCTTACCTTATATTTTTCTTTTTCTTTCTTTTTTTTTTTAGACAGAGAACACATGCGTGTGAGTGGGGCTGGGGGCATGGGCAGAGGGAGAGGAGAAAGAATTTTTTTTTTTTAAGATTTTATTTTTTTTAAAGATTTATTTATTTATTTATTTGATAGAGAGAGACACAGCGAGAGAGGGAACACAAGCAGGGGGAGTGGGAGAGGGAGAACAGGCTCCCCGCTGAGCAGGGAGCCCAATGCGGGGTCAATCCCAGGACCCTGGGATCATGACCTGAGCCTAAGGCAGATGCTTAATGACTGAGCCACCCAGGGGCCCCGAGAAAGAGAATCTTAAGCAGACTCCACACTCAACTGCAGAGCCCTATGGGAGCTCGATCTCAACGCCAGGAGCTCAATCTCAAGACCATGAGCTCATGACCTGAGCTGAAACCAAGAGTCGGGTGCTTAACCGACTGAACCACCCAGGCTCCCCTTAAAGTATTTTTTTTTAATTTTTTTGTTTTTTAAAGTAAGCTTTTACTCCCAACATGGGGCATGAACTCATAACCTTGAGATCAAGAGTTGCATGCTTTACCAACTGAACCAGCCAGGTGCCCCTTGTATTTTTCTTATATGTCTTTTATTCTTATAATTGCATTTGTAGACATAACATTTTGTTTCAGAATATTACCATTTTGTTTATTTATCTGACTTTATAGTGTTTATATGTCAGGCACTATTCTAAGCAGTTTAAAAATACTAATTTCATCTGCAATAAAATCCTATGAGGAAGATATTGTTATCCTTACTGTAATGGCAAGGAAACTAAGGCACAGAGAGGTGGTTGTCGCAGGTCACATAGCTCGCAGGTCACATAGCTAATAGGCACATAGTAGAGCCTATATTCAAATGTAGGCATCCTGGCATTTAACCTCTAAACTGTAAAAAACGGTAGGAAGTAGATCTCTTAAGGGGAATATGCCATCTTTTTCAATATTCTTTAATAAATAGGGTACTATTTTTAAAGGGTGTTAGCATATTGTCATACAATGATGAAAAGATTATGCAATTCCCTTTCTTTTCTCCAAGAAAGTAAAATATATCCGCAATTGATATTTTTAGACACTGCTTTAAAATGAAATTTATGTCCATAGATTCATGGGACAAGAAAAGTATATAGGTAAAAGGACCTGTTAGTCTAATTGTAGATGTGACCATGTGCATAAATGGTGATAGTGACCTCTCGTTCTTATTCTGAAGGTAAGTTCATAGAGTCATAATTTAAAATCAGAAAGCTTAACAGAAGCATGTATACATTTAGGAAAGCAATATTCAGGGATGTTGACATGGTACTTTTGGAAAATTCTTATAGTATAAGAGTTAGCCAATGAATAGAGAAAATTAGGCAACTGTGATTTGTGAAGCTAGTAGTAATATCCAAAAGTGACACATCAAAGATAAAGAGACAAGAATCAGACAAATCCTTTAGAGCAGTGGTTCTTTACCATTGAGAATATGATGTTAACTTACAGAAATTTCTGTGTAAGTTCAAAGGTTTTATAACTACATGAAAGTTTTGCCATGGGTCAACCCCTAACCCTATTCCCACTTGGAGCCTTTGAGAACTCATCCTATAGTTACATGTTGTCTCTAAAAAGTTCAGCTATTTTGTGTGTGGCTTTTTGTCAACCAGTTCAGATAACTTAACTTTCAGCAACATGTGGTTTTATCAGTCAAAACACATGACTGTTACTGATTTTTCCTTTAGAGATGAAACTGTATATGTGGCCTAAATATACTTTTAGAGATTCTTCAAAGAGACAGTATTTCCTACTTAATTTACTTTAGTGGCCTGTTTTTATTTTGTAAGATCAAACACGTATGTAGCATATTTTAAGCAGTAATTTACATTTAAATAAGGAAAGCTCTTGCAGTTGAATAAAGGCATTTATTTTTTAAGAACACATATGAATGTACAGTAATTTATAGCTCTGACCACTAGGTAATTTGAGATGCTCACGGAGAACTCTGGGTGATTATGACAATGTCCCACCCACGTCTGTATTTGTTTTGCCCACTTCTCTACTAGGAAGACTAGGTCATATAATGTATGGTATTTTCAATTATTTTAGATTAATCCATCTCAACACAGCAGGGGAGAGTACATTATACACGATGCTACATGAAATAGCCTTCAAGAATTTGGGACAATAACCTTCATAAAATGTTTCTCAGAAAGTGAGACGTTATCTCTTGATTATATCTTTTATATGAATGCAAAATTGCTGTGTTACTCCATAATTTGTGTGTGTTAATGTAAAGCCTACAAGAATTTGTATTAATTTTTTCCTTTAAAAATTGGGTCAAATGAGTTCTCTAGGATGATTTCATTATTTAATCTGTGGCTTCAAGTCTCCATGTTACTCCCTCCCTCTACCAAGTACATCCTTGCTTTTGGCACAAGATATCTTTCTTTCAGATGTCAAAACACTTAGGAATACATTTTATAAATTATTAACTTATTCTTTTAGTACAGGCTTAAAACCATTTGGTGGATAAACTATAGCAATTTAAAAGCCTAGTTTTTGTTGAATGGAGCTGCAGCTAATCTTGAAGACCCACTGATAACATAGCACTTAACATTCAAAAAAGATAAATAAATCACCTAACTTTTCATTTTCAGTTTTATGTAATTTTACAGTTTGGTACTTGATACTTATTCTTGGTATGAGATAAGGTTATATGATGTAACATTTAATAATTGCCCACCATGTTGTAGTCACTGTGCTAATTGCTAAGGATACAGTGATGGGTAAAACTGGGGTTCTGCACTTACAGAGCTCGCAAATGATGGATGGAATCACAAAAACAGATATTTGTAGTACAGTGCAGCCACTATAATATAGAGAAATGGAAAGAATGGCCGAAGAAAGCATTGCTGGAAGAGTTAATGTCTGAACTGAGTATTAAAGGATCAGAGAAAGAGAAAATTGAGATCAGGGAAACGGGGGATGGAATTAGAGGACCAGCTGGGGTGGAACAGGAGCAAAGGCATGTTGGTGAGAAATAGCATGTGTCCTGGAAGTACAAGCAGGTGTGTGTTGTAGGAGTATAAATAAGGGACAGAGAATGATGGAGTGGTGTGGAACCAAATCATGGAGGGTTTTTTTTTTTTTAAGATTTTATTTATTTGAGAGAGAGAGAATGAGAGATAGAAAGCATGAGAGGGAAGAGGGTCAGAGGGAGAAGCAGACTCCCTGCTGAGCAGGAAGCCGGATGTGGGACTCAACCCCGGGACTCCAGGATCATGACCTGAGCCGAAGGCAGTCACTTAACCAACTGAGCCACCCAGGCGCCCATCGTGGAGGGTTTTTAATGCCATGTTCAGGAGCTTGAATTTATCTCTCTTTCTAGGCTTTGGGAAGCCATTGAAGACTTTTAAGCAGAGACCTGGTTTGCTTGTATTTAGGTTTAAATAGAATACTCTGGTAGCTGTTGTGAATGATAAGTTTTAAGGGGAAAAGATTGGAGGCAGGGAAGGCATTTGTGAAGTAGTTGGCTTGACAAGATCTGATGGGGGCTTAAACTAGGGCTGTGATAATAGAAATGGAGAAGAGGGAACAGATTTCAGACTCTTTACTTTTGTTCTTAGTAAATCATAGATTCATTAGGACTTGATACTTGGAAATGGCCAATGGGTGAGAAGCAGACAAGCTTAAATCCAGAGTTTCTACCTGGGGCAACTGCATGGATGGTGATGACAACAAACAGAGAATACATGAGTAAGGGTCAATTTAGAAGCTAAGGAAATCAGTTTTGGATATTTTGAGTTTGAGATGGTAGTGAGATAACCAGTATGGGAGGTCTAACAAGGCAATTGACCTTTTGAATCTGAGGCTGTGGGATGTGACTGGGGGCCCTGGGCTGGAAACCATATATGGCCATATGTGGAGGGTATATGGGCTGAGAAGAAAATGAAAGAAGACAGAAGACAGGATCTTGGGGAGCATCAGCGTTTTAGAGTCCAGCAGAGAGAAAGAAGCCCCATAAAGGAGAGGAGAAGCTAACCAGAAACAAATGAAATAATCAGTGAGCAAACCTGTGGATCCAGTTGAGACTAGAAACTACACATTTTTAATGGAACAAATCCATACAGTTGTGATTCACTTAGATGCCCTCTGTAGCTGAAGTAAGTGAGGGGAGATTAGAATGTAACATTAGTCTGGGATTGAGATTTTACCAGAGTGGTACAGTGACAAGTTATGAGCCTAGGGAAATTAAGGTGTTGAAATTAGAGCAGTTTAGATGAGCTATGACAAATGTTGCATATTACATATGTTGCATATTACGTGCTCTGCATTATTCTTTTATAAATATTAGCTCATTTGATCCTGACAACCAGCTTGGTAAAACCTCAGCCCCAGAATTTAAATTCCATAGGAAGGGAGTTTATTTTGTTTTCTGTCTGTATTCTCAGTGCCTGACATACAGAATGGGCTCAAATACCTGTTGAATAAATGAATGAAGATGAAGTATGTTATTATTTCCATTTTACAGTTGTGGAAACTGGGTAAGGAGAGGTTAATTTATGCTATTTAGTGGGAGAGCTAGTGGGGAAGGGTATGAGCCTAGGAGAGGGAGCTGGTAAAAAACTGAGGGATTCTAGGACATGAGATCTCTGTGGGGTATAGTAGAAATGAAGGCATGAGAGAGAGGGAAGAAGAGGAAGTCTGGTCAGAGAGTAACGTTAGAAATTATAATTTGTTGAGGTGGGATTCTGGGTGACGACAAATGGTCAAGTCTTAGGAATGGAATGGAGTAGATGTTTATTATGGAAACTCTATGGGTATATATTGTAGATATTGAAAGATTCTGAGAATATGATAGAAGTTTTGATACAGAGGAAGATTATGATACAGTCTTTAACAAATGAAGAGTTTTTATATGGAGATGTGTAGATGAGAAAAGATAGTGGAATGGATGAATGTCATTTGGATAATCTTGGTAGAAAACTTCAAAAGTACTCAGAATGTAAATAGGAATGTTTAAAATTTTGCCTGGTATTGCAGCCATACTTAAGATTGAATTCTAAATGTTACATTTCTCCCCTGCAAAAAAACCTTCCACACTTAATGTAGGAGTAGAGCAAAATTTTGTTTGAGTTCCTAGCTGCATGGCTCACCTCTTTTTCTTTGGTAGCTGTTGAGTACACATCTCAAGGATGGTGAAAATAAAATGCACTTGCTCTTCTAAATCTTCAGCGACTGCCCAGTGCTTTGTCATTCCTTCCCAGTTCCCTTGCTGACCCTTTACCCTCTCCCTCCCCCTAGTCTCTTTTTGAATGCTTTTATTTCAGGAAGCTCTTGAGAGCTTTCTTTCTACATTACCCTTGTGGCAGAGAAAAAAGTAAAACTTATTTTAGCACTAAATTATGGTTAACATTTTAAGTTGAACATTTTCAGAATGTTTCAATAACCTAAGCAATTAATTCTGGTTCATTTTAAAAAGATTATTCAGTCTCATATTTTGTTTGCTTTAAAAGGCTCTAATTTCTTTTCATATATTTTGATAGCATTGTAATTTCTGTCCTGAATATTTTCCTTCAGAAGAATATAAAAATCCAGTAATTTATTATAAGAGCATATTAAACCTAAAATTTAATTGTTTATATCAGTTTAAAGCATAGACTTTGAGTTACACAGAATTTTTCATTTTGCAATTGTATAGTTATGCCCACTTATCCTTTTGTTTGTGTGTGTGTGTGTGTGTCTTTCCCACAAATAAGTATCACCCTCTGAATGCTCTTAGGAAAATCAGAGTTAATCAAATGTTATGAAATACATTTATATAATGAAAAGGTTGGAAAAGATGATTTCCAAGGTGACTTCTAGAGCAGATATACTGTGATTTTGTGGTTCTCTATGCTCTACCCACTTCAGACCTTAGTAAATAGTCACTGAAATAGTGCTAAATGACCTTTGACACAGAACCCATGAATGCCCCAAGTATGATTTCACTTTCACCTCCTTTGTAAACCTAAATGCTTGTCAAATTAGATGTGTGTTTAGATCTTCTTACTGAATGTGCCTTGAGGAGGAGAACAAAGCTTGGGGTCAACTTGGCATAATCCCCACATTTATCTTTTTCTGTTATAGAGATTTGTTGGGGGATGGGGTGACAGTCCTTTCTGAGGAGAAAGTGCGAGTGTAGGTGGACTCGCTGTCATCTTCATTCTTTTTCCTGCAGCCTCACTGGGCCTTGTTGATTTCCATATGTTAATAAAAGCAGACCAGGTGGGTTACTGGTTAGTACCTGTGGTTCTCATTTGATCCAAGGGCTCTGTTATAGGCACACTAACTGACAAATTAAATCACGGCACTATATATGGAAGTATCTCACTTTTCCATTATCAGTAAACTAGATTAGATTGTCTCACAGGAGTTAATACCATATGAGGTTTTTCATGTGTTCATGTGTATAGTATATATTAAAATATTATTTTTATGTTTTTCTGTATAAATTTTATAAATGCCAATTTGTCAACTCTAATGTATAAAATACTTATATATATACTTAAGTAAATAATTAGTATTAAATTTGTATTTTAACTTTATAGTAATGAAAACTGAAAATTCTTGGATCTTATTCTTTTAAACTTTCTCATTTAGGTTCTGATAATCTGTTTGAAAATCAGGAAAATGCTTAGGCTCGCATGACTTTTAATAGCAGACACTACTACATCTCACTGGTTGTAATTGATTAGAAGCTGTGAACAGTCATTAATTGTTCAAATATAAGAAGGTTGTAGGAGACCATATGACAAAAGAATTAGTTACCTTTACAGTTTGTTCGCTGCACCTCAGGCACTTTGTTTCAGAAGAAAAGCTCTATTCACGTGCCTTGGGTGAAAAGGCCCTTACCTCCTTTTAGATGAGGATTGTGGAAATTTCTTGATAAATTGGACATTTCAACATGTTCAGGGTTATTTTGAACACACTGAGCTGGAGTAGTGAAATGGTTGAGAACTTAGCTAATACATTTTTTGGGTTGTTTTGCTGAATGAGTGTTTAGTGATTAAAGCTTATGGCCTTTTTACAGATTTAGTAAAGAAATGTTGAAACTGATATTAATGAAATGTAATTAAATTACATGGAGGTAATGTCCAATAATTTTGATATTTTAGAACATAGAAAATCAAAGTATTTAAAGATTTGTCTAGATTTGACTAGGAGAAGATGTTTTCTACCAGAACTTGTTTTGATTTTAATAATTTGAGGGAGGGGGAAGTGAGTTGTGAAGGTGGTCAAGCCCAGATTAACCACTAACATGCTAACATACAAATCCATAGACATTTCACTGAACCATTTAGGCATTTTTGTTGACTGGTCTTTTCATTTACAGAGCTCTGAAGTCACTCCATTTATCTATAAATTCATTTAGCTAAAGATTAAAGCATACATTGTGATAAATGAAAACAATTTTGAGGGTTTGTATTATATAAGTTCCATTAAAGCTATTTTAATTAGAAACACTAATTTCACCTTTCAGAATTGTATCAGTTATAGGAAAGTAGAGTGATAACCTAAAATTAATATTTTTCTCTGAGTTTGTCACATTCTTTAGCTAATATGGTGGATATAGACCTGGTATGCTTTAAGTTGTCCAGCTGTACAAAATGACTCTCCAGAAGCCTTGATGTTTCCAAAAAAAATGTATAAAGTCAAAACAAAACAAAATCTTAACACCTTTTATGGGAGAGAAACCCTTTTGTGGGTTGTGGCACTCATCTTGACTAAGCAGAAGACTGTAGGAGCTAGTAGTCTAAGAGGAAAGTGACCAAAAGAGGCTGTTAGCAGAGACCTCATTCATTCATAGGAATCATCATTTAACCAGGGAAATCAGCTTCTCTAGATCTTAAAGGAAGGTTTTAAAATGCTGGGAAATGCAGACTGTCAAAGAAAGGTGAGAATGTTTTCTTTTACTCTAAATGCCCTATCACTTTTTTTTTAATTTTTTATTGTTATGTTAATCACCATACACTACATCATTAGCTTTTGATGTAGTGTTCCATGATTCATTGTTTGTTCATAACACCCAGTGCTCCATGCAGAATGTGCCCTCTTTAATACCCATCACCAGGGTAACCCATCCCCCTACCCTCCTCCCCTCTAGAAACCTCAGTTTGTTTTTCAGAGTCCATAGTCTCTCCTGGTTCGTCTCCCCCTCTGACTTACTGCCCTATCACTTTTGAAAAGGATTTGAAAAAGACTGAGAGAAATGAAATAAAAATTTTTAAATTGGAAAGAGACTTAAAGAAATCCATTTGGTCTAGTCATTTTATGGAAGGGAGCAGCTCAAACAGTTATGTGATTTGGTGTAGATCACAGAGGTAGTTTGAGGTGCAAGCTACAATTTCCTCACTGGGTTTAGTTGGTTAAAAGTGTGAACGGTCGTTAAAATGTAAGGAGGTTATAGGGGACCCTATGACAGAAGAGCTACTACTTTACAGTTTGTTCACTGCACCTCATCCACTTTGTTTCAGAAGAAAAACTGCTCGGTGACTTATGTGAGAGATTCTGACCTTCCTACAAATGGGAATTAATCGGAAATTTCTTGCCAACTTGGGTGTTTCAGCTACATCAGGGTTATTTTTAGGAACTAGACAGTTTTTCAGAATCCTAGTTAGGGAGACTTACTAGCAAGAGTGTATAAGAATTGTTGCTATATGGAAACCTTAGACCCAAAATATAGAATGATGGGAGTTTATTACTTAAAATTTGAATGAAATGAGGCCCTTTTGAGATGTTTTACCAGTTGTCCTTAACAATTTATCTTAAATGGGTTTGAAAGTAATACTGTTTCTTTTGACAAAAAATAAATATATAAATGTAACTTTTGTATATCCATTTTCTTTTCTCTTTTTGAGGTAGATAAGGCATTTTAATGTTTTTAATCTAGTATGTCTTGATAAGTCAAGAACAAACCACTTACTGAAGAAAGTAATGAAATAGTAACTAAAAGAAGAAAAATCCTCTTAGGAAAAAAAATAAACATTTTTCACTGCCTTTTTATCTGGTTATAAAAAGAAGCTTTTATAAGCTTAATGAATCTTGTCAACTTTCACATAAGTCCCATTTGTGTCCTATTTCTGCCACATATCATACATATTCAGTAATGTCAATTATCAGGTCTTCTTTCATTATAGGTTACAGAATAAATAAATGTGTTATCAGACCTTTGAGTCTTAAATATGAATATCCTTTGCACTTTTTTTCTGTACTGCCTTGTTGGTGATAGATACACAAAATATTTTTCTATCCTCGGACTGTGCCTCTGCTAGTTCAGCCCCTAAAGACAAGATTTACAGATTTTTTAGAGTGAGATTTTTTTTAAAGATTTTATTTATTTATTTGACAGAGAGAGTGAGAGAGCACAAGCAGGGGGAACAGTAGAGGGAGAGGGAGAAGCAGGCTTCCCGTGGAGCAGGGAGTGCGATGCGGGGCTTGATCCCAGGACTCTGGGATCATGACTTGAGCAGAAGGCAGATGCTTCACTGGCTGAGCCACCCAGGTGCCCTAGAATGAGATTTTTGAAAGGCCTCTATTGAGGATCATTTAGAAGCTTTGGTCTTTAGTGTTTTAATAGCTAATAGTGCTTTAGTAACTTTAAAAACATTTCTCAAGTCACTTGGAAGATATTCCAATTCTTTTAAGTAAAATGCAGTTCAGCTTTAGATAAGGAGAGTCTTGAAGTTTTATGTGGGGTTTAGGAAATTCATTTTATTTCCAGTCTAAAGTGATTATTACTGTAGGTTTTTGTTCCCTATTAAAGCACTAGAGAAAATGAATTGTGCACTGCCAATTAAAAAAATAAGGCAAATGTATTTCATAGAGAAAGATCATTTTCTCTCCCTTATAACCTCTTCTTATTTAAAATAAGATTTCTCTCTTATTTCTGTCCACCTTAATGTAGTAGAATGAATGTCACTCAATGAAGAGCTAAGGATTTTTTTAAAGATTTTATTTATATATTGAGAGAGTGAGAGACAGAGCACAAGCAGGGAGAGGGGCAGAGGGACAGGGACAAGCAGACTCCCTGCTGAGCAGGGAGCTGGACTCAGGGCTCAATCCCAGAACCCTGGCCTGGTTTTTAAAGTTACTAAAGCACTAATAGCTATTAAAACACTAATCCCAGAACCTCATGACCTGAGCTGAAGGCAGCCATTTAGCCGATTGAGCCACCCAGGCGTCCCGTAAGGTTTTGATTGAGAACATTTGTTTTGCATACATTCATAAGTTTTGTAAGTTGTCCCCCTCCCCAAACACACAGCACCACTTAACATGGGAAAGTGCCTTTTATAACAGTACTATAAAATTTTAATAAACATTTCAAATTGCTCCATTATAGTTCTTTTAGTAGATATGCCATCTCCTCTTATTATTGGACATATATTTTCTCAAAGTTCTTATTATAAATACCTGACATGAATATTTGTATATAAAGTTTATCTGACAATTTATCCTAAGATAGAGTCCCAGGAGTGGAATTATTAGGCAAACCCTAAGCCCCACAGTACATATTGCTAAAGTGCTTTCCAAAAGGCTTTATCAGTTGATACTCTTCAATATGAATTCCAGGATCCTTTTGGGAGATTGGTGAAGACATATAGCAGAGAGTACAAGATGGTGTCTGGAAACATGGTTTCTAATCTCTGCTATGCCCCATACTAATTGTAGGCATCTGGATTAATAACATGACTTGAGTAGACCTCCGTTTCCTCACCGTAAATCTAGATGAGTTCTTTTTTTTTTTTAAGATTTTATTTATTTATTTGACAGAGAGAGACACAGCGAGAGAAGGAACACAAGCAGGGGGAGTGGGAGAGGGAGAAGCAGGCTTCCCGTGGAGTGGGGAGCCCGATTGCAGGGCTCGATCCCAGGACCCTGGGGGAGGGGGGGAAGAGTTTAAACAAGGATCAGCTGACATCTGACCAGGTGATTTGTCTGAAAGGAAAGCAGAAGCAGGGTGAATCAGATGTACCTGTACCAGGGAGGGAGCTAGGCCAAATGGACAAGACATTTGGCTTACTATTCAGGTATTTTATCTGAAGAAGAATACAGTCCACTCAAATTATAGACACTTCTGTTGAGACTTAGGGACTTTCAAATGATTTTAAATAGAGAATGAAAGTATAAGGAGATGTGTATGTAAGTTTTCAAAAGAAGTTGTGTTCTATGTGGGTTATCGGTTACAAAATGTCTTCATCCAAGCCAAAAAAGAGAGGGAGATTTTTAAAGATTCAGATATTCACACAAAAGGCAAAATATTTTTCATATTTCCAGAGTAAATTGTTTTGTGATGAGAAAGGGCGGCAAAAATTCTGCATCATCTCGAATATATAGGAAAAGGTGACAGATATAGATTAAAACTGATTATTTCTCTTTTCAGGAAGCAAGTACTTTATCTCTGCCTTTAGTCAAAGACTTAATCTCTATTAATAATTTAGGCAACCAAACATCATTAATGGTTGTGAGGGAAATCCAGCTCTAGCTTGGCTATCCTTATCAAGAACCAGACTACCTTCAAGAGATTTCTGTAAAACAGATCTCAGTGACATTATCACCAGCAGAGAAAGGTTTCCTTTAAACAGTTTCAGATACTTAATTAAGCAGACATGAATAGTAGTAATAATAAAAATGTTGATAGATGAGAATTCTTGTAATTAGCTTCCTAAATTGAAAATAACAAAAAATAGTTTAATTCCTAATATCTTGTGATGAAAGTTAACTGATTTTTTGTCTGTTTTAAAAATTGACACTTCTCATCTGATTTATAAAACTTATAAATTAGAAATATGAATTATTCTGTAAAAACATAACTTATAAAGTTAAAATGTTTTTAATTAGAAAAAATCAAGTTTGCTGAATAGTGATAGTTTTTAAACCTTATTAGTCTTTGAGTTCACTCTTTACAGTTCCCTGATAGATTGTTAGAATTAGAAATAGTGAGTTCATTGCCTGACTGAATAAATAATTCATATGGCACAAAAGCGGCTTTTTCTTCCTCCCCACTTCTTTTCTCCCCCATTATATTCACTTTCCGTCTTTTAAAAGGATCCTTTGCAGCCAAAGAGTAACTGTGTGAATGTGCAAGGGCTTCGGCATCGTTGCAACCCTAGTGTTAGCTGAATATCTGGGGTCAATCTAAGAAAACGAAGAATCTGTTTTAAATGTATGTTCTCTAGTAGCAACTGAAAAGATATATAGTAGTTATAAATCGTTAGACCTTACCCTTATGGTAAAGTTGCCTTGGGAGTTTCTTTTAGCAAAATACATTTTTCTTTTTGGATATAGTATCTTTCATAGTGTCTGCCTCAAAATCAAACTGAGTTTTAAAATTGAGTAAATCATTGAATTTCTTCTAGTTTTTCAGAAACATTTTTACTAGATTAAATGACATGGAGTATTCTGGTAAAACATGAGATTTTTTTAATTCTTTACATGATACTTAAGAATTTTTTATTTTCCAAGGATGATAAGATTATATTAAATATTTATGTGAAATTCCATTTTTTCTACTTTTTATTATAGCACCAATGTAGGAATTATGCCAGATTATTTTGTCTCTGCTGTTTAAATCACAAGAGACTCAGTGTCATGTTGGATCAAAGCAGTTGTCTATTCTAATAATCTCTTTGACGATGACACCACTGAAGGTGATGGGTATTTTTCATAAATCAACTACCTTCTTATTTTTTGTAATAAATTAGCATCTGATATCCTTAAGAGATACCTAAAACTATTTCTTGAAATTTGTCTGTATTCGACATATTTCATGGTATAACAATACTTTTATATAATAGAAATTTAGTGTAAGACAGTCCAGACTTCTGTCCACTGGAAATATTTATGAATATTTGATATTTTATGGCTTCTCCAGTGTATTAATACTTTAGTTCTTCTTTGAAGAAGTTTCTGAATAAGATAAAATATTATGTTTGGCATAAGTCAGTGCTGCATATTTTATTGTATCCTGTTCTTCATATGATAGTTATCTATAATACTTAGGCTAATAAATCTGATCTGGATTATCTATTTTGGTATAACCCAAGTCTTCTCTGTTGCCTATTTGCCTTTCTTTTCTTTAACTTAAAGTGATGCCATCTTATTTTCTTATTTAAAGACTTAGTGATTCACTCAATGTTAACTTTATCCATAAATAGTCCTTGTGATTTTATGACACATTATGATTTTAAGCACTAAACCACATTGTTTTTTTTATTTAAACTAAGTGTAACCCTTAGTAATTCTTAAAACTTAGGCTTTACCATTGTTTTCCACAATTCTATTTCATTAGTCACAGAAACCAAATATTTTTGGTTTTAATTTGCCATCTAAGTGCTGACACTGGTATTGTTGAAATATATTTCTAAGGAGAATAATATTTCACATATCAATTGCTGCGTAACAAACCACCCCAAGGTTTAGTAGCTTGAACACCAGTAATTTATTATTTGTCATTTTAAGGGTTGACTGGGTGAATCTTCTGCCTTGTATGGTCTTTGTTGTGGTGCTAGGAAGGCAGGGTAGTCTCAAATGGCCCCCTCACTTGACTGGCAATGGATGCTGGTTGCTGGTCCCTGGTCCTTAGTTCTCCTTAAGGGTGCTTCTCTGTGGTGTTAATTGGGCTTCCTCACAGTAAGATAGCTGGATTCCAAAAAGGAATGTTCTAAAAGGTAAAGACAGAAGTTGTGTAGCTCTTTTAAGGCTGAGATTCTGGAGTTTCCCATAATTACTTCTGCCCATTCTGTTGGTCAAAACAGGTCACAAGACTAGCCCAGATCAAGGGGAGGGGCAATAGGTTATATTTCTTGGTGGGGGAATAAGAGCAAATGGGATGGGATATATTGTTGTAGCCAACTTTGGAAACAAAATCTATCACAGGGGAATAGAATTTTTTTCTGAATTTGGCTGTTTGCCATTACCACATTTCACAAACTGGTATAGTCAGGCACATAGGATTGTAAGCTGACTTTATACTGGAATTCACTATTTTCACAGCTGTACATAGTAATGTTAACATCACATGATAATTTAACAGTTAAATGAGATGATTTGTTTGGAAGTACACAGCATGGAGCTGGAAATTCAGTTACTCCTTTCCCACCCTTTTCCCATGTCCTTCAATTTAATTAATATATATATATATTTGTGATGATAGTACCTAAAAGTATGTTTTTAATGACAAGTCATAATTTATCTAAAGTCTTAACCAGTCTTATCAAGGCATATTGATAGTTTCACTCTGAATAAAGTTTATAATGATCATATAATATATAGATCTTCTATCTATTTCATGCAAAATTCTTTATAAACTGTCTATATGGGCTGTTTCTAGCATAATGAACTGCTGGTTGGTAGAAAAGTTTAAACAAATTGGCTGTCCTTATTTGCTGTAGTTCTACATTCTATGCTGCCTTCAATTTTGCAGGTAAGTCTTGTGGCTCTTCCTAAGCTGTCTTTTTAGGTCATCTTCCAGAATTTGTTTATGACCTAATGTATAATAAGTCCTTTACATAGGGATTAACAAACTGAATCAGAGAAAGAAGTCTGAAGAGATATATAATTTTCCAGTGGTCATTTATAAGAAGGGCGTAGAGATACTATTCTTCTTTGCTCAAGAGAGCAAAGAATTGTTCTTGGTACTAATTGTTAAAGGTTTGATTCTGTTTGAGTCAGCTGCTGTTTGTCCCAGTCTCAGTAGTCACAAGTGCCACCAACCTGTCATATTGTCAGTACATAGTTTCGGTCACCAGGTGAGCAAGTCCTAGAAAACTAGTACTGCTTATATAAAAATAAGTGAAAGCCCGTGTCCTGTTTTGCTTTTAAAGGTCAGGTTGAAGAGGATATTGATTTGGCTTTAAACAATATCTATAAAGACACAAATAAAATATCACATTAAATGTAACAGACAATTGAAAGAACGGAGATAAAAAAAGGAAGAATTTTTGGACAGTAGTAATGATTAGATATTAAAATAGAATTCCAAGGAGAATATTTGAAAGAATTGGACATATAACAGTGTTATGGATTGTGTGGGAAGCGCTGAAAGTGAGAACAGGACAAAAGAAGTGGAGTCAGTTTTGTCAAGTCTGTCTACTAAAAGGGGGAATGTTTCATTTCGTCTAAAAATTTAGTAACATTAGAATCTTGCTTCATCTTATTTTTAAGCACTGACTTTATAAGTAATTTTTGGAGAAGCTTTTAAGTTTTATGTAAAGCATGATCTTTTGTATACAACACAAAATGGGCGCCTTTAAAACTACCTATTTGTGTAGCACTTAATTTGCAGAACATGTTCATGCATATTACTATATTTGCTTAATTCAAAGAACTCAACAACTGTAAGGCACATCCTTTGATTTAATAACTTTTTCCTTTGTTTTTGGAAAAATGAAATACTTTTCTTAGGGGACGGAGGAGCATTGTATCTGGAGATTATTCTGAATTACTTTTAGCCACAGGCAATATAGCCACATGCTACTCTTGACGCCTGACACCTTTAGGATTGATAGCATACTTCTGAGGCACATCTAGCAATTACTTTGGCTTGGTTTCCATTTCCTATTTAAACTTGTAACTTTGTGGGTTTTTTTTTTTTTTTACTAATTATATTACCTATTACTAGAAATTAAGTAACTTCTCCTGAAAGTCATCAAGAAGAATTTAACATTAGGTTAAAACTCATCTGTATGGGGCACCTGGGTGGCTCAGTCATTAAGCATTTGCCTTCAGCTCAGGTCATGATCCCAGGGTCCTGGGATCGAGCCCCGCATCCAGCTCCCTGCTCGGCGGGAAGCCTGCTTCTCCCTCTCCCACTCCCCCTGCTTGTGTTCCTGCTCTCGCTGTGTCTCTCTCTGTCAAATAAATAAATCTTAAAAAAAAAAAACAACACTGTATATGGTTCTGTCAGTGCAGATAACTGAGGTGACAGATAAAAGGTATATTCTTGGTCATGTCTAAGTTCACAATTGGATAGACAGTGACAAGGTATTATAACGTGTAAGGACCGACAGAGTTCTTCTGATATCTACTCTAAGGCTCCTCTTGATCTGAAAAATGTTAAAGTGAAAAAATACACATTTTAGAGTTGAGAAAATAGACTATTTCTTTTTTTTTTCCCTCCCAACACCTACATAAGGAAGACAGAGCAGGTGTTGGATAGTGTTATTAAGGTAAAGAATCTGAGTGTTTGAGACGTAAAGCCACATAATAAGTAGTAGATCTGGGGACAGATCTTCAGTACTTCCAGATCAGTGTACTGTCTACTGTACTATGCTGCCTCTTCAACAATAGTTATCAATTAACTTCAATTTCAAGAGATTCATTATTCAACAAATATTTATTAAATGCTGTTTTTTGTATGCCAGTCATTGTGTTAAATTATATTGTGAGACAGTAAATAAAACAATTAAGATCTGTGTGCTCACAAAACCAAAAGCTTTGGAAAAGACTGAAACTAAACAAATAATTACAACTACATGAACGTTAAAAGAGAATTTATAGGGTGAGATAAGAGTACATCATAGGCAAACCGAACTGCCTGGAATGGGGGTAGTGTTGATGGTCAAGCCAGGCAAGGACAAGAGAAATAACTTTTCGGCTGAGATGTGAAGAATCAGCATGCGTCAGAGAGCATTGCAGGTAGCAGAAAGAGTGTCTGCAAAAGCAAAAGAACTGAAAGGATCCCAGTGTTAGCTGAGCATTGAGAAGGAGGAATAAAGATGGAAAAGAATGCAGGAAAGAGATGATGTGATCTTGTTCAGGATTTTAGCCTTTATCCTAAAGGCTATTGGGAAGCCTTGAAAAGGTCTTAAGCAGAGGCATAACATGATTAAATTTTCATTCGAAAAACATGAATCTGACTGCAGTGAATGTAGAAGTCTGTTGTTACAAGCTATTTCTGCACATGAGGTTGGAGATGATGGATACAGCAGTTGAGTTGGAGAGAAGGTGATAGATTTGAAATTTTTGAGATAGATAAAGCCTAGGGATTTGACAGAGTTACAAAACCAGTATTATTATCGTTTCATCTATAGAGTTTGATTGCAAGATCTCCTCTAAAATCCTTTCAATGACTTGGTGCTTAATGTTAGGAAGTGACTATATTATATAATTTAGAAAGCATTATTCCTTAAATAATTTGTGAGTTGAGCTAATTCCTGTTGGTTATTTAATTCCATTAAATAGTATAGGGAGAGCTTAGTTTCAAAAGAGAATTTGACATCTTAATTTATATGGTAAAGCGTATAAGTAATTTTGTATATACGTGGTGTGTACACATATAAAGCATGTTATTTTGTTTATACCATTCTTTAATCAGTATCAGATTTGAAAGTTGACTGGATAGTTAGGATTCTCCTACTCTTGGTTGAAACTCAGATGAGGAAATTAAACCCTTCTGTTTCAAGTAACATTCTGTTAAGAAACACTTTTTTCTTTATTATGATAAAAAGTTATTGCTGGATTATTGGTTTTAGAAATAGGCTCCTGGTTAAATTAGAAGATTTAAGGAGAGAAAGTTTTAGAATCATATTTCCCTGAATGCCTTATAAACTGCTTTATTTTCTTAGCTAACAGTTTCTTTTGTGTATTTCTGGCTGTTATTAGCTATTGTATCAGGGGTAGCATAATCAAATACCTATAAGGACTTTTGACTGTGAAGAATTAGGCCATTTGGGGAAATATATGGACACTGGACTTCTAGAAAGTTTGTGCTCATCTTAGTGGAGCAGTGGACAGCTAGTATTCTATTCCACTTGATTGTGGCCATGTAAGTATTCATGCTGATTGTTGCCAAGTTTTTCAGTTTTTCAGCAAGATCCTAAAATACATATCTTTATGCGAATTAGTTGGTAACTAGTTCAGATGTTTTAAAAATACTCTAGCACTACCATGCAAAATATGCCTGTGGAATATATTTGGTCCACCGGTCTCTGTTTTAATTCCTCTGCTTTGTGGAGGTCTTCTGTATATAGGTAAATGATCAAGTTATTCCTAGGCAAAGTAAAGGTCAGAATAAGGAAGGAAAGAAGAAAGGGAAGAAAGGAAAGAGGAGATGAGACACTTTTTATAAGAGGTACAAAACTAATTAGGTGGTAATTTTAGTTTAAACTAGGTTCAAAGAGAAATTCACTGTCCCCAGGATAATTTTATATGCTTCAGAACGTATTTCTAACTTCAGCTATCTGAATATGGATAACTGGGAACTCGAGAGTGGAATGGGAGTGTATAGGGTATAGGGAGCCAATGAAATAGAGGAAAGCCTAGTGGTTCTCTCTTAAAGAGTTAAGAGTAAAGTACAGCAAAAATAAGAGATATGGGACATCAGAGAGAAATCAGACTGTAGCAATCTGAGTAGATCATGGACCCATAAAAGCATTACTGTATTAAAAGCATAATTTGACTTGGGCGCCTGGGTGGCTCAGATGGTTAAGCGTCTGCCTACAGCTCAGGTCATGATCCCAGGGTCCTGGGATCGAGTCCCGCATCGGGCTCCCTGCTCCTTGGGAGCCTGCTTCTCCCTCTGCCTCTCTTTCTCTCTCTGTCTCTCATTAATAAATAAAATCTTTTAAAAAAAAAAAAGCATAATTTGACTTTCATATTAGTGATCAAAAAGTGGCCCAATTGTTTGGTACACTTTGGTATTTTAAATACTGCCATCCCAATAACATATATAATACATGATCATTGTAGGCAATTAGGAAAGTACAGAAAAGTAACGTATAGCACTTTTCTTTAAAAGCCAGGAATAGGTAAGAATAGATTTTATAATTTCCTGAAATTATTTAGAAGTTGGCACTTAACTAGTTTTCTAAAAGCTAATTAGTTTCCAAATTCATCTGATTTTGGCTTAAATAAAAAGAATGTTAATTGTCTCATGTAAGAAAGCACCTTAAGTAAGACATACATTGTTAGTTAAGCCAGTGGCTCTGTGATTTCTTCAAGGACTCAATTTGTCTTTCTGTTCTACTTTTTCTACACAGTACTGCCTTTTTCCCAGTGCTGTAGCTACAGCTGCCAATTGCAGTCAGGATTATGTGTTTCTTCTTTCAGATCCACAGAAGATAACTTCACCTTCCAAGGGCAATATAGCTTTTTTTTCTTACCCCAAAGCAGTTACCCTTTACCTTCACCCCATGCTTGCGTCTCATTGACCTAAATTTGTCTAATTCTAAAATACCTAAACTAATCATTGGCAAGGGGGAATGGGCTTACTATAATAATGGATTGGACTCATTGCAGTCTAGGCTCTTAGCTCAGGGTCAGTCAGCTTTCCCTGAGGCACACTGAACTAGTAGGAGAGACTTGGATACTGAATCAAATCATAGATCATTAAGAAGAAGGAAGCAAGGGAAGGCTGGATAAGCTATCAGCATGGTCCACTACAGGTGCATTAAGAAATATGTGCTATCTGGAATTTTTGAAGCACCCCTGTGAAGCGCCACCATCTTTCCCTATCAGTACCGGGCAAAATGAGGTGGGTCAGTGGTGAGTGTGTTCTGTCTCCTGTTCCAGCACCCGCATTAGCAAAACTTTTTAGCTACTGAGGACTTTTTTTTTCAAAAATTTTCTTGACACTTAATAGACAATTCTGTAGAATAAGCGGTGTGGGCCACGAATGGAACAAACTTAGTTTAGATAAATACAGTTTCTTAAATAAGCTTTATTTTGAAAAAATGTATATTCTGCTCTTCAAAGGATTTTTATACCATGATCTCTGTAATAGATAGTGTCATTCTTATTATCTGATTATAAAGGTGAAATATAATTTATGAGATTATTTACAAAACAAAGATATTGTTAAAGTTTTAAAAATCTTTGTGTAGAAAATGCTAATTAGGGGCACCTGGGTGGCTCAGTTGGTTAAGCGACTGCTTTCAGCTCAGGTCATGATCCTGGAGTCCCGGGATCGAGTCCCATGTCGGGCTCCCTGCTCAGCAGTGAGTCTGCTTCTCCCTCTGACCCTCTTCCCTCTCGTGCTCTCTATCTCTCATTCTCTCTCTCAAATAAATAAATAAAATCTTTAAAAAAATGCTAATTATATATTTTAAGCACCTATCATTTTGACTAAAATATCTTTTTTTACTAAAATGTTTAATCAGCTGACCGTGTATTTCATTTCTTTCAGTTTTCAGATTTCTAAATATTAGCCAAATGTTTAGTATCTGGGTCACACTGTCATTACAAACAAATCTAGGCCAAAATGGTTTATGCTTCTCAGTTGCCAGCTTTAGTTCCTCTGTTTGACCAGGCCTGACTTTTTCTTATTTGGTTCCCTTTCAACTAAACTTTGTTTCGTGGGATACTATATTAGTTCTTTGTATGGAACTGGTCCTCTTTTGGCGTTTTCCCCCCTGATTCAAGGTAATGGAGCAAATAAATAACTGTGCTCTTGGCTGCGATGTTTTAGAATTGTGACTGTGCAGAGGGTCATGCGTGTTAAATGACCTACTGCAGTGCTAATGATGGTGTGAGACCTTGTTTAAGATGCTAGAGAAACTGTGTTTGAGCACAGGAGCTATAACATTTCTTAAAGATTCAACCTATATGCAGTCAGGTATTGAGAGCATCAGAACTCCTAAAGACCCTATGAAAATCTTAAATGTAAATTTGTTCCACTTGTCATACTAGATGGGATAGCATCTTTCTTCAAGTTAAAATGAGAAGTCTTAAGTGTTATGATACCAGAGATAAGGGAAAAGAGGGAAAAAATATCGGAACAACAAATATTTCACCTGCACTTTTGAAGTAGTAAAAGCTGTAAAAGTCTGTTTTGAAGTATTTTTAACTTTGAAAGGTGTGTAGTTTATGGTAGTTTGTGTTAATGCAGGGCCCATAGTTTTGCTGAAATTAAGAACTTTATACCTTTTGGGATTTTTAATACTGCTTTTTCCTCTAAATAATGCTTAATTTCACACTGCTGCATCCTATTTTGAAAATATAAAATGATAGCATCTATACTTCTTGAAGGTTTCTAGATAAAATAAGTTTGTTATAATTAGATATTCAATTCATATATTTTCCAGATAATAGATGCTTACCTTCTTTGATTGCTAAAACATTTCATCTGAACCATTCTTATTTTAAAGTATCTTAGACTAATATATTTTAATGACTCTGGATTGTTGAGGGGTGTTTGTTAACACACTGTCTTCAGGGGCAACTAAAGTATGTCATAGGGCCATTTGTCTTTAACAACAGTTCTCAATAACTTGTTCTTTTGAGTTTTGTTAAATGGTGTTTCTATTTTTCAAAGCTTGATATTAATTCATATGGCTACTAGCATGCAGAGAAGGGTATTTGTGAATTAGGTAAGAGAAAGAAGGTTCTTAATAGGCTTGAAGAGCACTTCACTGAGGGAAGTACTTGGACTTCATGATGTTTACTTTTATTTTGCTTGGTGCCTCCCCTCTATTTCATGAGCCTGCTCCCTTATACCCAGCTCCCACTCCCTTTTTCCAAAAAGCATGGTACTTGGCATGCATTCCAGATAGTTATTGTAAGAAGGTTGGGCTTAGATTTTGGAGCTAGACAAACAATGATGGGGATTTAACAGGATCATTTAATAGTGCCAGAATCTTAGGCAAGTTCACAGCTATGAAATGGGTATGTTATACCAATCTCTCAGGGTTGTGAGGATTAAAAATAATCTAGTGTAGGAGATACTTTAACAAATGCTAGTTCCCTTTCCTGATGTTTTAAAGTAAGTGACCCGCTTACTTTGGAAATGATACTTGCCCATTTTAGCCCATGATACTCTAATGATTAATGAGTCAGTATCCCTAAACTGTGGTAGCTTTTAATATCTTTTTAATCAGAAATAAATGAGATATTGTTGATTAATTTGGTTGATCATATGAATAAAATGGGGTGGAATATTTTTGAAGACTGAAATACAAATTCAGAAGCAAGAAAAATATTTTTTAATAAAATGTGGGAAACCTTTTTTTCCATCCAATAGGACTAATCATATTGAAATATTTTGCTGGTATCTTCAAAGTGTTCATAAACTAGTGAGTGCTGTTTCTTTAGTGCAAAGGTAGATGTTAACCTAGAAACCATGTAGACAAGTTAAAAACCCCATAGAGTTCTCAAGGCCATTTTGTATTTACTAGTGCCACCTCTGTGATGCACCCTGTTGCAGCAAGCTTCAGTAACCTGAAACAATATGGCCTGGGTGCTCTAACAAATCACATATTTATTGTTATGAAATTTTATAATCGTCCATAGCTTTTAGTTAATCCATTTATAGATCAGATTGTAAAGATACCATGTACTTCATAAGTGCCCTAAATATACATCTGGTGCCATTGAGTTTTGATAGAATGGGAGGGGAAAAAACAAAAAGCCCTATAAGGGGCGTCTCACAGTAGTATGAACAACTTGATTGAAAAGACCCATATGTGTAATATGATGAAATTCTACAAAATGGCCAATTAAAAACTTCCTAAAAAGACTGGGAGGGGGGATGATGGACGAGTTGGAGGCAGGGTTTGAATGAGAATCAAAGACGTGATTTAAAATTTTCTTATGTTTAAGAATGATGTATGAAATTTAAGGTGAGTTCAGTGTAACAAAGCAAGGATTCTCACTTCCAAAGGAAATAAATGAGCTTTATTATTGAGATTTGTTTATAAGTACAGACTTATTGTTGTGGTAGTGGTAGGGTGGAATTAATTTGTTTTGCATCATTGCCTGTTCAAAAAGAGTTTTGGTGAGTGGTGAATGATTTTAGGTGTTGCCTAATGAGTCCTCTGACTTTTGAGATCAATTGAACTAAAAGCATGTTGTTTCACTAGAAATATGAGTTATGACCAGATAGACAATGAAATCTCATGTGAGTTAGTAGCCAACTTTTATCCTTACAATTAAATCTAAGCAGAGTTTTGACTATTTCTTTCTATATTTCCCATTTACACATATTCTGAACCCCTTTTGCTGCCCATTTATATCATTGGGATTAGTTGTATCACCTGAAGCAGTCAAAATAAGGCTTTTTATTTCTAGTGCTATCCGTGTAGCATGCTTGAATTACTAGACAATCCTATGAAAAACTGAATAAGATAGGGTCCAGTGAAAGAAAAATAGAAGTGATGTCATGGCAAATTCTAGGAAATAATCTTTTCTATAAAAAGATTTGATACAATTGTATATATTCCTCAAACCCGTGTTCTTAGTCTGTAAGAGTTGGGTATAAGACTGAATGTATGCCTTAAAGCTTATAAAGAGGGTTTAATTTAATCATATAGCTTTATTTACCCAACTTTGTGACTTGGTTCTTTGCACTTGCTGGGGCTGATGATTTGAATGTTTGAGACTTAGTTTGGAGGTTAAAAAGTTGAAATCTTTCTAATAAAATTATATCTGTTTCTAAGATACAACTGTTTCTTTCCTTGATTATAGTAAAAAAAAAAAAGGATTTGTTCTTAAGGGGTCTTGAGTTTGCTGCTGACTACCTGTGTGACTTTACACAAATAATGTTATATTACTGGAACTGTTTCTTTGTTTATAAAATTAGAGGCAGTGTTAAAATCTAAAACTCCTATAAGTAGGTTAGTAGAATATATTTAAGATCTATACAAATACATAAACACATTGGCACATCCCTTGCTGCTCATCATTGCTGGAATATGAAACTAGTTTGTTGTGTTAGGTGCATTATCGATAATGTTACTCACACCAAGGAAATCATTGTGTACTTTTTTTGATTCATGATTTTGTTAATCTGATAGTACTCTTCAGGATATGTATCTTGTATTAAAAATTAAATTACTGCCATGATCATTGGAATTATTAAGATGAGTGACATAAGCAAGTTGAAAATTGTTTCTCTTGTACTGAAGACCCATTTTTTTTATATACCCAATGTTCTGTAATTTCATTTGACTAAAGAATAGATTTTTGATCTTCTTCCAGAGTAAGGACATGACTATGTCTATAGTTGTATTCTGTAGTTAATTTTTGCTTTGTAGTTTTCATCAGGCTAAATAAGAATAAAATGGTTTTATATTTTTTGCTTTAAAAATGTCCTTGTTATAAAGTCTTGTCAGATCAGCCCCACATATGGCAAACCTATTCAAACAATTTGAGCTGCCCCAGTGTGCTTGTTTCTTTCTTGGAAATCTAACCATTTACATGTCTTTATGAGCTGTTTTTCCTCTTCCCTCCACCCCCATGTTAAGTTGTAGATTATAAGTTTGCTGAGAAAGGAATTTAATCTTTCCTATGTATCTCATAGTACCCAGGAAAGAATTCTGTTAGTCACTGAATAGTTTATAAATGTTATTACTATTGAGGATTTTGGATTAAAATTATTGGGTAAAATGGAATGAGCCTTTTCTAGGATATCAAGTTGGGGTAAGTGTGATTAACTCAAAGATATAGCACTTTTGTTAAGCTCTGGACTTTGTTCTGAAGTCAGTTTCTCTTGATTTAACCATGAATTGATTATTCACCTTATATACTCTCTTATATAATACTTTAGTATCAGGTTATTAGTAGTGGAAAGACTGTCAGTGGGTAAGTTGGATAGATGTGCACATGCACGTACACATGTGCTCATGTATTTGTAATGAGAGAGAGAGGGAGAGAGTGGGCACATGGAATATATGGGAATCAGGTACATGTGTTCAGCATTCTAATCTGAGTGTTACATCATTAATCTAGTTATGTGCACTTAACTTTAGACTACTGACATTCAGCAACAACTTCTAATCAATGGAAGATGTGATACTTCAGGAAGATAGGGACATATTTTCCATTCCTTTCATGTTTTCCTTTTAGCTTTACTCTATTGTATATTTTCCAAATACTTAAATAGTCAAAGATAAAAAATTATTGAAATGGGTCAACTTCTGTAGCGGGCAGAGATGATTAGAGCTCTGCAGTATATCTTAACAACATGTAAGAACAATCTAATATTGAGAAGCATCAAAACAGACTGTAAAACTTACCAATCATAAAGCTTAGTGGTCAAAAATCGTATATATTGACGGGGTATACGAAGATTAGCTATAATAATTGAGAAAAAGAGAGCCTAAATTTGGTGCAGAAAAGGAGCTGAGTTGTTTTTGCACTATAATTAGAAGTTTGTATCCATAGATTTTTGCCTTCTCAATACAAAGAATGATATTTGCTGGCAGGGCATGTTTTTTCAGTGTAACCTTTAACTTCTTATGGTATGTACTCCTACAAGTAGTTGATGATTTAGTAAATACTTTATGAATGTAGATGATACTATCAAAATGTTTCTAAATATTACAATTAAGTTTTAAGGTGCAGTCAGTGTTAGACAGAATTTAAATTTGAGACTCTATAATTTATAGATATATCATTGAATACATGCCATCTTTATTGTGTGTTAATTTGGATTACAAAATAATTGGGGGAACTTTGTTAAAAGAAATTGAAGTTTACTTAAAACTGTTCTCTGAAGAGATTAGAATTTTAGAGGGTTTTTTCTTCCTTTTGACCTAGAATTTTTCTTAAACATAATGTTATGACTACTTGAAAGGAGAAATAAATCAAAGTCACTCACTTTATTTTCCAGTTTAGAGTCATTGCTCATTATCAGTTGGTGGGTGTGGAAACAACTTAATAAAGTTTGGGTAATTTAGTTTCAGTTTAAATTCTCAACTGGCAATTGGCCGAAAACTCCCATCAGAAGACGTGAGCATCCAAATGTCCTTTTGTGATTTGGCTTCTGTCTGCTTGACATAGGAAGGCCCTATCAAGAAAAAACTAATGGAGTGATTAACTATCAAAAGAAAATCAATGGTAAGAGTTTTCATTTAAATTATAATATGTGTGTGTGTATGTGTGTGTATAAAACATACCAACTTATTATTTGAATTAAAATTTTAGAACTTTAAAAATCTAGGACAAATGTTTGAAATTATATGTCTGTGACTTAACATTTGTAATAAAATAAATGCAAAGAATGGTTTTATATGCTTAATGTTGATAAGAAAATACTAATTAAAAGTATGAAAAATCAGTTATATAATTCATATAGTTATATGAATTCACTTTTTTTGTTGTTCTGTAGTTATCTTTAAAAATAGCATATTATAAATATTGCTTGAGTAAAGCTTAACTTTTTTTAAAAAACAAATTTATGCCAAACTGAATTAGAGGCTTCTTACTAAAGTAAGTGTCATAATTTTGCTGTAGAATAGTCTGTTGATCTCTGTTTTATTTTTTACTTCCATTGTAAAATGACTGGGGGGAGCAGGGGGGAGAAAAAATATATCATGTGATGAAATCCACTTTAACATTAGGTCTTTAAAACTGTATCATTGCTACTATATCTCTGTGGAAAACATTAAATGATCAGGATTAGATGTTTATATAGCTAAAGTGAAGTGGAATATCTATTCATAATATAGCACTGTATCAAATTTTGGTGATAAAATCAGACATCTCTCCCCTGCCTTACACAGGTTTGCATTGAGAAAATAATTTAAGGTACATGCTTCAAGTGACCTTAAACCTAATATTTTTATTCTCTTTGTATTTGCTTCCTTTATATCCCTTTATTTGGACATCTGTGTCCTATCAGATTTGTGATTAGTTATGTTAACTTTGGACAGGAGTGGAAGTAGTAGCTTACAAAGGTTGAAATCAAAAATGGCTGTTTATGAGAGCTTATTTTAGTATCCTCATGGACATAGTAGCTCTCTAATAACTGGATAATGGGTGATAAAGCTTAGATACTAATAATATATTTCTGTTCATGTCAGACTTATAATTTTTGCAATTGACATAGTTTGAGTAATTTTTCTTGCTCAATTAGAGATGTCAAAATGATGGTAACTGAATGTGACCATGTTTTTAACTATTTTCCAGAGTTTAGTAATCACCATATCAGGAATTGCACATGTGGCAAGCACCTAGCACAGCATCTGTCATTATGTAAGCATTCAAACATTGACAGTGAACTAAGTACTCTAGATGGCAACATCTGTCCTTCAATCCATCTACCTTGTAATTCCAATTTTTATAGATTGTTATGTGTCATCCATCCAGCTAGGTGCTGAGGATAAAATGGCACCATTAAAAACAGAGCTACTTTCTAACTGCTCTTGAACTTCCATTGTAGATAGTAATTGCAGTGTAGAAAAAATTATACAGACAAATGTAAAATTGCATCTGGAACCAGTACTATGGAAAGGCAGAAGTCACTATGAGCATAGAAGCAATGTGGTGGGTGTGTAAGTAAAGCACAGAACCCACACATTTATTTCTTAAAGTGAATTGATAACTTTTTTTTTTTAACTTTTAAAGTTTATAATTCTATTTAAGTCAGTATCTTCTAAGCAAGGTGTGCAGAAAGACTAAATTTTAACTGGGGAGAAATACATTTTTTATGATGCTGTTTTATTAGATTTCTGAAGAATTTACAACAAAGTAGCATCAACAATTTAGTCAAAGCAGCATTCTTATGTAAGAATTTCACTTACAGGAGTGAATTCTTACAGGATGCTTTAACATTTCAGGATTGAATGCAATGAAAGAGGACCCTGATTTCTTCAGCTGAATTTAAGTTAATTAAAGGATGTCAACCATAAAATAACTGCTGTCCTGTCTTAGCAACTGTTCCATTCTATTGTCAAGCTAGTACAGGGATTTATTTATCACTCCTTTTACATCATTGAGTTGTTACATGTAGACATTTCTTAATGGCAGTATGATTTCCTTAATCAACTTTTATCCCTTGTTGAAAGAAAAGAATGTAAAATTTATGTTTCTTTTATATGTTCTAATACACATTTATTAAATTTTTGAAAATAAAATGGGAGAACATTTGGAGGTCTAAATGTTTACACTTTCTCTGTGGGACACAGAGAATCTCATCTAAGGGAAAGACACTAATGATGTTTGAAGAATTATAAAATTAGTTGTTTTATATGTTCAATTTGTGTATATTTTTAAAAACTCTCGTGGAAGACTAGCTTTTTTCTATTCATCTGATAGTATAAACAAATTGAATCAGAGCATACAGTCTAGTATGTAACCAAAATTTGAAAAGCTTAGTTTTATAACAGAAATGATCTTTCCCTAACTTACTACTAAAATATGGAAGCTATTTAAAATATTTTAAACAATATCTTTTCAAACAGCAAAATCAAAATTAAGTCCATTGTTAACTTTTAACTTAAAATTATTATGTTGAATTTCATCTCTACAGTGATGCCTAAATTTAGTTTTTCTGGATATACTCAAAAGAAGGTCACCAGCCTCAGTATTCTGATTTGAAGTTCTTAGCTCAGATACCTAGGCAGGTCTGTTTATCAATGCTGGAAGAAAGATGTCCTTTCTGTACCTCCCAGGAGTGTCTTGAGGAAAATGTTCCTTGCTGGGTAACATGCCTTGCAATGCCCATGACATTCCATTTTTTTGACAACTCTTTTTGCTTCTGTACAGTTCGCTTTGATTGGTCTGTGATGTCAGCTGGAGAATTGGACATTAGCCCCACAAAGATATTTTAAAAATGTAGATATGTAAGCATCACAGATGGAAGATGATACATAACACTTCTTTTACTGAAATGAATGGAAAATAACCCTTGTTTCTAAGCAAAGGTCTACCAGAGGTTATCAGTTTTTAATTATATAACTTTTAAATATACAATGCGGTATCTGATTAGGTGCATATGGTGTAATATAATGGCTTTTGTTTGGAATTTTGGTGCTACTACTGACAGAAGAAATGGTAACTAATGAAGGTGTTGAATTAGAAGTTTGAGAAAGGAAAATTTTAATAAAAGTTAGTGTTTACAGTTGTTGGAAGGAAAGGAACGTTTTCAGTTCAATGTATAAGAAAGAACCTTTTAAATGCGGAAAATAAAATGGAGTGCCTTCTAGAATCCATTCTTTTAAGAATCTATGACAGAAACATACAAGGAAAGAATTCTTGCTGATATAAATCATAAGGATTATTTGGAGGAAATTTGTGACACCTTAAAAATTAATATGGTCATATAATAAGTGTATGAAATGTTTTATGAAACAGATGTCACTAGCAATATTATGCTACTATTTATGGTGGGAACTTTACTAAATAAACTTAAGAGATAAAAGAGCAAATTCATTCATTCTGTAAATTCTTACTGACAACCAGCTTTATGTCAGGCATGGCCCTAGGCATTGGAGGCATAGTCATGAATAAGACTGATGTGACTCTCTAGTTTATATAGTCTGTGAGGGAAGATAGACATTAAACAAATAGTTACAATAAAGTTTAGTGGCTTGTGACGTTATAAAAACAAAGCACTCCTTTATTAAGGACACCTTGAGAATTGATCTCTAGTATGCTAATCATTTAATCAGCTTTCTTCATGAAATGAAGTTATTCATTTTGACAGAAAAATTGGACTAAAATTCTTTGGGAGTCAGTCTTAGAAATTAGTAGAGACTGAAATAGTCTTGGTTTTTCTATGGCTTATTTAAAACAAGAAACTACTATGGAAAGATGAGTACCAAGAAATGTGAATATAAGTAGAATAAACTTCATAATGCCTCATGTTTGTTATACACTATACAGATCACTTAATAAAATTATTAAACAGTTTTACATGAAAAATTGCAAAGTTGCAGTGGTTAAGGAGTTGCCTTCTAGAGTCAGACTGGTTGGGTTTGAGTAATAACTCCGACACTTACAAACTTTGCAATTTAAAGTTGTATAACTCCTCTGATCTTCAGTTTCCTCATCCATAAAATGGGGATAATAAGAGTACATATCTCATAGAAAAATTATTTGATGTGTATAAAATGTCTAGAACAGTGGCCCATAGGAAGTGCTTAAGACCCCATATGTTGTAGTTAACAACAGCAATAACAATAATGAAATAATTTCCTCATGTCAGAATGTCTTGCCTAAGTCATGAAGTTGGGCCCAACTGAAGTAATTTCAAAATGTTGCTTTAAATATATAGGTATTGCACTTCAAAGAACTTTTATCTTTTTTACTGCTAAACAAAATCTCAGTGAAATTCTCACCCAAGTTTTGGGCTCTCTTTAGCAGCAATACAGCAGTCACCCAAAGGCCTGCATAGAGTGCCAACTCCAGGGCCAAGGTTATCTCAGCATTTAACCCAAGACTCAGTCTATTCCAAGCATCATGGAACTGATCCTTCTGGTCTAAGAAAGGAAGTAGCAAAGATCTTATTTACCCCATGGGAGATAAGCCCAAACCAGATTAGAGTAAGTTTGGGAAGGAAGTGACTATGTTGATATTAAGTATTTTTTTCCTGCAGAAATCTAAGCAAAGGATTTCTTCCTATAATAGGTCTACAATATATTTGTAACATTTGTAAACTCAGTCATATGTAGCACAACTTGTTACTTTGCTTATATTAGAAAACAAATTTTCTGCCATAAAATAGTCCTATATTACATTACTACTTCTAAATATAATTTGTGAAACTATTTTTAAATTCATAAAAAAATATATTTTATGTAGATTTTTACTGTATCTTTTAGTTTGATATCCTAGAAAAAATGTTTGTAAGAGTGAAATAATTTTTGCTAAGTAATTCTTGTTGAAAAACAATTTCAGGGTAAAATTTACTATGACATTTTCAAGTCTGCATATGTAAAATGGGATTTTATTTATAAATATAAATGGATTAATTCAATTTATCATAATAAATAAGTGCTCTAATGAATTGTTTTTAGATTAAATATTTAGATTAAATCTAAAGTACTTCAAACCTAGTTGTTTTTGTTTGTAATGTGGAAATATTTCTTTCATTGTAAGATGCTGAGAGAAAATTCTTTGAATACCAGCAGTGTGGTTTCCCTTGACCTCAATGAGTTTGAATAGGATCAATCAGTAGGTGTCCACTGAAATCTTACTAGCTATCTAGCACTTGCTAGTAATAGTGTCATGGTAGCCTAAAAGAATTATGCCAACACTCTGTTTAGGCCCTAGGAAGACCAGGACCATGGAAAGCATACTTAGACATGAAGCAGAAAATCTAAGACCTAGTTCCTGTTCTGCTACTAATAAACAGAGGGATCTTAGATATAGAACCTATTAAAATTGTGAGGCCATCATAGTATCTCAGTCTCCTCATCATATATGTTATATGGATATATAACATATATGTTTGTGTGTTTTGCCTCCATGTGTACACATAATGTATATATCCCTCCTAAATTATTGCACTAAATTGAAATAAAGAGCTAAGACTTCATTAAGTTTTTTAATGTCCAAATATACAGAGTAAAGAATTCTGTACTATAAAATATTTTACATGATTCCTTCAAGTGAAAATACATTATTGATTTTTACATTCTATTTTAGGACTTCTCACATATTCTCATATAAATTATGTGCTGTTCCAAAAGTTCACAAGGGGAATGTAAAATTTCTTTAGTCTACCTGATTTCATTTTTTAAAATATTTTATTTATTTATTTGAGAGAGAGAGAGAACTCAGAGAGAGGGAGGGAGAAGCAGACTCCCCACTGAGCAGGGAGCCCGATGTGGGGCTTTTTCCCAGGACTATGGGATCATGACCTGAGCCAAAGGCAGAGGCCGACTGAGCCACCCAGGTGCCCCTAATCTGCCTAATTTCAAACTGGAGTTCCTTGTTAAGGGATTCATTTTTTTTCTAGTAAACATTTTCAGTAGATACCAAATTATTTTTTTATGCCATTGACTCACTTTTTATAAACCAGTTTTAAATAGCTACATCAATCATTACCAACTCTACTATTTGCAACATTAAGACTTCCCTAGTTCTATAGCATCATGAATTCTCAGATTAATTTTACTAATTCATTAAAAGAAAGACTAAAGCATTTTAAAAGAAAAAAAACAAGTATAATTTATGTATACACAAACACACACACACACACACACACACACACACACACACACACACACGCATTTGCTTGCTTTACTAAGTGATCTCACTGACTCACCTAAACACCATTCACTGCTGCTAAAGAGGAAAGGACTAGTTGGGAGTTGCTAATTGAAGTACCACATTATTAGTGTTGTAGAGGTCTATGCCCTGACTGGTTTTGAGTCAGGTGAATGTTGGGTGGAAAATGTTATATATATATATATATATACACACTTACCATAAGAACTTGTTTAGTATGTTTATTGAATACTAGATGCTACTGTAGTCATAATTAAAATAATTTTTCACATAAAAATCAAAGAATTAAAATTGATACCTTTTTAAGTTTACGAGAAGATTTAAGAACACCTATATTGTGAGCTACTACATTTTTAAATGTTAAAATGTTACAAAGGTATTGAATGCAGACATTTTTGGACAAGAATAACATTTAAATTTATGAGTTATTTGGAGGAAATACTAAAGCAATCATATGAAAGAAAACTAAAATTTATAAGAAAATAAAATTAACAAAAAAATTTCTTGGGAGGATTTGCTTTGGTGTTGTGTGGAAAAAATTCTTATACATCATTAAGCAGTCATTAATATAGTAAAAAGTCAAGAACCAGCAAAAATAACCTAATTGCTATGAAAATAAGAGGACAAGTAGACAATCCCATTTTAGGCTGTAGAATTCTCTTTATGAGGGGAAGAGCACCTGTGGACTGCTTCTCTGTGATGGAGGTGCATGGCTGCGTGCATAAAGGACTCGTGGAAATCTTTCAGGTTTAAATGTATTTCTGCCACATACTTTACCCATTAGAAATTCATTTAAATTTTTAAGAGAAGCATAAAATTCAAATATTCCTATGGATGTTCAACTTTTATCTGTCATTCACTTGAATACCTGAGTACCTACTTACTAAATGTAGAATACTGTGCTTTTATACTTAGCACAGCGAGGCTGTAACACACTGCCTCCTGTTACTTAGATGAGACCAGTCAGTCCCAGAGAAGGGAATATCAGTTGGTTAAAGAAGGAATCCTTTGAATATTGGAACAGTTTTTGAAAATGTAGACCCAGGTAATATGTATCATTAAATATAAGAAGGCAGCAGCATGAGTTTATTGTGATTTGAAGGAGGTAGGAAGATATCAAAATAAAATAATTTACCTTGCATTGATTCAGTGTGCCCTACAAACTAATATCTTTTTGTTTGTTTTGGGGGTACAAATTATCTTTTCTGAAATTTTGTTTCCTAAATTATTGTTGGACTAGAATTAAAATTTTTTTCTGTATAGATGTTTATATACACAGTAACAATATAAGCAAGTCTAATTTAATTTTAATTGCTTTTTAGTATAGTTCATGTTCAGTGTTACATTAGTTTCAAGTGTCCAGCATAGTGATTCAACAAGGTCATACTATGCTATGCTCAACTCAAAAGTAGCTACCCTCTGTCACCATACAGTGCTGTTGTAATACCATCTACTATGTATTATTTTAAAAAATTACAAACGACAGAATTTTTTTTTTAATGACTGAATGAATTGCCTGGGAAATGACCCTTTGTGGAGACTAAAATGCTAGTATTAGCCAAGGCAAACCCTTCCTGGTTGTGAGGAACCCAGGAAAACAAATTCAGTGAGTTAGAACTTAATCTTGGTTGAATGCCTTTTGTGTTTAACAGTGGATTCTTTTTTCTTTACATGGTATTTTATTAATCTCTCAACAGTTATGTCAGAAATATGCTATGATCTCTCTTTTACTGATGAGGAAACAGATTCAGAGAGGCTGAGTGACTTTCCCAAGGTCACACGGCTAGTGTTCAAAGTGGTTTGTAGGCCAAGTAAGGCAAAGTCTAGAAAGCATTCATTGCATCTTACAGCTAGAAGACCATTTGATGATTCAGTGAGGTGGTGGGGGCATAAGGCTGACTACAATTGCTTTAAGAGTGGATGAGGACCTAGAAAATGAGTAGAACAGTTATGGGCTGTGTCTGGGAGAATTCTGGCTGAGAGGAAGTAGAGGAGGGCTCAAGTAGGTTATTTGAGATGCAAAGGAAAGGTGGAAGGTTTGGATGATGCAGGTGGAGGTTTTGCAGAAAGGCAAATGGGAAAAAATTAATTTTAAAGTGAATCTTGTAAAACGTGGGTGTATCTGTTGCCAGTCGCAGGACAGTCATATCTTTTGCATTCTTGCTTTGTGTGGATTGTGAATGTTTGGTATGCAGTAGGGTAGTAAATAACAGTTCCATTTTTACTTTCACTAGAATATATTTGGCTTATTAGTGATGTTCCTAGGGCCTGGATTTTAAAAACTTACTGTAAAAAATTTCAAACATATACAAAAGAGAGACTAGTGTAATAAATGCCTTCTGTCTGTGGCCCAAATTTAACTCTTATTTTAACTCTTTTTATTCCTACATTCTTCAGTATGCGTTTTTTTCTTAAAAAAAGACATTTTTCTTATATAAATAGAACACCTTTATGACATCAAACAAAATTAACAATAATTATTTATCACCTGACATTATCTCCCTATTCAGTTTCCTCCACTTTTGATTCAAAAATGTCATGTACCGTTTGGGTTGTTCATGCAGATTGCACACAAGGTCCATATAGCGTTTGGTTGCTAGGACTCTTCCTTCTGTAATTAAAATGTCTGTTCTTCTCCTCTTTCTGTTTACCTCCCTCTCCTCTTTTCTTCTCTCCTCCTTCTCTTCCTTTCTTTCCTTCCTGTTCGTGACTTAATAAAGAAACTGAGTAAGCTCTCCCATGTCATATTCCCATTCTGGATTTTTCTGTCAGCCTCCCCAGTTAACTTATTTCTCTAACCTCTAAATTACCTGCAAATTAGAAGGTAGCTCAAAATACTTAATTAGATTCAGGTTCAGCTTTTATTTTGGTGGGGGGAGGAGGGTGGACAGGAATACTTCATACACGGGACTTCTCCTTCACACTGTATCACATCAGGGAGCATATAATGTCTACTTGTCATGCTCTTAGTGATGCTGAAATTGGTCTGGTGACAGTCCAGTCTCTCCAGTGAGAGGTTTCCATCAACCTCTCCTTTCATTGTCTCTTGCTGATTGTTCTCTGAATCAATTCAATCATTAGGGTTTGCAAGATAATGAATTTTTAATCTGCCACTCCTTCCACATTTATTAGTGGAAATAAAGAAGAAATTCCTCTATAAAGAAGAGATTCTATAAAGAAGAAATTTCTCTCATAAACTATGGCTTTTGGATTTCCCTGACATAGTTCATCCTAGAAAGAAACCTGGTGCTTGGATATCTCTTAAATGCCTAGTTTAATATCCAAGAGTAACTTTAGATAGGAGTACATAGCACTTAAGTACCCATGTAATTTTAGGATTTTTATAGAATAAAAGTATTTCTTATGTGATTTTCATGAATACTGTCAGTATTAGAATAACTTTGTATTGTCAACATATTCAGTTTTGATCAGATTGGGGTTGGGACCTTTTCCTGGTTCTCCTTGGTCGGATGTACTGTTTTGTGCTAAGTTATGGATGATAAGTTGAGCTTCAAGGAATAGGAAACTTCATTAAGTCAGTAAGCTAAACAGTATCACCTAGCAGAGTAGTAGCATAGGTGGGGATGATTTTATATTGCTATAATCATAAATTCAAGAATGAAACAATCACCATTTTTATTATTTTATTCAGTAATTACCACTAACTCCATTTTTATTTAACATTGTCAATGGACAAAACCTGAAGAAGAAGAAGAAATAAAACCAAAATATTTCATTTTTAGATGACATGATTGATTAGGAAAGTCTATGGCAGTGAGGTTTAAAACCATTTATGAAAAATAAAAATTTAATGAAGTACAGAATACAATGTATCTTTACATTGGTAATAATGGAAATAATGGGAAAAGACCCAACTCAGAATTGTAACAAATCAAAATATAATACCTAGCAATAAATTTGAGAAAGATGTTAGACTTTTAGAAAGAAACCATTAACATATTTGAAAATATTTTAAGATCATGTAAATGGAGAGAAACTTCCTGAATCATGAGAATTTTGGCAAATTGTCTAAGTAATTTAGAGATTTCTGGGTTTACTTTTAACTTTCAAAGTTCCTAGTGATTTAATTTTTTAAGATTTATTTACTTATTTCGAGAGGGAGCACAAATGGGAGAGGCAGAAGGAGAGGGAGAGAGAATCTCCAGCTGACTCCCCACTGATCTCAGGACTCTTGAGATCATGACCTGAGCTGAAATCAAGAGTCAGAAGCTTAACTGACTGTGCCACCCAGGCACCCCTCGCCAAGTGATTTATTTTATAGTGATTCTACAATGAGGGGAAGTCTCACCCTTACTATGTATCAGAAACTTTTTAAAGCAACAGTGTCTAAAACAGTGGAGTGATGCAGGAATAGATATGTAGCCCAGATACTACAAGAGACCTCTCTGCCCCTTGGCAATTTAAATATAAACTTTTCTTGACCCTGACTTCCTGGTCAGTGAGAGTTAAGAGAAATGCCTGTCATCCTGTGACTTAAAGGATGAGATTTCTGTGCTTGACTAATGCACCTCATGTTTCTTGCTTCTGCTTGCATGCCATCCTGATTTTTGCCAGTGCCAATACTGATGTGAAATCAGCTCCTTTTTAACTAGTTTCCAAAACTTATGTAGCAGTTTGTAAGTTTAGAAACTCTTGAGTAGGTGACAGAACCAGCAGATTTTTTTCTTGGTCTTTGAGCAAATGTTACTATCCACACCCATGCCCTCCTCCTACTCATACACTTTCCTAAATTAATACAGTTGCTTTCTTAAGGAAATTCTGAAGATTAAGCCTTTCTTCCATTTTGTAAAACATGGATCACTGCAGCGTATTAGGAATCCAAAATTAGTCCCATCTACATATAATAACTGAATATATGATAAAATATTCTTTCCTATAGGAGAGGCCACTTAAAGGATCTTTACTCAATAGTATTAAATAGTAGTCTTCAGTGGTGTAACTGCAAAACTGATTAGACAAAAAAAAAAATTCATCCATACTTTATATAACCATAGGAATTTAAAAAGAAAAAGCATAGAAAATACCTTTACGTCTCATATTTGATGCATTAGTGTAACTCTCCAAGGTGTAAAGATGTACTTGAATATCTAAAAAAGTTGTTTGACTGAAATAATTAAAAGGATCACAGGAGATTGTAGGAAATCTCTGCATCAAAAATTACAAAGAAATGATAATAACTTTAACAATTTTATATTATTGCAGAATATGCTAATTTAGACATCACGATTCTAATATATAAATGAGAAAAAATATGACAGATTTAAGAATATGAAAATGAATATGAATAATAAATGCAAGGGAAAATATCTACTTTATACTTATCACAAAGTTACAAGTAAAATGACTTTCCACGGTTTTTTCATTGTATTAAAGGAACTAAATTCTTTAAAAAAAAATCTAATATTGGCAAGATAAACAGTGATACCAAACTCTTTTGGAATGTAATACCAGGAGTATCTGCTGAGAGTCACAGTAATGTTCAGATATTTCACTCATAGGAATTTAGGAAATAAATATTGTGGTAATTAAAAGACATAGATATAGAAAAAAATGCTTAGAGACTAATTATAGAACATCTATGTAAAATATCATGTTGTCTTTAAATAATTATTTTTGAAGATTCTAGAACAATTGTCCAATAGAACTTTCTGTGTTGATGAAAAGTTCTATAATTTGCACTGTCCAGTATGGTATCCATTAGCCACATGTAGCTACTGAACATATGAAATGTGGCAAGGGCAACAGAGGAACTGAATTTTAAGTTTTATTTAACATTATTTATACTGAAATACTCACGTAAGGCTAGTAGCCATGGTATTGGACAGTGCAGTTCTAGAAATATGGAGAAATGTTAGGTGAAAATAAATAAGTTTATATGACATGATTACAAGTATGTAAATACCTGTATGTACATAAGGAAAGTGATATTCACAATTAAAATATCTGTTAGGATAGAAGGAAATGGGTGATTTTTTTTAAATGCTGATTAAAAGATCAAGTGAAAATAATACACCACTCCAGCACTGTGCTACTCAATATGGTACCCAGTAGCCTGATGTGGCAATTTTCATTTAAATTAATTTAAATTAAATAAAATTAAAAACTCAGTTCCTCAGTCACACTAGCCACATTTCAAATGCTCAATAGCACACACAGCTAATGTTTACCATTTAGACAGAGGAGATTATAGAACATTTCTACCATTGCAAAAAATTCTATTGTATAGTTCTATGGAACTGATAAAAGGAATGTACTGCAACAAGTCATATGATTATTAGTAATTTCTAAGGGCACAAATGAATTAAAACTCAAAAGTGAATTTAGTGAAAAAGTATAAGGAGGAACAGTGTCGTAAGACCCTATACTTGTAACTTAGATCAGCACTCCGTAAAATATGGGCTGCAAACTAGTGCTGGTTATACTGGTCTATGACTAAATGCTTACTCTCAATTTCATACTTGTTTAGAAACTTTTATAGCAATGTGATAGTTGTTTGTCATCCAAGCATATCACCTACCTTATCTCATTGAACTGATCTAGTTATTAATGAAGCTGCCTGTAGAGTTCTATGTAGTATAAGCTGAATATTAGTTTTAAGCAATAGTAGTCCATGAGTATGGGTCCCCAGTGGGAATAAAAACAGTTCTTTACTACAAATGCCATGTGATTTCACTCATATGTGGAATTTAAGAAACAAAACAGATGAACGTAGGGGAAGGAGAAAAAAAGAGAGGGAAGCAAACCATAGAGACTCTTAACAATAGAGAACAAACTGAGGGTTGCTGGAGGGGAGGTGTGTGAGGGGTGGGCAAAATGGGTGATGGATATTAAGGAGGGCACTTGTTGTGATGAGCACTGGGTGTTACATGCAACTGATGAATCACTAAATTCTACTCCTGAAATCAATATTACACTATAGGTTACTAACTAGAATTTAGTATAAATTTGAAAAAAAAAATTAAAAAACAGTTCTTTACTATAGGCAGTCTGAGAAACATTGGTCCAGATGAAGAAGAGAAAGTAGGATGCTCAGGGCAATTTTTTAAGGGACCTAAAGTAGTTGTTAGTATAGCTTAATGTATACTTGCAAGTGAAATTAAAAATTGAACACTAAGTCTCTGAATGTGATAAACTTAGACTTCATCCCTCCTGCTAGTAGAAATAAGACAAAAGATTCATTCTTCAACAGTGTGAATAAGGATTTTAAAGGAGTTCTTAGTCAGTGCCTCTATTTTGGGTGTCCTGTTTTCCTCCTGGGTACGGAGGAGATTCAACTAGCTAGCCGAATCTTTTCCTTTTAGCAAAATTTCCAACCTAGTGTTTTCCTTTACCCCTCCTAAGCTCCTTTTGGCATACTGTTACACTTAGTTCTTGGTAACTCTTTTCATCTCTTCCCCACAAAGTTAGTTTCAAAGGCTTACAAAATGTCCCAAATGAGAGAATTGTTTTAGACTAAGTGAGCTTCTCACATTTTATTTTAAAATTTCCTTTTTTCACACTTAAGCTTAATTGATTCCCTGATACAAGATATTCAGTTGAATTATTTGTGAAATGCGAAAAGCCTTTTATTACTATAATTAAGGTATAATCTGTTAGCTAAAGCATTGTTTTAATGATACAGGGTAAGCATAATCCTAGATTTACTACTTATTTTTTTAATTGTGGTTTTGGCTGCACATTAAATGACTGCCTATTCCCTAAAATGAAATGCCCCATATGGGCTGTCCAGTTTGTTTTGAGGACCAATTCCACATTTGTGAAATTTGGGGTCAAATGGAAGCAAGTACTTACTATATAATAGTTATTTCTTCTGATTTTAGTGACCTTGCATTTTGGATTAAAAAACATATACATATTCAGTCCTTCATCAATATCATTGATTAATCTGTTACTGATTTTAGCATTTCTTCTTTTTCTCCCTAATTTATCAAATTTGAAAAGGGCTAGAAAACACTTGAAGGAAATCAGTCTGTTTTCAGTAACAGTCTATAAGTAACAGAAAAAGAAATAAATGAATAGTGCTCAGCATTTCTTATTTAAATTTTGTGTTTTTTGAGATTGAAAAAACTGTACATATTTAAAGTATACATAAATATATTGATAGAATGGCATCTTCTGATTTCACTTTAATATTATGATTTGCTTTACTTAGGCAGAATTATAGATAATCATATTATCACTTGGCTTATATAGTATAGTATCTTCAAAAGATGAAAAATAATACTAATGTATTAAGAAAGCATGTTCTTATCTGTATTAAGCTTATTTTATTTGATATTTGGTAATATTATTTTTAAGATACAGTGTATGATTTCCTGATCTGAACAAAGTATTCCATTTCCTCTTAGGATTTGGGTTGTAATAATAGATTTATAGCATTTTCTCATAAATATGTTAAGGTACAGCATTTTAAAAACACGATATTCTTAATATGTAATTAGAGGTTTATATTACTAATATTTTTATATAACACGCTTCAGACTCCTCAGAATATTTGTAGACTTCTAATTGTTTTATTTTATGCAAGTATTGACCTTGAGAATATTGACTAACAGGTTAATATTCTTTCATTCAAATTTTTTTAGTGCTTACTATGTTTTAGGAACTATTTAAGGCTCTTCAGACAGTGTTAAAAAAAAAAAAGTCAAAACCCTTTTCCTCTGGAAGGCTTACATGCTAGTAGTTCTTCAATGAATTTAGCTTTACTGATTTTTCTAATGGAATTTACAAGTATGATCATTTGACAACCCAGGATTTCTCTGTATTTTTCTCAACTTCCCAACTGATAATTCAGTGCTGGGGTAGAAGTTTAAACTAGCCACTTGAAGTTTTGGGTTTATGGAGTAGTGTTTGGAGTATGCAGTATTCTTTAGGGAAGATACTCTTTTTTTGAAAGAAGAGAATGTGGTTATGGAATACTCATGATTTTATCTAATTTCTTTTTTTCAGAACCTACATTTTATAATATATAGGTAGATAGACTTGAACCAGATGGTATGATCTCAGTATAATATTTTACTCTTCTCTCCTCCTTCAGGAAAATCTTTAACTTCCACCACAAGAAGATTAAAAAGAGGTCCCTCCTGCACCAAGAAAGATCTGCAGATCTTTTTCAGTATTCTTGGAGGTGTGGGGTGTGAGAACTTGATCAGTTTGTGTCAACCACCTTGTTCTCTAAAGGTAAGCACTGTGTAGTGAGTGCACACTCATGGGCCCAAGCTCCTAATGCAGGTCTGGTTTTGGAATGCTCCATTGAGGGTTTGAGGCCATCAGATTTCCTCATAGAAGGATGGCCTAGGCAGCCACTTGTCGGCAAGACATCACACACATTCATCAAGAGATGGTTTTCCTTGTTTAGAAGTGAAGCATGTCCTAGAGATGTACGGGTGTTTGTTTAAAAAAATTCCCAATTATAGTAAAACTTGTCTTCCAGTTCAGCCTGCGTTTAAATCAGTTTAATAACTGCTGTGGTTGATCCCTCATCAAGAACTCTTCTTGGATGTCTTGATATTTACATTCAAGAATTTTGAAGCAGTGACAGTGTTTAAGCAGTCTTGTGACTTAATAGCTTAAAGTGATATAAACCACTCTGAAGAGTTGCTTTTCGTGATCTTTTTGAAGCTGCCTCTTACCTTTACTTCAGAGAAAGTCCCTTAAACCATTTTTTAAAATCTGTATTAAGCTTCAGAAAGTATGGAAGCAAAGACCTTCTTAATCTTTAATTGCTTATGTCAGATCCTAATTGAAAAGAATTACTTAAAATGAGCAGTTTTTTTTTTTCCTGGTAGCTTTTTCCTTTCTTTAGGAAATGAAGAAATATACATTGTTGGTTCCATGAGGGAAACCTCATAAAGGATAAATAATGTCTCGCCTTTATTTCTAAACTCTAGTATCAGAAAACCTTATTGTTCTATTGTACAATGTATTGACACCTCCCAAAAAGACCAGTCCTAAATTAAATTGTCATTTGAAAAACATTCATTCACTATGAAAAAGAACAGGAGCATGTTGATTTTGAAAATATCAAGATTAAAAGTAGGTTAGCATTAAATAAGAATAATTTGGACTGCCACCAAGAGACTAAATGTCTAACCAAACATTCATGTTATAGTCACCAGGATACTACGGTATTGACAATGAGGATTTAAAGCACTGATAAAGAAATTAATTGGTCCACATCTAGTTTCATTCATCTTTTTTTCTTTTTCTTAAAGCTCTTAAAGTGATCTTGGAAACTTTAGTTCTAAAAGACATGAACTATTCACGAAACATTAAATTTGGGAGAAATCTGCTGATTTTTGTCTGGTAGCCCTGTCTTTGGTTTATGATAAATTTTATTGTCTTTTCAAAATCTTTGTTCTTCCTATATCTGTATAATAAAAGATATTAAGGAGGAAAAAAACCCTGTGTATTTGCTGTTAGAATGGGAAAAAATGCAGCTGAAACCTTTTTTGAAAGAACCTTGAGAACCAGGTTACTATTTTTTATGAAAATAGTTGAGGAATTAGAACTAGTCCTGCTTATTGTAACTGTAGGCAACTTTAAAAGATTTTTAAATCTTCAAAGTAGATATGATATAGGTTATACAGTGAAGACATAGAGATCACTATTTGGAGATAATCTCTCTCTATATATAATTCTTTTGAATTTTTATTTGTGAGAGCATGTTAAATATTTTTAACTTTATAATAGCATGGGACAGACTAGATGAAGGCATTAACTCTTTGAGCCAGTTGAGAAAAAAAAATTGAATTAAAAGTCACATCAACTGAAAATGTAAGGTGGGATATAAGAATAAATAGATTATTCTTTGGTACCTAAAGTATTATTATAGCTGATTTTTTTAAATCAAAAAACCACCCCCATCTTTTTAAAAATGAGCTCTTACAATAGTATTGGCAATACATTTTGTAAAAGGAAAAATTTATTTCACCATGTTAGAACTAGTATTCTAATTTCAGATCAGTTATGTAGAATGAATATATAAAATGGGGACCAGTGAGATCTTGCCTTCTGTATCTAGAGTATGAAAAATAAGATCTTTTTTTAACAATTCTTATTAATAACTTCTATCACCTCCATTCATATTAGGCAGTAGAATAAACTATTGTTCTTTGATTTTGATAATATATAGGAGTGAAAACCCAACATATTGGCACTAAGGAATTCATCTCTTGGCATTGGAACTAGGATCTGGGGAGATTTTATTTTTATGTATACATATATATACTTAATCATACACACATATACATCCTATATTTATTTCTTATTTTGAATTATGTAAGAATGATTTGTCAAAGATCAGGTTTCTGATTTGTCTCACTAGTACTTAGATGCCGTGTTTTGTTTTTGTTTTTAAAGAGTCGTAGCTAATTCATGGAAACAGTCCCTACTAGAAATTTAGTTTCTTTGGTATGATCATGCCTCCCTATCTACTCTAATAGCTAAAGGAAGGTGAGAGAGGCAGCCCTATGTTCACCAGTATTGATTTTTTAGAGAAGGAACAAGGAAATTCTAGCCCAGCCCTCTCCTTGAAGCCATCTACACCAGCACTGTTCAATAAAAATATAATACAAGCCGCAAATACAAGCTACATGTATAATTTTAAGTTTGTTTTGTAACCACATTAAAAAAGGAAGAAACAGGCAAAATTAATCTTAATTACATTTAAATTAACCTAATGTATCTAAAATATTATTTCAACATGCAATCAGTATAAAGATTTATGAGATGTTTTATTTTTATTCAATGAAATACTCAAAATCCGATGTATATTTTACACTTATAAAAATTTTGTATTGAACTAGCCACATTTCTAGTGCTCAAAAGCCACACATGGCAGTAGCTACTGTATTAGACAGTACAGATCTACACCAAGGGTGGGGCTCCCATTTTAGCATCATCCATGGTGAATTCCACTGGGTAACTGTAAGCTCCCCTAGTTCAGAGTTTCCAGATTTAACAGAACACGAAAAATCAAGAACAAAAACAAAACAGCATGCCCAGTTTAATTTGAATTTCAAGTAAATAACAAGTAATTGTTTAGTGTAATTGTGACTCATGTTATACTTGGGACATACTGAGAAAAAATTATTTATTTAAAATACAGATTTAACTGGGAGTCCTGTATTTTATATGGCAATCCTGCCCGGTTTTAACAGAGTGGAAGACATCATCAGACTTCCTAGATAGTTGTAGGACTAGAGCATAGAGAATCTCTTCCTCCTGGGAGGATTTTGATAACCAACCCCCCCCCCGCCCAAAATCAGTATGCAAACCAGAACTACTGATAGCCCATTTCTTCCTAATTCCCTAAGATGTTTAAGACAGAAGATGGGCTTATATCACAGAGACTCAGTCCTTACAAATTTAAACATTTTGAATCTAAACTATTACGTTAAGCTGTAAGGTTTATGAAATTCTATGACTTGAATGATTAGTTACTTGAGTTTATAAAATAGAAACTGTCTAACAGCTTATTGCTAGTATCACATCTTACAAAAAACATTTCACCCTTGGTGACAGTCTCGGCAGTTTTCAGGGTCTTGGCTATTTCAAGTTATTTTCCCTACCACTGGTTACCACTGCAGCTGTCACATCATCTTGAGTTGGCAAGCATTAACACAAAATATTAGGTTGCTGAATGCCAGGATAAGGCTTACTTTACATGGCAAGTATTTAAGTACTTGTAATTCTGTGCTCTGGTGTTGATCATTGGACCCTGACCCAGTCGACACCCAGTCAGTTCTTAAACCAGTATCTCTCATTCATCCTGAGGCCTTCTTTTCCAGAACAGCTTTCCATTCGTATTTTTTAAACATTTTTAATGTTCCAGTTTTAGCACCGTTTTGAAACATGTAAGTTTCTTTAGGAGTAGATGTATCCCTCTTAACCTCTAGAAGAGAGACCATTTATAATTCGTGTTCTCTAAGGACAGTAATTACACCAGCTCCACACTCCCTCTCAAGGGGAACACTTGCCTTCACGAGGTGAATGACTTCAGTTGTCAGGTCTTCGTTACCAGCCAGGCAGGTAGACCCAGCCGCCAGTGCGGTTGGGGAGTTGAGCAGTTCAGTTTCAGTTATGGCGCATTCCAAATCCATTCATGCTTAGGAGAATGTACCCAAGAGTGTGGATATGTTTATAATTACTGCATTTCCTTCAGAGAACAAGAATTACAGGTAAGGTATGGTTTTTTTTTGTTTGTTTTTTGCAGTGATCCAAAAATTATTTTTAGATAAGAAATTTAAGGATTTGAAAGTATTACTTTTCCCCAGTCACCTAAAATATCTCAGATATATCCTATATTATATAATAGTTTTCTTCCTCACTCTAAGAAGGAATTGAACCTGGAAAGGAGGGGAGTGGGAAGAGACAACTTATTGTCATTTGAGACCTGTGAAAATCACACATTTCCATGCCTAGAAATATCCTCGGTTTATGTAAGAATCTTACTTTGCCTGACTTCTAAGGTCTAAGGTATGAATTATTTTGTCAAATTAACACCTACATCTATATATAGGTAAGGTGTTCAGCTTTTGTGAGCTAATATCTTTAACAGCAGTGAGTAAATTAATGAATTGTGTTTGGGTTTTCACTTTTATTCTCAAGTTTGACTTCCTTTGGTTTAAAGGCTTTAACCTTATTTCTGAAACCAAAATTTAAAGCTGCTGCAAAATACCTTAAAACGTAGCTCCTTTTTTACCCAATAATGTTTGGATGAGCTTTAAAGGGTCCGTGAATCCCCTGAAATTATACTAAAATTTTGTATGTATGTGTTTTTTGCTGGGAGGAGTAAACATAATTTTCATTCTATTCTTGAAGGGCTTTGCAACAAAAAATTTGGTTAACAACCACTGATCAAGTAACATCATCACTTTACTGATAAACTGAATTTCAAAGACTATGTTATTTGCCTTCACTCATTTGAAATTTAATACTTGTAAAAACTAAAGTTTGCTTAAAAAAAAAACATTGTACTTGTTTTTAGAAGGAAAAGCTTTACCTTGAATTAATTAAATTTGAGAAGACCAGCCTAAATGAGGGCAGTTAATTTGCTACTAGTTTCTTCCATTCTACCCTTTGACTAGAACCTTTATCAGTTGTTACATAAACATGGCCTCTCAACACAGTGTGAGACTGTGTGATAAATTCTTGAAGATGAGTTAAAGAAAAAATGAATTATCTATTATAATTTGACTCCTACTTTTTTCTCTTTTCAAATCCTTTATTCAGAGAGTAACTAAAACTCAGGAAAATAACTGAATAATGTTATTTTGAGAGTATTAAAAAAGCAGTTAATTGCTTTAGCAGTTAATTGTAGGGACTCCTTCTGGTCCTGACCCTAGCTGAAGAAATTCTACAGTAGACTGTACATACCTCACGTTGTTTTTCAGTGATAGAGTATTTTAAGGTCATTCTTTTTTTATCAGAAAATGTTTTTATTATTACAGTAGTACGTTAGAAATAGTAAGTAATCAAATTCTATATTAATTAAGGAAACTCATACTTCTTTCTCAAAATAAAGGAAATACCATTTTTTTCATTTTTTTACTTTTTGTTTTTTTTTTTCTGGTACTAGCTAGGAAAGTCTGCCTAAGTCAAGATTTAATGAATTTATACCATTAATTGGATATTAAAAGGAAAAGAAATTTGAGGGATGATTCACAGAAAGCAGTTATTTCCCAAAAGGAGTAGGAAAGAGTAAGACAACTTAGAACACTACCTGTATTTTTTTATTTAAGTTTAATTATACTTAAAGATTCTAAAATATATAATATAAAGCTCATCATAGAAAATGCCATTGATTTCTGAAATAGATTACAGTTTTGGGCATTATCACTCAAGGTGATTATCACTTATGCTCCTCTGCCTTTGTAGAAGGTAACTTTTGAAGTGAGCCAGATTTTGTTTTTCATTCAGGAAGAACAGTTTCTATATCCCACCCAATAGGCCACCTCTGTTACTTTCTGTGGGTAATTCTAACAAATAAAATTTTGATTTTTTACTTCTCATTCATCAAATAATTTTATGTTTAAAATAGAAAAGCTTAAATTCTTCTTAGGAACATTTACAAATATTTAGAAATAGTTGTTTTTTTTAATTTGAGGTAGACCAATTTTAAATATTCTCTGCATTCAAAGAAATTGAAATAATTAATTGACCACTTACTCACTGAGCTCATTAATCAGTGGTAGAGCTTTGGTTTACATGGTAGATCAAAACTAATCCAACATCTGAACATAGATGAGTAGAAACTTATTTACAGTCAATTTCATATCAATTTTATTAACATAGATTATTGTTTAAAATAGAAGTTTCAAATAAACCAGAACTATTAAAAGTGGCTTCTGTGTGCCTACATGCAGGGCTTATATCTTTCTGTGTATTAACAATTGAGCATTTATCTCTTATTTCTTTTCAGTTTGTGTATCAAAAACTTTTTGTCGCAATTTCACTGTTTATATTGCAATACAGAGACATTGAAACTTTGCTACAACTACCTTCCATGTTCTTGTCTAGGAAATAAATTTATTCAGTCAGTCATCAAGTATATTATGAGAATAGAATGGTAAATGAAACACACTCCCTGTGCTCATAGAAACTATAGTTTACTAAAGGTGTGTAATGGAGTGGTACAAAGGGAAGATAGAGGGGATCCTAACCTAAGCCGGGGGTCAGAGAAGGCTGCTTTGCCAAAATGAAATTTTAACTGAACCTGAGGCATTATTAGGAGTTAGTCAAACAAAATGAGAAGACAGAATAAGCAAATGTGAAAACCCTGAAGGAAGAAATAAGACACATTGAAGAGAAAAGACTTAGGAGAGAGGGAGAGATGAGACTGCACAGCAAAGTATCTTTAGTGTCGTTACCAGATATTTGGCCTTCGGACTTTAGCTTAAGAGCAGTGGGAAGACGTTGAACACTGTATTTTAATTTTTCTAAAACTTTTAATGAAAGCCTAATAATACAATTAGAAAAGTGAGCATATCATAAGTATATCACCCCATGAATTTTCACAAGCTGAATACTCCTATGTGACCATCACCCAGATGAAGAAATGGAACGCCATCACCATCCCAGAAGTTCCCTTTCATCTTTCCTTCCAGTCAGTCTTGCCCCCCTCTACCTACCAAGGACAGCTCTCACCTGACTTCTTATTGCATAGATGGTATTGCCTATATTGTACTTTATATAAATGGGGGCTTACAGCATATGCTCATTTCTTATGAATGAAAGAAGTCAGACACAACATTCTGATTTTGAGTATTTCTGCATTTTGTTACTGGCACTATAGTTGGGAGACTCAGAACATACAAAAAAAAAACAGTGTGATCAGTCTTGTGGCTGAATGCTGCAGTACCATGACATTTGCCACATCTGCCCAATGAAGGATAGAAAGATGTGAAGTCAAGTTTCACAGTAAGGCTAGGGGAGAGATAATGGGGTTTGAGCTGATGTGGTGACAGTGAGGATGAAGAAAGGCATATTAGAGAGAGATTTAGGAGTTAGAATTTATAGGGCATTAATTCGATGAGGGGATGAGGAATACAGACACACCAAGGATGACTCATGGGTTTCTGGAGCAGAGTGGATGGTGGTGCCCTTTAAGTCCAAACACTGGAGAGGAATGGATTGTTGTATGAGTTTTACTGATAGAAGGGGATAATGAGTTCAGCATCCATATATTTGAGGTACCTGTGAAACATTGCGTGGGTCTGCTTTGTACAACTAAAGAACTGTTTATTAACTTAATGCGTGACATATCATTCATCATTAATAACATTCATTAATAACAGCATGCTAACAAAAAACTCTTCTACATGGGGGAAATTGTAAATCTTGTTTTCTCACTATCTGTTCTTCACCTATAAATCTCATCAGATGCTCTTTCTAATGTTTGTAGGAGTGGTTTTGGCACAGCTTTTTTTTTTCCATGTATTTGTATATATGGTATATTTCCCCTAAAGTACTGCTAACTTAACATGCGTGCGGAGTCGTACCTTCCCATATACATGGTATGAAAGGTATTGTAATGCCTCCATACTTTAAAAATTGTGTTTCTATCATTACAGTCTTGAATTAGTGTACAATAGTCACACTTTAAAGTGAGTTTATTTATATGAAATGATTAACCTACTTACTTGGCAAGACTTAAAGTGACTGCAACAAATGTTCATTCAATTTTGGTAGGGGAAAGGAAAGATAAAAATGAGGTAAAACCTGAAGCCTAAGTACAAGCCTGGGTAAAGAGCCACAGAGAGAGCCCTAGGTGTCAGGGAGCAGAATGAAAGCATCTGATTTTAAAGGGAGAAGATACCAGAAGGCCTGGATGGGAACTAGGAACTCTGCCTCCTGTACAGTGCTGCCTGGGACTGGTGCCCTGGAGAAATTTTATGGGAAGAGGAGTAACTGGTATAGCGCTGAATTTAGGAAATGCCTAGCACATGGTGGAGTACTTAGTAGACTTGGCAGTTTACCCAGTTTACACCACTCAGTTATGATTTAGTGTTATATTTAGCCCACAAAATTTGAACTAAAATTAAGGCATTTTATCATGTCCATGAAAAAAAAAAAACCTTAGTTAACAATCATGATCATGATTTTCAGTTTATAGAGTTTTCCCTAGCTTTAGGCTCTGCCACTTACCAGGTAGTAGTGTTTTACAAAATTAAATACTCCATTTCATTTCATGGAGTTGGGTTTTTTTTTTTTTGGTTTGTTTGTTTTCATATTTTTGCCAATCAGCATATATATATATATATATAGTGAAATCAAACTACTTTCTGAAGCCATTGAAGTTCATTCATTCATTCAACGTACATTTATGAAAAATATCCCATATTTGTAATAGTTTTAAAGCCTAGGATGATGATGATGCAAAGAAGTATTTCTGCCTTTTGTTACTGGCACTATAGTTGGGAGACTCAGAACATATACAAAAACAGTGTGATAATACAAATTACTACTGGATTAACTGAATAGTGTTGTAAAAGCGATGAATTCAGGGGAAAGAAGTTACAGGCTATGATATCAGAGAAGAGATGATGGAGGTGGTAGAATTTAATTTGAGTCTCGGTGGCTCAGTGGGGTTTGAATAGGTGTGGCAAGAGCACCACAGGCAAGGGTGCCGTCGTGAGAAAAGTGCAGAAACAAATATGGCGGATGTTGGGCACAGGGAGAAACTGGCCAGCCTGCAGCAGGGAGCCCAAGCTAGTGCGTGGAGAGAGAGAGATGTTTCATTAAAATTTGACCATGTTGTAAGAAGCTTTGAATTACTCAAAAATCCACCAGATCTAAGAGTGTGGATTATTGTCTTGATTTTTAGATTATCTGTAAGTATAATTTTACTTGCCATTATGTGGTAATTATTTAGGTTTTACTTGTCATCATGTGGTAATTCCTTAGATTTTTATCTTAATTTTAGAAACCTCATGTGAGGTTACCTGCAGGAGCAAAATGATTGTGCTTTTAAGTTCAGAGAATCTTCACCTGGGATCTGTGGATTGGTTTCAGGGAGTCTGGATCTCTCTAAAATTAAGACAGAAGTTTGAATGTATCTCTTTTTTGGAGGAAGAATCCATTACCTTTATCAGAGTTTTAAAGGGTCTGACAATCCAAAAAAAGTTAATAAAACAGCTTTTGCTCTTCTTAAAATATTTTTAATCTAATTCCTTTGCATATACATATTTTTAATATAGGAAATAAAAATAGGGGAATTAAAACATATTAAATGTTACTGGATGTTTTTCTTTCACTATTTACAGGTGCAGTATTTAAGAGTTAAATAGTATCAGTTGGATTGATTATGTAATCAGAGATAATGGCTATTATGAATTTCATGGCTTTCTGTAAAAGAACTACTAATTGCTTTTTTAGATACAAGCATTTTGTTGAGCATGCTATTTCAAGTAGAACTTTCTTCCTATTTTTGGAAAAAAATACATATCTCCTTTTAATAGAACGTAAAGCACTTTTAAGTAAATTTCCACTTTAATCCTGAGATATGACTCACCTGGATCATGTCTAATCTTCTGTACAACAGTTTTAAGCAGGAGTCAACAAATTATAGCCAATGCGCCAGATCTAGTCTTCGGCCTGTTTTTATATGACCCACAAGCTAAGAATTGTTTTTACATTTTAAAATCATAAAAAAGGGGATTATAAGCGGTTACAATTGTGAAAAAGAAGACAATGAACACTTAACAGAGACTGTGTATGGCCCTCAAATCGTAAAATATTTACTGTTTGGCCTTTGGCTTTCTTGCCAACCCTTGGTTTAAAAGTAGTTCAGTTTTTAAGCTCTTCCAAATATATATGTTACAAGAGGACACATTGTTTGTGGATATTTTTGGAGTTGGGCATATATTTGTATGATTCTAGCAGTGTTGATTAGGTAAGATAATCTGTCTATTTTTCATAACAGTGTATTCAGCTAGTAGTTCAGCTTTCTAAATTCTGCAGTGAAAGCATATAAAAAAATGTGGACTTAGTGATCCATTTCAGAGGACTATGTGAATGTGAGGGTAGATTTTGTTCTTCACAAATACGTAATGGGGGCAACCACAATACAGATCAATTGATAAATACTAAAATATGACCTTCAACTGAACATAAAAATATAATCTTTACCTTTGAAGATACCATTTACCTAAAGCAAGTATACTATATGAAAGCAAAAGAAAATATACACTTAACTGATAAAATGTTGGGCAGGGCAGTTAATAAAAAGTATATTATTCATTGATTTATTCAACATATATACTTATTTCTGGAACTGTTAAATATATTTTGACTCTAATTATTAATATATGAGATACTGTGATTCTGGCTTTTAGGTAAATATTGAAATATTCTTATTAATGGAGAATTATTATATATCATAATTGAGTCTCAAACAATTAGGGCAATTCTGACTTCCCTCTCCTGCATTAATATTTTTTCCTTCACTACCAGATCTTTTTCATCAACATACAAATACTACTGGATTTTTTTCATCCCATCTTATAAAAAGTTATTGTTCCACTTTTCCCTCTGTTACTTTCCTTTGTCTTTCTGTTTATAGCTCACCTCTTTGAAAGAGTTGTCTGTGCTCTGAATTTCTGTAACCCCTGCCATGGCACCACAATTGCCCATGTTACTGACCCCAGGCTGGTCCCTTCTCCATCCTCATCTTACTTGACCTACGTAGCAGCAGCGCTGAACATGTTCTTTATTTGCCTTCCGGTTACTCCACTCCCCTAATTTATCCTCCTACTTCTCTGGTTGCTACTTTCAATCTCTTGCTGATTCCTTCTTACTTTCCAACTTCTAAATTGGTAGTGCTCCAACATTTGGAATTTGGGCCTCTTCCCCCCCGCCACATCTATTCTCCCTGGATGACCTCATCTGGTATCATGGCTTTAGATGTCCATCCATTTGCTGAGGAGCAGAAGTCATTTAGTATTCTCAAAATGTAATGTAGTAAACTGAATTCTTCATCTCCCCTGCCCTCACCAAAACTGCCCCCCAAGTTTTCCCCATCTTAATAAATAATAGCATTCTTTTGATAAATCTTGGTGTCATCCTTGATTCCTAGCTTTCTTTCACCCCATATCTAATAATTCCCCATATCCCTGTCATCATATTCTCTTGTCTCTATCCTTAATATATTCTCAAAATTCAGGACCGATCACCATTTCCACTGCTATATCTATGATCCAAGTCATCTTCACATCTTGCCTATATTGTTACAAAAGCCTCCTATGATTGGTCTTCCTGTTTCTGCCCTTGATTTACTTCAGTCAATTCTTAATACAGCAGATAGCGTAATTATATTAAAATATGTCATGTTATGTCACTCCTTGATGAAAACCCTCCATTGACTTCTCATCTCTCTGAAAATAAAAGCCAGAGTCCAAGAAATGGCCTATCAGGCTATATCCCCTGGGCCCCTCTTACTCCCAGACATCAACTACTTTTCTTCCCCTCTCACTCTGTTCTTCACCCCCAACTCATTCTGCTCTAGTCATACTGACCTCTTTGCTGTTCTTGGAATGCATCAGGCAAGTTCTTGCTTTGGAAGATTTGCACTGGCTATTCTCTCTGTCTGTAACACTTCTCCCTATTATCTTTATAGTCATTCCCTTATCAATTTGGGATTTTTATTCAAGTCAGTTGACTTTACTTAGCCACTCAATCTAAAATTGCAAAATTTCCCCACTCTGCCCTAATTCTCCTTCCTCCATTATGTTTCTTTTCTTGTCAGCCTTATTGCCATCTCCCATCCCATATTTTACTTACTTTTACTGTTTATTTTCTTCCATCTTCCACTAGAATAAAAAAGCAAGGATTTTGTTTGCTTTGCTAACAGCTCTATCCTCAGTGCATAGATGTTTAGTGCCTGGCTCATGTTTTTCACTCAATTAATATTTGTTGAATGAATGAATGAATGCAGTTGAAAATAGTCAATGCAAAAAATTTAAAATAATTCAGGGATTTGGTCAGTAGACAGCATGAATGGAACTAAGGTGTTAGAAATATTATTGTATACACTGATATTAGAACATATAAAATGTGTTTCTTTGAACGAATCCTTGGTTTTGACCATTTATCCATTTACCTATCCAATTTTTTAAATAATTTTTATTGTTATGTTAATCACCATACATTACATCATTAGTTTTTGATGTAGTGTTCCATGATTCATTGTTTGTGCATAACACCCAGTGCTCCACGCAGAACGTGCCCTCTTTAATACCCATCACCAGGCTAACCCATCCCCCCACCCCCCTCCCCTCTAGAACCCTCAGTTTGTTTTTCAGAGTCCATCGTCTCTAATGGTTCGTCTCCCCCTCCGACTTACTCTCCTTCATTCTTACCCTCCTGCTATCTTCTTTTTCTTTTTTTTTTTCTTAACATATATTGCATTATTTGTTTCAGAAGTACAGATCTGTGATTCATGCACTGGGGGTTGGGAGGCAGGGGAAGAGGGAAAGACAGAATCTTATACAGGCTCCATGCCCAACACAGAGCCTGACACAGGGCTTGATCTCTCGACCCTGAGATCATGACCTGAGCCGAAATCATGAGTTGAATGCTTAACCAGCTGAGCCACCTGGGCACCCCTTACTTATCCAATTTTATAAGTATAGAATGCTGAAAAAAATAAGTGCTATTTGAAATTAAATATGACACCTTGGGTATGCTACAATGTGGATATTTATAAAAAGAATATTTTTGTCAGGGAGTCTGGGTGGCTCCGATGGTTAAGCGTCTGCCTTCAGCTCAGGTTGTGATCTGCGGGTCCTGGGATTGAGCCCCACGTCAAGCCCCACATGGAGCCCCATGTCAGGCTCCCGGCTCAGCAGGGAGTCTACTTTTCCTTCTGCCTCTCCCCACTTTTTGTGCTCTCTCTCTCTCTCTCAATCTGTCTCTCTCTCAAATGAATAAATCTTTAAAAAAAAGAAAATCCTTTTGTCTTGAAAAGTATTGGTCATTTAGTACAATGTAAGTTTCTTTTTTTTAGTATTTTAAACTTTTCTTTCGAAGTAATTTAGATTTATAGAAGAGTTGCAAAAATAGTACAAATACTGTACATTTCAGGACCCTTGTTTTATGTTTTATAAGTTTGCAAGCTTTGTAATGCATAAGATGAATACTAATTCAGACTGCCAATGTAGCTTTTCTTAAGGTTATTCCTTTTTAAAATAACTTTTTAAGGTAACCATTATAAGCCACGAAATAGCTACTGTTTTCAAATTTCCATATTTTCTGTTATGACTACATGGATAACTATTTTAAATAATTGTAGTCATAATATGTATTTGATTTTTATTCTTAATTATGGCATCCATTTTCCATGTTTCATTATAGTCTCCATTTTTATCTTTTTTAAACAACTGATAATAGACCACATTGCTGATGTCCATTACTAATAAACTATTCTCCTTTTGGAGGTTGCCATCCAGCGTGGTGGCAGTAAGAATGGAGAAGAAAGTATAAACATGAGTGGTAAGATTTGTTTCCCAATAAATGTAGGATAAAGAGGATATAAAAATAAATATTTGTCCAATATTGCTCCTAAGTATCCCGAGTAGCTAAAGAATAATGATCCTAAGAAAAGAAGAGATCATGGAACATCAAAAACTAATGATGTAATGTATGGTGATTAACATAACATAATAATAATAAAAAAAAGAAAGGATCAGGAAGAATTCTGTGAGTGAAAAGAGAGGGTATTCTTGAATGATGTGCTTAGTACTGAACTGAGTGTCAGGAAAGTTTGATTAATCACTTGAGACTCTGGACAGCCATTTACTTCTTGAGCTTTCAGTTTTGTCATCTGCAAAATAAGTATTGGGCTACTAGATGATTGCTGAAGTCTCTTCCAGCTTTGGGACAACTGCTGTGTCTTGTGTTTTATTTGAACTTCATTCCTGTTTCTTCTTACTGTTTTCTAGTGACCTTTCATGAAAGCTTCAGTTTATAATGAAAAGAGCATGAAATGCTCAATCTTAAGTCTATTGGAGATTAAACTTCCCTTAATACTGAAACACTTGACTTGACACAGGAAGTGCAGAGCTGTTGTTTCACTTTATCTTTCTCAGCCAGAAGCTTTTAACTTCTCATAGGTTAAAATTTAGAGCAAGAAAGATTGGATTAAGGCCAGACTCGGAGAAAGCACTATGGAATTTTCTTTAGTACATACTTTGGGGGTTCTTATTGTTATTAGCTACCAGAAATCCCAATAAATTATTCAGAAAAAAGTAATGCAATCAAATATAATATCACGTATTTATGTATATAAAATAAGTATAATAAGTGTAATCTAAGGGAAGCAATATCCTATAGCAGAAAGATCAGACTTTGGAATTAGCCCTGGGTTCAGTTATCAGTGTTACTTTACTAGCTGTGTCACCTTAGACAACTTGAAATGAAAAGCTTGATTTGGAAGGGTGATTTAGTTTCTTTCCATATAAAATTGGAATAGTTGCACTGAGTTTGCAGAGTTGTCATGAGGATTAGAATATTTATAAAGTGCTAAGTATAAAGCCTGATATTCAGTGAACAGTAACCCTTATCAATAACAGTAACACCTATTGTTGTTAGAATATGTACTTAGTTAACACTTTTTCAAAATCTTACCTATATGAAACACTTATTCTATATTTCTATCCTGTAATTGGGATCATATGTGTTATGTGTGTGTGGGGGGGGGTGAGACCTTGGGATTTCTAATATTCAACTTTTTAGGAGCTTTAAATGATTTGTCAAAACTAAAGAATTATTTTAAAAATTCTTACTCTACAGCTTCAGCATATTCAGGTCGCAGATGGAATAATGTTTCTTTTTAAAGAAATGTTTGTTTCCTTATAAATGCCCATCTTGTACTGCTCTTGTAAGAACACTTGTTAGATTGAGACCATAATTCAATAAAATCACTGGAAATACACTTTGAGGGGGTTGGGTCAAATCATGCAGAATGTTTTGTGATAGGAATCAGGAGGGCTAATTTTCTCTTCCTTAAAGATTATTGGTTATATTTTATAATGTTATACAGAGTATTGCCGTACTAATGCAAATTAATTATTTCTAATGCCACAGCCAGAAGAACTGCCCTGGGTATTTAACCTGGAGGAAGGGTCTTATGGTTCTCCGTGGCCTCTTTCAGGAACTTTATTTGTTCAGGGATCTAAAGAAAATAGATGTGCTTCACTGGCTTGATAATACACTTTTTAAAGGAAGCCCAGAAAAATCTTTATTCAAATATATGTAGAGGAAGAAAGAGTAGTAAGTGAGGGAACAAAGGTTCATATAGACATATCATGAGCTTCAAAACTAAGATGGATGAAAATGACTTTATGGTTTGTCAAGAAAGATGTTGGGGCGCCTGGGTGGCTCAGTTGGTTAAGCGACTGTGTTCGGCTCAGGTCATGATCCCGGAGTCCCGGGATCGAGTCCCTCATCGGGCTCCCTGCTCAGCGAGGAGCCTGCTTCTCCCTCTAACCCTCCCCCCTCTCATGTACTCTCTCTCTCTCTCTCTCTCTCTCTCTCTCTCATTCTCTCTCTCTCAAATAAATCTTTAAAAAAAAAGAAAGATGTTAATCAGGAAGGCAAAACAGGAAAAGGTGAAAAATTAGAAGGAAATTTTTAAAGTCCCTAATACTTGGAATATATATTTTATGACAGGAGCAGAAAGATTATTTACCTTCAAGAGAAAAAACATGTTGAATACTAAAGAAGCATAGAGATGCAGATATTATTAATGCCAAATGGTATGCTATTAGAGGACCTAGTTTATGCTGGAAGTGATGAAACTATCATAAGTTAGCTATGTTTTCAGACCAGGTGTCCTAAAGGAACAGGCATATTGTTTTCTCTCTTTTATGTTGAATTCCTTTTATGTTGCCTTTTGTACTTGGTGTGAGTTCAGTAAGTATTATGCACTTATGATTTCTCAGTTCCTAAGATTTATTATATAGTTGTTACTTACAGCATTTTTGGTGGTTCTTTTTAAGCTGTTGTTGACCAAAAAATTACATTCAGTCATAATTTCTCTCTCATATGGTTTGGTTATATTATTGCTAAAAAGAGTAGATTTAATATATTTGTAAAATTCTGTGTTTCTTCTAAGCTGCACTTAAACTATTCATTTGGTCTAGGGATACTTTATAAATAAAAAATACATGAAATTTGGACCATTTAATTTCAAATACCTTATGATACATTTTGAAGACATATTAAGCCACTGGTTCTTAAACTTTAGCTGCATTAGAATCACCTAGAGAACTTGTTTAAATAAAGATTGATGGACGCTTCCCCCATTGTTTCTGATTAGTAGGTCTGGGCAGGGCCCCAGAATTTCCAAGAAGTTTCTAACAAGTTCCCAGATGGAGCTGATGCTATTGTTCTGGGACCATAATTTGAGAACCACTATATTTAATAACTGGGTTTTACTTGACCCCTCCTCCAACTATTAAAAATTAGTAATGTTTGAATTACATGTGTTAAAGCTAGTTTTGTGACTCTTTTTTACTGGGTTCTAGCTTAGAGGCAAAAAATAACCTTGTTCCATCCAGGTAGCTAAACTAATTTCTTCTGCTATTTAAACACAGAAATCACCCCTTTGTTTAGAGAAGAATTATTTGTGTAAAATTTGGATGACTTTCCCTTCCATTTCTTGCATTTAAAAATAGCATTTTTTCTGCGACAAATATGAAAAAGTTCTTCAAAAATAAGAGTCTTCACACTAGTAATCTGCTAGCTAGATCTGACAAAATAATAGAAACAACATCTTATAGAATCTTGTTTACACTACTTCCTTTAAAAGATAGCTGATGTGGGTATTAAAGATTATTTACTAGTATATTATTTATATTTTATATTTATCTTTGCTTTTATAAAATTTACGTATTTCAGAAGTATTTTAAAACTAGGTACTTCTTAATATCTCTTAGGCTTTTGCTTTAAATGAAAACAGGATGCTAATATGTGAAACTGTCATATTTAATTTTCTGAAATAATGAAAACAGTTTTTAAAATAGGTAGAGAAAATATTAAAGGCACGTTGCTACTGAAAATTCACATAGTTTTTAAGGTATAAACTATGTAAGTGTTGACTGTGAACAGACTGGCCTGTATTTATTAAATTTCTGCTTAAGTTATAAAAGATTCAGTATATTATCTTTCTGGACATTTAAATCACATTCTTTTTATGAGCAGGAACAGTGTGTTTGAAATACATTTTATGATTGGAATTATATTTGAAGAGTGTATCTTAATAAAATCAATCATTGCTTCTCTGATTGCTACATACCCTTCCTTTTCTACAACCTATTTATTTTTTACTCTTAAAGTTTGTTTCATTATAGTGATTCTCCTTGTTTCAGAGATATAAAGGATTATTTATTTGTTAATAATAAATTCAAGCTTCTTCTTACCTGTCTATACATTCTTTACTTACCTATATAAAACACTTACCTGTGTAAGCAAGTATTAATTTACTTAAAAAGTTGCCAACTTTGTAGCCTTAAAGTCATCTTGTAGAATCTTGTGAACTGATGATACTCAGGTGAAAAGCAAAATGCAACCTCCTACTTGAGAGGATTTGTTTTTACCTTTGTAGAAAAAAAAGTAACATATTTGGTCATATTTTAAGCTTACTTTCTGCTTACTTTCACATTATTACTTAGTTTGCATTTTGTGTTTGTATAGTTTTCTAGCAAGTTGATCTTTTTGTGGATTTATTATATACTATTCTTATCCTGTAAGGACTAGGTTACAATTAATATAACTCAAAGACCATTGAGAGGTGTTGTGCCAAACCTGAGGACCTTGCCTTTCATCATGTTCAGACTGTGTCTCTCCTTTTATTATTCAGTCTGACGAATCTGAAGATAGTGGCGGTATCCGAGAGTGAACGAGATCTCTGCCAGTAAGCCATGTGGTGGCTAAGAGGTGAAGGCAGATGTGGTTGACTTCCTAGAGGAAATAACAGAAGACTGGGTGAAAGGGTGGAACAAAGTCAAGGTCATATAGGAGAAGAATAGGGACAGCTTCATCATGGGCATGTGATTTGGATAGTCACACAAGGCCCAGCAGCACTTGGTTGAATGCTCTGCTGTTACCATCTTTAAATTTTTAATAATTCACAAACAGGGGTCCTCCTTATATTTTCATTTCTGACTAGATCTCCCAAATGATGTAGCTGATTGTGCAATCAGTGCATGAAGAGGAGAAAAGGAAGCAGAGATTTCTTCTGTCTCCTTAGTTCGTCATTCTTTTTCCTAGTATAGCCAGAATGGGAATTCTTTTTAAAAGTATGACTTACAGACAATGAAATATTGTGGAAAATTAGCCTAATTTGAAAGTGATTGTGTGTGTCTTCACATCTGTACTTTATTCACTTACCAAAGAATTGGTTATTAAATTTTTTTATAAAATATCAAAGGTGATCAAACTTCTAGCAGAGACTTTACCAAGTAAATATACAGTATATACAGCTTGAGAAGTAAAAACAGTTGGAACTACAGAATTTTATTTCTGAGTTAACCTACTACATGTTCATGTGCACCACAGTAGTGTTTTCTGCCACAGAGCCTGAGGCTCTGTATTCAGTATGGTGCTTTATTACTTGGTAATTATTTCCCCTAATATTGTTATTATTTCTAACATGGTAATTGTTTCTTGCCTTTACAATGCTTGTAAAGTTTATTTTTAAAAGATTTTGGAAATTAAAATTTAGAAATTCAAAATCCCACTTTTTTAAGGAGTCTGTCTTGTTTCTTAAATTATTTGATAGTTACATAGTACTCATCTATTGTTTACATCATGCCAAGACTTTTTCCAGATCTCTTCCTTGCTTAGGCCTGTTAATTTCATTTACTGCATTTACATGCATTACTGCATAACAAAGCCAAACTTTTTTTACATTCTTTCACATGAGAGTTCTTTTATTCTAATAACATGTGAAATAATGAGTGGGGAAGGGGATTGCCTAAGTTCATAAGGATCTTTGCAAATTTAAGTAAGCCAATATAAGATTTTCTGCTATATGTAATTCTACTTTACAGATCTCAGCCAGAATTCATTATATTTAAGCTGCATGTTATAGAATGAGACTCTACTCTTTTAGGAGCAAAATTGTGAGAAAGATAGGGAGTATGGAGAAGTAACTAACAACACTACTTGTTTCTCTGCTAATTTAGTGAAAGTATGTGCCCACTTTTATAAAGTATCTAACAATATAATAGAGAACTAACTTTTTGAAACTAGAGAAGGGGGAATATCAAAATTTTCATTATAAGATGACTCCTTGTGGAATTTCTGTTTTAAAAAATTGATAAAATGAGTTTCTGTGAGACTCTTACATAATTTTAAGGACTCGTTGGCTTGATTTTAGTTCTTCTTGGCTTCAATCCAAAATATTTTAACTGCCTGGGTTTATAAGTATTCCAAAAGAGTTCTCAGGAAGCATCAGGCTGAAGGTTTAAGCAGGAGTACTGTCAGTCTAGTAAGGGTGTTGAAACTCTTCTACATCCTGGAAATATAACTAAGGGAGAGAATCCCCAAAGCCCATGATTTACCCAGCAGTTTTTGCTGTTGTAGGAGGACATTTTTAAAGAGTGATATAGTTAATAATTTTTGATAGCCATAGATTCTAAATTGTGGTTAAGAATGATTTTATTTTACCTCTTTTTATCCAGAATTATACAATTACATAGAAAATAAACTACATTAGAAGCATTAGTTCTGCATCTAGTTTTGCATGATATTCTATAAGTTATTTTAACTGTAAAAATGAAGTTAAATATAATGTCTGCTCATCAGAAGCCTAAAACTTAATACACCGTCAACGTAGCCCTTTAGAAGTTATGTAAGCAACTGAACAAATAGCATAAGTCAGAGAATATACTGATAAAATGGTGAGTGTATTTTGGCCTTCACGGATAATAAACCCTTGTTTCTGTTGGAATAGTCTAGCAAAATTGCATCTTTTTCTTTAGCCTAAAAAGCTTTACACAGGAGGTGGAATTTTAGTTATGTGGATGATGAGAGAAATTGCTTTTGACAAGCTGCAGTTAAAAAAGGAAGGGAATGTGTGATTACAGATACAGAGGTAGGAAAGCACCAGCTTTAGGAATCAGTGGCCATAGAAGTGGGGTGGTGTAGAACTAGAAAGCAAAACCTATTGGGCAAAAGGACTGAACATATTTGTGAAAAAAGAGGAAAGGAACAAACAAATATAAGAGATGAGGAAAAGCTGATGCAGAGTGAAGCTGGTGCGCCCAGTTGTTCACTAATAGGCATGTCAGTGGGTTTTTTTCCAGAATAAAAAGTTTGAAAGAGAGAAAATATGGTCTCTTCTTAAGGCTACCTATAAAACTTTGATTCTATTAAGAATACAGAGATAGTTCATATTTTTAATATTGAGAGTTGTTTACAGTTTAATTTTGTAGCTTGAACATTTTTATGATTTCATGGCAATTACAATAAACCTGATGTTCATAAACATAAAAAGATAAAATGTCTTGGTCACTGTGCCAGTGTGTGTCTTCAGCTGCCCCTAAAGCAGCTCTTTGGGTTGTCTGCTGCTGAGCACTTCCGTTGACAAGGCTCCTCCCCAGCCGGCTCCTGGCCAAGCTTCGCCCCTCCCACACTTCCTTTCCCTCTTAATAGCATTTCTAAGGACTAGCAAAGTCCTTTTTTCTCTCTTTCCTTTACTCTTTTCAACCCCAGATATAATTTTTGTAAATTGGTTAATCTCTCTGTGCCTCAGTTTTCTGAGATGTAACATGGGGCTAATATTTTATTGCCACTTTCAGAATTAAATGAGTTAATGTTTGAAAGCATCCAACATAGTACCTGGCACACTTGCTCTAGTTCAACAAATGTTACTTGTTTCTATTCTCTTCTCAAATGGTAATAATAGCTCTACTGGAAAGATAATACAGTAATTTAGGGAAGAAATTTTAAATGAACCATGATGTTTGCTAAAATTTTGGTTTGTACTTATACAGTGGATTTTGTATAAATTTGTTCTCATTAGATAGGTTATTGAGTGTTTTTACCTTAGTTGTTTTGTCTTATTTTTTAAAGATTTTATTTATTTATTTGAGAAAGAGAAAAAGAGAAAAAGCATGAGAGGGGGGAGGGCCAGAGGGAGAAGCAGACTCCCTGCTGAGCAGGGTGCCCAATGTGGGACTCCATCCTGGACTCCAGGATCATAACCTGAGCCAAAGGCAGTCGCTTAACCAACTGAGCCACCCAGGAGCCTTGTTCTGTTGTTTTAAAGGGTTAATTGGGGCATAACAAAATGTAACATTGTCTTGTAAATAACCCATAAAATCGTAATTGTTTCAAAATAAGTTTGAAAATTCGTAAGGGGGTTGTTAGATGAGACACATTATTCTCAGTTTAGTTATGAAATTATTCGCTTCTCAAACTAAGGCCACCTCTGTAATTCCATCTCTCTATCAATGACTATGTGATTTTAGAGGTTGTGATTTAATGTTTTCACATTTGTACCTGTAATGACTCATTATAGATTATCTGATGATGATATCCCTGACATGGGTGGCATTGTATTGGACACTTCATAATATTTATATGAAGCCTTTTATGTATCATAACTATCTCCCTTCTGTCTTTTAAGATCTCTTAGTGAAGTAAAATTCAGTCCTCGCTTGTTATAAATAGCAGCATTGTCAACTAGACCTTTAGATATATTAAATAAGGAACACCACTCAAAGAATGATAAAAGTATTGTTCATAGTTTATAATGTTTAACTACTGATGAAAGATTGAAACTGAAGCTTAACATGAGCAGATCAGCTTTATTCAAACAAGATTATTGAGAAACAGAAATCATAGGTTTCATCTAATCCAAGTTTTATCAGTTATACATTGTTACTCACTCAGAATAATTTTGATATCACCTTTGTCCACCTCCTTATCCTTACTTTACAAAGATCTTTGACCTGGTAGACATTGCTGATGATGAAATGCAAAGTCCTGAAGTCTCTCCTTGCAATACAAAGTTTGTTTCTAATATAACTAGCTGTTCAAAAGGGAGAACAAGTTTTCTGTGAAAAGATAGAGCAGTCCTATAAAAATAGATTGATTTTTACCTTGTTCATTTAATTCTGGAAACTTCACTGTCAAAAAATTCTTAACCATTGGCATAATACATGTGTATAAACCAAATTACATTTCTGAGAAGTAACATTAGGAACCTTTAGCCCTTATATATTGTATAAATTAAGTAAGGATACCTTAATAATCCTGACTGCTGTGGCTGCCACTGCTAGCACTGGTATGACTATACCACTGTTAGAAAAGAAAAGGTCTCTCTCATCATGGGGGAGGGGGCAGTGATTATGGGTGGTCAGTTCATATCTCCTTTAAAGTCTTTTTATGTATTGTTAATTTTTAAATTTTAATTAAAAAATCTTATTTTATTGGGCTTGTTTATTTATACCATCAGTTATTTGTCATTGACCTGTTCATTTCTGACATTAATAGGGCCATTTACAATTTACTCTCAATACCTTGACATACTTTGATGGTTTTGTAAATACGGTTTGAGTGATTCGAAGTATAGAAAAGTGAAAAATACATTTGAATGTACAACCTGTATTTGGGATATTTGTTGCCTTCTTTGTGTTATGCAAGATAATTTAGAAACACTAAATTGATTGGTTATTTTGTTTTGTAACCCTTTATAAAATCATTTTAGGGGTGCCTGGGTGGCTCAGCCGGTCAAGCGTCTGCCTTCGGCTCAGATCATGATTCCAGGGTCCTGGGATTAAGCCCCACATCGGGCTCCCTGCCTGGCAGGGAGCCCGTTTCTCCCTCTCCCACTCCCCCTGCTTGTGTTCCTGTTCTCGCTATCTCTGTCTCTGTCAAATAAATAAATAAAATCTTTTTAAAAAATCATTTTAGCAATAAATATTAATTTCTCTTCCACTGTGAACAATAACAAAAAATTATTCAGAATTACTCAGTGTTTTAAGAGCTACCCAAGTTTGAGAGGGCTTCAGAATATGAGATAGCGAATTGTTAATCCATGCTGAATTATTGGTAATAATCTTAGATGTAAATGGTGATGTCTTATTGGTTTTCTACCCTTTATAGCTGGTATAAAAATGTGTTGAAATGTTTGAAATTATTTCTTCTGCTATAGTTTAGGTCCTATGCAGAAGTGTGTTTATCTGAGGAGTGTTTTTTTTTCCAGATTTTTAATATAGAGTATTATTTACTATTACCACATAGTTATAAAGACCACCTTGGCTAAATATTTTTTTATTTTATATTGGTTATAATTTAATATTTCATATATTTGGGAAAGAAAGACAATTTAGTTTTAAGTATATTTATAAGTGGTATCTTAATATCTATCTTTTTGTGATGTAGACTTCTAAGCTGAAATTGGTATAATTAAATACATTGAGCATTTTCATATTTTACTATTATAGTACAAAATAAAATGGCCTCTGCCATCAAATACAGGCTAGCCACTAACCTCCATTGCCCAGCTCCTACTATAGTCTTGGTTTTCATTGCCATGGAGGCACTGGTTGTCAACCCCCACAGCTGCACACACACTCTGCTGGCACTGCCCCCACACAAGTGCTTATAGCAGGCCACCACCACACATATGGCCCGCATGGCTGCATTTGGTTCCCATCCCAGCTCCAGTACTGAGCATGTTTCTGGAGATGACCCCCACAGCAAAACTACTGCATACAGATGCCCTTGCCTCCTGTAGCTAGCCCCCATTACCATGCACACACTCACAACATTCATGCCTGTAGCTGGCCCCCACTACCATGCACACACTCACAACCAGCCTAAACACACTCACTCCTAGACCTGGAGGCACTGCTGAGGACCCCACTAGCCCTCTCAGACACTACTAAACCCCATAGCCATCGCCACCCAGGGACCATGCAGGGAATTATGTCACGGACCCTAGTTGCCATGCCGCTGGGTCCTTCCTGACAGTTGCTGTACACTCCTACACTTCATGCCCCATGAACAACTAGACCTGGTGCAACAGTGTGCTTACACACGGCCCTTCAAGAGGCACCCACGCACCTCCCCTCCACTCCTCCGTACAGGTGAAGGTCCTTCCTTATGGAAGCCAATTCGTAAAATCTGGAAAATGTGACTACTTCTTCACATGCACAGACACCAATGCAAGGAAACAAAGAACACTAAAAATCAGGGAAACATGGCACCACCAAATAAACACAACAAATGTCCAATAACCTATCCCCAAAGAAATGGAAATTCACAAATTGCCTGAAAAAGAATTCAGAATAACTGTCCTAAGGAAACTCTGCACACCAGAAGTGAACAAAGATAAACAATTTAATGAAATTGGACAGGTAATACAAGAACAAAAAGGGGAGTTCAACAAGAGATAAGAAAAGTATTAAAAAAAGAAACAAATATGGAGCTGAAACATGCAATGCCCAGACTGGAAATGCAATTCAGAGTTTCAGCAGCAGACTTGATCAAGCAGAAGAAAGAATCAATGAATGTGAAGACAGGTCATTTGAAATTGTCCAGTCAGAGGAAAAGAAAGATTGAAAAAGAGTGAAAAAGCCTACAGAAGGTATTAGACACTATTAAATGAACTAATATACATATTATGGGAGTCTTGGAGAAGAGACAGAGAAAGGGGCAGAGAGCTTATTTAAAGAAATAATAACTTGAGAACTTTCCAACTCTGGAGAGTGAAATGGATATCCAGACTCATGAAGCCTATAGGACCCCAAATAGTATAGGACATAAAGAGGTCTACACCAAGAAACATTACAATTAAACTGTCAAAAGTCAAAGACAAAGGGAGAATTTTGAGAAGAGCAAGAAAAAAGTGATTCATCGCATACAAAGGACCCCTCCCATAAGACTATCAGTGAATTTCTTAATAAAACTATTGCAGGCCAGGAAAGAGTGGGATGATATAACTCAAAGTACTGAAAGAACTGCCAACCAAGGGAATTGTACCAAGCAAAGCTATCCTTTAAAATTAAGAGGAGATAAAGTCATTTCCATAAAGACAGTTTGTCACTGGGCCTACTTTACAAGAAATCCTTAAGTGAGTTCCTCAAATGGAATTGAAACATGCTAAAGAGGAACATTAAAATATATTAAAGTATAAATTTCACTGGTAAAGGTAAATATTTAGACAAATGCAGGATAATTTAACACTCTAATGGTGGTGTACAAATTATCTGATATAAAAATTAAAAGACAAAGTATTAAGAATAACTAGAACCACAAAAATTGAATAAGAAATTCACCATATAAAAGGAAGTGAATTCTGACTTCAAGAACACAAAGTGTGTGTAGGGTAAAAGCATAAAGTTGTTGTATGCAGTTGAACTTAAGTTATTATCAAATTAAAATAAATTGTTATAAGTAAAAGAAGCTTTACATGAGCCTCATTGTAACAACAAAGGAAAAACTTATAGTAGATACACAAAAGACAGAGAAATGAATCAAACCAAGTCGCTACCAAAAAAATTTTAAAAGATCACAAGGAGGGAATAAAAAGAACTGCAAAAAAAAAAAAAAAACAATAAAATGGAAATAGCTAAGTCTTTACATATCAATAATTATTTGAAGTATGAATGAATTAAACTCCCCAATGAAAAGGGATAGAGTGGCTGACTGGATTTTTTTTTTTTTAAGAAAAATAAAAAACCAAGACCTAATGATAAACTGACCACAACATACTCACTTTAGATATCATAGGCTGAAGAAAAGGATATTCTGCAGAAATGGTAACCAAAAGACACCAAGGTTGGCAATATCAAAGAAAACAGACTTTAAGTCAGAAATTGTCACTGGAGACAAAGAAGGGCATGATATAATAATAAGATATAACAGATAAGTGCCCCTGGGTGGCTCATATGGTTAAGCATCTGCCTTCGGCTCAGGTCATGATCCCAGGGTCCTGGGATCGAGTTCCACATTGTGTTCCCTGCTCCTTGGGAGCCTGCTTCTCCCTCTGCCTCTCTCTCTCTCTCTCTCTCTCTCTCTCTCTCTCTCTGTCTCTCATCAATAAATAAAATCTTTAAAAAAAAAGATATAACAGATAAACAGGTAGATATATACCCAACATCAGAGCACCTAAATATATAAAACACATATTAACAGATTTAAAGGGAAAAACTGACAACAATAGAATAATAGGAGATTTCAATAGCCCCCTTTGAATAATGGATAGAATATCTAGGCAGAAAATCAATAAGGAAACAGCTTACATAACACTGTAGACCAAATGGACCTAACAGACATATACAGAACTTTCCACCAAACAGCAGCAGAATATACATTTTTCTCAAGTGCACATAGAACATTCTCCAGGATAGATCATGTGTTAAGTACAAAACACATCTTAACAAATTATAAAGAAGATTGAAATCATATCTTCTCAGACCCACAGGGGAATGAAGCTAGAAATCAGTAACAGAAAGAAAATAGAAAAATTCACAATTGGGTAGAAGCTAAACAACATACTCTTGAGCAACCATTGAGTGAAAGAGGAAATTGAAAGGGAATTTTAGGGCGCCTGGGTGGCTCAGTCGGTTAAGCATCTGCCCTCGGCTTGGGTCATGATCTCAGGGTCCTGGGATCAAGCCCTGCATGGGGCTCCCTGCTCAGCGGAGAGTCTGCTTCTCCCTCTCCCTCTGACCCTCCTTCCTGCTTGTGCTCTCTCTCTGTCTCAGATAAATAAATAAAATCTTAAAAAAAAAGAAAGGGAATTTTAAAGCTAACTTGAGACAAAAAAGAAAATGAAAGTATAATTTAACAAAACCTGGGAGGCAGCAAAAGCAATAGTGAGAGGGAAATTTATAGCAATAAATGCCTGCATTTTAAAAAGAAGAATCTCCCAAACAGCCTACCATTACATACAACTCAAGGAACTGAAGAACAAATGGCACCCAAAATTAGTGGAAGGAATGAAATAATAAATATTAGAAGCAGAAGTAGATAATAGAAAAACAATACCAAAATCAACAAAACTAAGAATTGGTTATTTGAAAAGATAAACAAAATTGACACACTCTTAGCAAGTTTAAAGAAAGAAGACTCAAACTCAGATACAAAGAGGAGACATTACAACAAATGATCCAGAAACAAAAAGGATCAAAGAGCCTATTAAGATAGTTACATGCTAATAATTAGATAACCTAGAAAAAAATCAATATATTCCTAGAGGTGTATCAAGACTGAATAAAGAAATTATAGAAAGTCTGCACAGACCTATAACAGAAATTAAATAAGTAATATAAAACCTTCCCACAAAGAAAAGACCAGGACCAGATTGCTTCATTGGGGGACTTTTAACAGATACAAAAAGATGCACTAATACCAATCCTTCTTTAACGCTTCCAAAAAAATGAAGTAAATGGAATACTCCTAAACTAATTTTGAGGCCAGCTTTACCTTGATTCCAAAGCCGCAAAGACAATGCAAGAAAAGAAAACTACAGGTTAGTATCTCTGATGAACATAGATGCAAAAATCCTCAATAAAAGACTAGCAGCAGCTCTTAAAAGGATCATACACCATGGCCAAGTGTGATTTATCCCTAGAATGCAAGGAGGACTCAACCTATGAAAATCAGTCAATGTAGTATACCCCACATTAATAGAATGAAAGACAAACAAACAAACATGATAATCTCAATAGATGCAGAAAAAGCATTCAAATCTTTTTATAAAATATCTCCACAAAGTATGCATAGAAGGAACATATAAAGGAACCACAATAAAGGCCATATATGAAAAACACAAGGCTAACACCATAATCAATGGGAAAAAATTGGGAGGCTTTTACTCTAAGATTCAGAACAAGGCAGAGATGCCCACTCTCAATCACAACCAACAACATAGTATTAAAAACCCTAGCCAACGTAATCAAGCAAGAAAGAGAAATAAGAGGCATTCAAATCAGAAGGGAAGAAGTAAAATTATTTCTCTTTGCAGATAACATGATTATATTTATAGAAAACAGTAAAAACTCCACACACACACAAACAAAGCCATTAGGACTAATAATGTAGCAAAGTTGAAGGATGTAAAATCAACATAAAAAAGTTAGTTGTGTTTCTATACACCAACAAGGAATTATCTGAAAAAGAAATTATGAAAACAGTCCCATTCACGTTAGCTAGGCAAAGAATAAAATAACCAAAGAGGCAAAGACTTAAACACTGAAAATTATAAAGCACTGATGAAAGAAATTAAAAGACACTAATAAATGGATCCCACATTCATGGATTAGAAAAATTAATATTGTTAACATGTCCATATTGTCCAAAGTGATCTACAGATTTATTTTTTTAAGATTTATTTGAGAGACAGTGCATGAGCACAAGTGGAGGGTTGCATAGGGAGACAGAGAGATTCTCAATCAGACTCCCTGCTGAGCATGGATCCCTGCATCCGATGACCCTGAGACCATGACCTGAGCTAAAATCAAGAGCCACCCAGGCATTCCCCAAAGCGATTTTTTAATGTAACCCCTATCCAAATCCCAAAGACATTTTTTACTGAAACAGAAAAAACAATCCTAAAATTTGTATGGAACCATGACCCCAAATAATCAAAGCAATCTTGAACAAGAAGGCATCTAGAGGAGGCATCACACTTCCTGATTTCAAATTACATTATGAAGTTACAGTAATAGAACAGTACTGGCATTAAAACAGACATGTAGACCAATGGAACAATATCGAAAAAGAAACTCATGCAGTTATAGTCAGCTGATCTTTGACAAGGATTTCCATAACACACAACAGGGAAAGGATAATCTCTTCAACAAGGGGTGTTGGGAAAACTGGATATCTACATATAAAAGAATTAAGTTGGACTCCTATCTTATACCATTCACAAAAATCAACTCAAAATGGATTAAAACTTAAATGTAAGACCTGAAGCTATCAAACTGCTAGAAGAAAACATAAGGGAAACACTACTTTATGTTGGTCTTAGCAATTTTTGGAAACGACACCAAAAACACAGACAAGCAAAAAATAGACAAATGGGATTACATCAACCTAAAGAGCTTTTGTACAGCAAAGGGAAATAACAAAGTGAAAAAGCAGCCTACAAAGTGGGAAAAATGGTTGCAAACTACATATCCAGTAAGAGGGTAATACCTAAACTGTATAAGGAATTCATACAACTCAATACCAAAATACAAATAACCCAATTTAAAATGGCCCAAAGAACCTAATGACATTTCTCAAAAGAAATGCAAATCACTAAAAGATATACAAAAAGTTGCCCATCATCTCTAATCATCAAACCAAGTGATATCACTTCACACCTATCAGGATGACTATTATCAAAAAGACAAGAAATAACAAGTATTGGCAAGGGTATGGGAGAAAAAGAAACCGTTGTACACTGTTGGTGGGATTATGACTTAGTATAGCCACTATGGAAAAAAGTACGGAGATTGCTCAAAAAATAATCACTGTATGATCTAGCAATCCCATTTCTGAGTATATACCAAAGGAAATAAAATAAGGATCTTGAAAGATCTCATGCACTCCCAAGTTAGGTTCAACATTATTCACAGTGGTCAAAATATGGATAAAGAAAAATACATATATATACACAGAAACACAAAAGAATATTATTCAGGCATAAAAAATTAAGGAAATCCTGCCACTTGCAACAGTATGGATAGAGCTGGAGGATGTTATGCTAAGTGAAATAAGCAAGACACAGAGAAATAGTTCATGATCCCACTTTGGTGCAGAATCTAAAATAGTCAAACTCACAGAAGTAGAGAGTAGAATGATTTGCCAGGAGCTGGGGGAATGGGGAAATGGAGTGATGTTGATCAAAGGATACAAAGTTTTAGTTATGCAAGAGAAATAAATTCTAGAGATCTAATGTACAGCATGGTGTGATGATAGTTAACAGTACCATATTATATACCTGAAATTTGCAAAGAGGATATATCTTAAATCTCACCACACACAAAATGGTAACTATATAGAGGTGATGGTATATTAATTAGCTTGATAATGGTGCTCTTCTCACAATTGTATACGTATATCAAAGCATCAATTTGAAAACCTTGAGTATATATGATTTTATATGTCAAAGGTATCTCAGTAAAGCTGTTAAAAAATAAAAAGTTCAGGAAAAATATTTTTTAAGAAATGAAATTCCAGGAGTGCCTGGGTGACTCAGGCGGTTAAGTGTCTGCCTTCAGCTTGGGTTGTGATCTCCAGGTCTTGGGATCAAGCCCCACGTCCGGGCTCCCAGCTCAGCGGGGAGTCTGCTTCTCCCTCTCCCTCTGCCTCTGCCTCTGCTTATGCTCTCTCATCACTGTCTCTCTCTCTCTCAAATGAATAAATTCAGTAAACAAACTGAGGGTTGCTGGAGTGGTGGGGGGTGGGAGAGATGGGGTGGCTGGGTGATAGACATTGGGGAGGGTACGTGCTATGGTGAGTGCTGTGAATTGTGTAAGACTGTTGAATCACAGACCTGTACCTCTGAAACAAATAATACATTATATGTTTAAAAGAAGAAGAAGAAGAAGATAGCAGGAAGGGAAGAATGAAGGGGGGAAAATTGGAGGGGGAGACGAACCATGAGAGACTATGGACTCTGAGAAACAAACTGAGGGTTCTAGAGGGGAGGGGGGTGGGGGGATGTGTTAGCCTGGTGATGGGTATTAAGGAGGGCATGTACTGCATGGAGCACTGGGTGTTATACTCAAACAATGAATCATGGAACACTACATCAAAAAAAATGAAATTCCAAGTTCTTTCTTACTCTCATGATGGTGTGGTAATATGTATTTTCTAGTCTTTGTCATAAGCTTACAGTTATCTACATGACGGTAATACACCAGACTGGTTAAAATGGAAAACAAGAAATTGAAAATACTGAATTTGAATCCTCCGTGAACTCTTTAGTTGAAGTAAGTTTTAAAATATGTTATTTGACTAAAGAGTCAAAGCACCTTGTAAACTAGGAGATACTACAGGTATACCTAAGTCTTATTTTGAAAGCACCAGAGAGAAATACAGAAATACATAGAAAGAGTGAATCTAGTGCACATTTTATAGCTAATTCCAGGACTCGACCACTTGGGCACATATTTGCCAAATATAATGATTCTATGAGGCAAACACTTTCTTGACTGTACCATAACACCCTGAAAGTTTATATTTGTGGCATTACTCTGATTAATGAAATCAGTCCCAGTGCAAACATTTGGGCTGTTGGAGTATTTACAAAACCATTATTGTCCAGTTCTGCAGCGGCTACCCTCATTCTGGCTCTCGTCTTTTTACACCTGGTTTACTGTATCTTCCATGCTGGAACCCATGGCCTCAGTCTTGCCCTGCTCAAATTTCTTTATGTTTTTCAGTCTTTATGCTGTATGTTTTCCCGTCCCAGTTAGGTGTTTTTGTAGTCCCAAATTGATTACCAGATCAAAACTAATCTCAACCTAGAATTTAAAGTTTTCCAAATTGTACTTATTCTTGCTCAACACAGTTTCTTCATGGTAACATTTATTGTTCTCAGCATGGTATCCCACTTCTTGTCTTGGCACCTCATCATTCCTCTTTAAGGATATACTCCTCCACCATTACAACTTAAAGCAGTAACAACCACAACAGCCAAAAGTACCTTGTTAGGTCCGAGTTTTAGGTTGATTTAGTCAGATTAGTCTGGATCATTCTTTTATTCTGAATCCTGAAAGCAGCATCAGGAAGTTGAGTATTCTAGTTAATTAGTGGCTTATCACATATTATTCATAAGTTAACAATGCTAAGCACTCTTTATTCAGTCAAATTCACATTATAAGAAAATATACTGCAATGTATTTAATGCTTCTTTGATGATATAGAAGGCATTTCACGTAGAAATTTTGATGTATAGGAATGCTGGTTAGTAGAAATGTCTAATTTTTACTGTCTTTCATATTTGGCGATATTTTATTTATTTGAAGATATTGTAAAATTTTATATGTTTTATATTTTTAATCAGGCAGTAAGTATCTCTGTTCCCCTACTCTGAACACATAATATGGTACTTTGTATATCATAGATTTTCATAAAATACTTGATTCATTCTGTCTAAAAAATACTTATTGAAAATCTGCTGTGTGCCAGGATATAGGACTTTAGGACTACAGCCATGGAAAGACAGTCTTTGCTCTTAGCTGGCTTATATAGACAAGTAGACTACATCCCTAATACAGTGTAAATTCTCTAATAGAGGTAAATGCACAATAGTAATGTATCTTTTCAGTTTGGAGGGTGTCAAGCAAACTTTTCCAGTAGAAGCAGCCAATATCAAGGAAGGAATTAAGAAACTTAAGTCCCTCATAGTTTTCAGTCCCCCAAACTGCACCAGATGAAATGTATAATCCCAGTAGCAATGTGTTTTTGTTATGCAAATATAGCTGTAAAACAAATCTCCAGTTTTTTTTTTCCCTTCGGAGTATCACCACTAAACCTTCTCATATAGAAATCCTGGGGCCACCTCCGAGAAAAAGGGATGGCTAAGTGGGGTAAGTAGAAAGTCATCCTGAAGGAGACAAGGAACAAGATATTACTGAAATGGGAACATGAACAAAGGCCAGTGTGAAAAGAGAGCAAGGCAAGTTGGGGGAAGTAGCTCCCCAAGGCCAGAGTATAGATGTGGTTGAAGGGGTTAGTGAAGGGAAAATGGTCATAGATGAGTTGTACAAGTAGACAGGAGTCAGGTCGTGAAGGACTTTAAAGGCTTCACAATTCACGATTCTTACGAGACCAATGGGAAGTCACTGAAAGGTTTTAGGTGAAAGAAAAATTACAGGATCCTGTTTGTCAGAGTTTTTCTAAGCCCAATTGAGATTCTTAGTTTATTTTTCATGCTTTTTTTGTAATCAGATTTTTTAAAAATGTTGCTCCATACTTTCTTACTCTTAAAAAATATTCTCTATAAAAAACATTTGGAATCCTTACCTCAGCAATTTTAAAACTTTTGTTTTCCTAGCATTGGAATTCTTAAGAATTTTAAAATTCTGCATAGTAGTTCAGTATTAAAAAAAGAATAGTAATAAAAGGAGAATCACTTGGTTTTTACTTCTGGTGCCGTTTAATGTTTATTTTGTTGTTTTTATGGTGAGGTGGTAGAGTGGTAGGGATGATGTTGTCTTGGTTGCTTGCCTCTGTACTCCACTGAGGTTAAGAATTGTGTTCTAGAGTGACATTATTACTAGGTAGGGCTCCATAGTTCTAATGATGGTAGCAATAGCGTTCATAATATATGGTTGGTAGTCTCCTAGGCCTTCGCTTCTATTTATTCAACAAATATGTATGAAGTATTCTTAGTACTAGTGATATTTCTCTGAGTAAAATAGACACAATCCCTGACCTAATGGAGCTTCAGTGTAATGGAGGAGATGGATATTAAAAAGTAGTCATACAATGTAATTTAATTGCAAGCTATACAATAAATGCTGTGTAGAGGGGTAATTTATATTGGGAGATCATTGAAGAAGTGATATTTAGAGATTTAAGCTGGGATCTGAGGGATGAGTAGGAGGTAAGCAAAGACAGAATGTTCCAGGCAGGGAGTATAAAAATATATATGAATGCTCTGAGGTGATAAGGTGAGTGGCAAGGGATAAAAGCTGGAGAAGGAGGCAGAGGCCAGACTATGGAAAGACAAGTTAAGGACTTTGGCTTTTATACTCAGTATAATGAGAAACCATTAACAGGTTTTCAACAGGGGAATGAAATAAGATGATTTGTCTTAAAATATTACTGTGGCTGATGTGTGGAAATTGCCTCAGAGCTAGAATGGATACAGAGATATCAGCTAAGAAACTATTGCAGAAGTCTGACTCTAGAATCTGGCACACAGTAGGGTATCAGTAGATACTTGTGGATTAGCTAGATTATGACTCTATCACTGTCTCTGTTGTGACATCTCAAATTATTCATACTTTTTAACAGTTAACTTGAATATTTTCAAGAAGTTACAGAGGGTAGTGCCAGTTTATACTGTTTCCTCATAAAATTTCATATTTTTAATCTACTTTTCACATTGACCAATATGAAATTCATTCATTCATTCATTCATTTAACAAATATTGAGTGCTTAAAATATGCCAGATACTGGCTGGGGGCTGAGGACATAGAATCGGCGAATAAAATAGTCATTATATCTGCCATCAAGTGACTTCTAGTCTGGTTAACCAAATTGAAGCAAAGCAAGCAGTATATTGACCTAATCCCTTGAAATGATGTGGCATGGAATTTGTCGGTTTATCCCAACCTCAGCTTCAGGAATGTCCTAGATGAACCATGTGACCTTTTTTATCAGTTAAACTCTATCTTTTCCTTACCTCCCCCTAGTTCTAATTTATACTACTGTGTTTCTACTTTATCTTTGCTGAAAATTCAGCCCCTCATAAATCCTAACACATATGTCAGAGACCTGACAACCTAAAGATTGAAGCCCAATCCTTCTTTACTCTTACAAAAGCTGGGACCTTGCTTAATGGATTACCCTTCTATTGCTGCATAACAAATGACCACAAATTTAGTGGCTTCAACAATACATATTTATTATCTCACATTTTCTGTGGATCGGGGGTCCAGGCATAGCTTAACTGGACCCTCTGCTCCAAACTGCAATCAAAGCGTCAGTCATACTGCATTCTCAACTGTAGCTCAGTGTCCTCTTCCAAGCTCATTTAGATTATTGACAGAATTCATTTCCTTATGCTTTTGGGAAGGCTTCCCTTCACCCTAGGCAGTTCACAGCATGGCTCTTTGCTCCTTCAAGGACAGCAGAAGAAAGAGAGTCTCTGCTATTTGGAGTCTCTGAGTCAGGGAGGCTTTAGGCCTCTTTTAAGACTTTTTGCCTGATGAAGTGAAGGCCACTCAAGATAATCTTTTGATAAACACAAAGTCAACTGATGAGAGACTGGCAGTACAGCTACAGAGTCCCTTCACATTTGCCATATGACCTAACATTGTAATGGGAGTGGGACCCCATCAGACTCACAGCCCCCACCCACCCTCAGGAGGGGTTATTCTGCATTCTCACTTGCCTCATTTTAACGTCTACATCTCTTGGCTTCCAGCAGGGCACGCTCTTCTTAGTGTCTCAGTGTCTTCGATGGTTTCTTTTCTACTCTGTCTCTCCATTTTGTAAATGTTGAGGTTCCCCAGAACATCCCATTAACCATCCGACTTGTTTCTTGATCCTATATCTATTGTTTTCCCCTGGCCGAGGACCAACTTCCTACCAAAAGCAAATCTGAGAGAAGATTCTTTTTCTTCCAGTCACTTTCTGAAGAACACAGACTGATCAGATAATGAATAAAACAAAAGCAGTCTATTATTCTGCCATTCTTGGATTCATCTGGGGAGAAAGGGGAAGATTCCTAGCTTAGGGGAGTATTACTGGTTCAGCTCCAGATACTCAGGGTAGGGTAAGTTGTTCATGGATGGTGAAGAAAACCCTGAGGATGGTTGGGAAGACTTCACCAGATCGGGGGATAGGCAGTTGTGTCAGCTGATTCTAGAAGATGTAGTTGCAATAGCATGGGGGTGGGGAGGAGTATTGTCTTGTTATGTCAAGGTACCTTAGAAGAATATGGGTGAGTTCATGGCTTTTATTGAGAGGGACCAGATATGAATGAATTGGGCAACAGTGTGTTAATTCACCCACCCATGATTTCAAAGTATATTGCTAAAAACAACCAGATTCTTTGACATCAGCCATAGAAACATTTTTCTAGATATGTCTCCTCCAGCAAGGGAAACAACAGCAAAATTGAACTATGAAGACTACACCAAAATAAAGAGCTTTTGCACAGAAAAGAAAATCATCAACAAAACAAAAAGGCAACCTAACAGATAAATATATTTGCAAATGGTATATTTTAATGAGGAGCTAATATCCAAAATATATAAAGAACTTTTTTTTAAGATTTTATTTACTAACAGAGAGAGAGTATAATCAGGGGGAGCAGCAGGCAGAGGGAGGAGCAGGGAGCCCGATGTGGGACTCGATCCCAGGACCCTGCGATCATGACCTGAGCTGAAGGCAGATGCTTAACCGACTGAGCCATCCAGGTGTGCCCTATATAAAGAACTTCTACAACTCAACACCAAAAAAACCCAAATAATCTAATTTAAAAATGGGCAGAGGACCTAAATAGACATTTTTCCAAGAAGACATCAAGATGGCCAACAGACACATGAAAAGATGCTCAACATCACTAACCATCGGGGAAATACAAATTCAAACCACAATGAGATACCACTTTATACCTGTTAGAATGGCTGGAATTAAAAACACAAGAAATAGCAAGTGTAACTAAGGATGTGGAGAAAAAGGAACCCTCGTGCACTGTTAGTAGAAATGCACATTGGTTTAGCCACTGAGAACTGTATAGAGGTTCCTCAAGAATTAAAAATAGAATTACCTTATGATCCAGTAATTACACTACTGGGTATTTACCAAAGGAAAAAACAAAACAAAAAAAACACTAATTCGAAAAAGATATATGCACCCCTATGTTTACTGTAGCATTATTTACAATAGCCAGGATATGGAAGCAACACAGTGTCCATTGATAGATGAATGGATAAAGAAGATGTGATATACATACACATACACACACACAATGGAATATTATTCAGCCATAAAAAAGTGAAATCTTGCCATTTGCAACAACATGGATAGACCTAGAGGGTATAATGCCAAATGCAGGAAGAGAAAGACAAGTACTGTATGATTTTACTCATATGTGGAATTTAAGAATCAAAACAAATGAACAAAGAAAAAAATGAAAGACCAGACTCTTAAATACAGAGAACACACTGGTGATTGCCAAAGGGGAGATGGGTGGGGAGATAGATTTGAAAAACAATTTTTAAGTAAACTCAACTCCCAATGTGGGGCTTGAACTCACAACTGCAAGATCAAGAGTTGCGTGCTCTACCGACTAAGCCAGCTAGGCACCCTGAAAAAAAATTTAATAAAAAAATAAAAACAAATACATTCTTACAATTTAAGTGTAGCATTCGCACCTGAATTTCACATCTGTCCTCTAGCAAAATTGAGTCTCTTGCATACAACTTAAGGTCTTCAGTCTTCTGCAGTCTTCTTAATGGTAGAATTTACTTGGAAGAAGCAGTGCCTTTCCTCTTTCTGAAATGACCTTCATCTCTTTTCTTATCTGATTGGTTTATTGTTAAAAACCAGTTCAGAGGGGGGCCTGGATGGCTCAGTCAGTTGAGTCCCTGATTCTTGACTTCAGCTCAGGTCATGATGTCAGGGTCATGAGATTGGGCTCTACATTGGGCTCCATGCTCAGCCGGGAGTCTGCTTGAGATTCTCATTCTCCCTCTCCCTCTGCCCCTCCGCACCCCACGCTTTCTCTCTCTCTCTCTCTCTCTGTCTCTCTGTCTCTCTCGCTCTCAAATAAATAAATAAATCTTAAAAAAAAAAAGCTTAGGAAAAAAGGCTTAGACATTTTCTCCCTACTAAAGCATTTTCACTTTTAGAAACCTGCCCCCCAGTGTCCATCCTTGAGAAAGTTAATCCTTTGCTCTGTTCTCTTCCAGCTTTATATCAATTATACCTATCATAATGTATTACAACTTACTTATTTACATGTTTGTCCGCCCTACTAGTCAGATCCTTGCTGGTAGAAATTGATATATTCATTTTCTTTTTTTTTTTAAGGCTTTATATATTTATTTATTTAGAGAGAGCATGCAGGGGGAGGGGCAGAGGGAGAGAGAATCTCAAGCAGACTCCCTGCTAAGCATACAGTCTGGTGCAGGGCTGGATCCCACAACCCTGAGACCATGACCTGAAAGGAAATCAAGAGTTGTACACTTAACCGACTGAGCCACCCAAGGGCCCTGGCAGTATGTTCATTTTCTTAACTATAGTGCCTGACACAAGCAATGCTCCATAAGTGTTTTAAATAAAGAAATCAATCAGTCATTGCACTCATCCAAATCATAATATTTTCACCCACTTGACTTCAAGTAACCAGATCTGATTTCCTCAGCTACAGACACTGACCCTGATAAGCCTCTTTTTATATATATATGAAGTCCTGGCCATCTGTTCTGTAGCTAGTTAGGTCTGGCCTAGAGTTCTTTGCCTTCCCAGCATCCCCACTACCACCACCACCACCAATCACCATGTTTTAAAGTCGTAAGACCAGACTTCCAAAAAGATATTATGGCTGGGACAAAGTCTTTTTGTCCTGAAGCCCTGTAAGTTACTCCAGAAAGTATAGGAAAAGAAAGTGCTTGGCACAGGGTATAGCAAATAGTCAAGGATCTTCATTATAATTCTTCACATCTGAGTAAACTTCTGAGCCTATGAAATAGAAAAATAGGAGCTATCATTCCAGCATCCTTAGGTTTGGGTGTGGACCAAGGAAGACCTTCAGAAATCCCATTTTGAAATGTACATTACATTTTTAAGGCTGTAGATGCTGAATAATTTTAAGGTTATATAATATTTGGACTACTAAGGAGACTAATTTTATAGTCATACTTAACAGAGAGCTTAGAGTTAGTATCTTCAGATTGTCATCTCCACTGAAGATCCTTATATATTTCACTGTTGAAAAGCAGCATTAAAGATGATATAGTAGCATCACTAGAAATACAGCCTTGGAAGAACATAACTTCCATATTAGAAATGTCTTTTTAACATGAGAATTCTATAAAATATTGATGACTATAACAGGAGTATAGAATTAAGAGTGTGATATGGATAACAATGCTTCATTGATTTCAGAAACTTTTATGTAGCTCTTCTTCTGGAATATGGGCAGAAATTAGTTTCATGGTTTTCTCTAGTCGTCATTTTCTGTTGGTTCTTACCTCGCCAGAAGATATCTGACTATAATTAACTAAAAATTCTTGTTTAAAAAAGAATCTTTGGTGGATGTAAAACAGAGCCCACAAGGTGACTAACTTTTTATTGTGCAAGAAATGATGTTTTTAAGCTAATAGCTCTAAAACCAGGTGAAGGTAATAAATGATTCAATAAAAATTGGAACATGCGTGTGATTTTTTTAAAAGATTATAAAACATGTTAATATTATGCGTAATTTTCCAACTTTTTTTCTGTTTTCAAATTATTCTAATAACAAAGGTTTATGTAGTAGGCATACTTCCACAAGGTTGTGTTGCCATATAATGTGAATGCATAAGGTCAGATTTTAAGAAACTAAGAAGTCACAGACTTCTCATTTATCTCTTCCCCAAATGTAATGTTTTAACTTTTGTTATCTCTAAACAGGCACACTGGTATGGAAGAAATGGAAAAGTGGGGAAAAGTTGGTTATGTAGGATTTTTAGTCGGAAAACTTAATAGGAAATATTAAAATAGTCAATTAAAATCTGATTGTAGTTACTTTTATCAAATGTTCTTCAGGCCCAGTCTTTTGATACTATTAGTTCTTAAATGAGGAATTTTCACTCTCAGTTCTAATCTTTGAAGGTGCCATAATGGTAGAAAACCACTCTGGAATTATGGGGATAATTTAGGTTTTTCTTAGAGATTCTATAATGATCAGTTATTTATAAAGGACCTATTACACAAAACCAAATTGTTTCTTTTGTTTTTTGTTGTTGTCTGTTTTGTCCCTGTTTTACTTGTGATTGTTTGTTTTAGCTTATTATTTTAGATCTTTGCCTTCTAAATGGTACTTTATCCCCTTATTTTCAATTTTAATTTTTTTCAGAAAGATATTCTGCCACTCTGTTAAAACATTTTGCATTTCTAACATGTTTACATAAATTTATGTTGAAGAAATACATTCAGATTATCAGCTAAATGGGGTAATTAATAGCTAGTGGCATCATCAGTGATACTATACATTTTTCCTTGTAGAATGGTCTTTTCATCATGACTTGCATGGCATTGTTTCAAGTAAATCAACAAATTGATTATTGTATTTTATTTTTATTATACCATGAGTAATGCCTCTTAATGAATGAATGAATGAAATTTATTGTGGAGGGTTTCTTTTTAGGCTGCTGTGTTTAAATAGTGCTACAATTTAGTTATTCCACTGAATCCACATAGAGTGCGTACTTGACATAGTTAATAAAAGATTGTGTTAGCTTTCTTTATATTGAACATTTGAGAAATTCACAGTTCTGTTGTGCATTAGGATTTGAATTCCTTATATACAATAATATTTACTACCTTCTTTGTTTCATTTCAGAATGACCTTATTTAAAAATGTATGAGGCTATTTATAATCAACTCTGTGGCAGTGATTAAAGAGGTGTGAATAATAGGTTATTGGAACTTGACAGCTCCTGGTTTGCTAAACTAGTGTAAGAACATTTATGCTGCTCAGATGTACTTTATTTTCCTAAGGTGGGAATTTCTCTTTTGACATGTGGGTTATTGGCGTAATATATTCCATAGGTTTTTCTCTTTAAAATGGTTTACTAAACCATAGTATTTTATTGATTTATTTTAGGTTTCATATTTTCTTCAACTTAATGAATCAACATTTTATGCTTAATAATTATAACCTGAGTATGGGTTATTAATCAAACATCCAATATAGACAGAGGATTGGTCCCTTAACAGAGCAATGGCCTACTATCTGAAGCTTTCCTATAGACAAATGCAATCAAGATTTTATTTTTTTAATGGAAAAAACCCTTTCTTACAGAAAATTTGAAAACGTTTAGTAGGTTGATACTCAGCAGTTGTTACTTTGGGGGAAATGTTAGTACTTCTGAAGACATTTGGGATAGCACAATATATCAAAAAAAAAGTTGTATACTTAATATTTCAGCAAACCTTTATTTAATTTTAAATATCAAGACCAGTAAAACATTAAAGTAATTGAATTTGGATTAGATATTATTTTTATTTAAGAACAAAAGGAAATGTAGGAAAGTATTTTAAAATTTTGAGTAAACCAATAATTAACCTAATGATTTTTCAGTGTTACCATAGATTCAGAGCACTTTGTCGGGCGCATTCTAAAATACACTAAAGATTTATTACTAAAATCCATTTTAGCATTATCACTCCATTATCCCTAACCAGCCAGGAGGTTAAGGTTTCTAAAAAAGAATGAGGTTGGCGAAACTGAAGCAGAAAGAGACAAGCTTCACAGAAAACAAAGGTTAGGGGAAATAACATTAAAAATTACTCCGTATATATTTCACTACATGTCTGAGAAATCTTTAACCTAAAAAAATGCAAAATAAACCCCATCTCTCAGCAAGACAAACTTCCTAAGCTCTTTACTTGACCCACTGTCCTCAGTTGTGATCTGTAGCATCAGAGTCTCCCACAAATTTTGAATTGTCCCCATTTTTGAAGTTTTTAAACTGTTTGGTTTGAAACTTACTTTTTGACTTTATTTTTCCCTTGCTTTATTTTTTTCCAAGTCTGAAAAATTATTGTGAAGTGGCTTGTATTTTTGTGGAACTTAAGGGCATATTTTTCTAAAACTGAACATCTTCCCATCTTTTGAGAAACTAGAATACAAATGTTTAGCAAAGGGTAGAAAAACTGGTCAAAGGTGTCAAACAGAATTGTATGTGCATACATATAAACGGCCCAAAGATTTTGTGAAAATTTAATGTGATGATGTATTCAAAGCACCCAGCAAGAGACTTACATTTATTCCTGGAGTGCCATGGTACTTTGGAGAGAACGCCAGGGACATTTTTAATCCTTACTTTCCTAATTACTTTCTGTGTGAATTTGAATGGGTCTGCCTAATTTCTTCAAGCTTCATATGCCTTTTTCTTAAGAAGTGATAATACCAACTCTAGCAGTCAGTCTTACAGTATTGTTCTGAGAGTGTTCTGGTTAAAGTGCTTCACAATTTGTAAAATGCCACAGAGTTGTAAAGTTTGAAGATGTTGTTTTATTCCTTGTCAGCATGAAGATTCAAGGTGAATACAAAACAAGTGACCAAGAGAAAAGCTGACTCTCCACCCTTCCCCCACCTAGGGTGACTCAGGTTGTCACATGTTCTGAGTTAAGAGATACTTGGGAAAACAGGATAGTTTGGGGAGTTCCCTATGGATATTCATTGAGTTCAAGTTCAGTTTGGTCTTCTGAAATGCTTTTCTTGAAAGACAGTTTTATGTCAGTAACTTCACTCCAAAGTCTAGAATACTACAATATTCTGATTATAGAGTCAGTCTAACTTTATAGATCCGCAGTAGTGCAGAGAACCCTCCTGTTGTTTAGGTTTTACAACTGGGGACGTCCTGTGTTCTGACCATTCAAGTGCACAAGCTAATCCCACCCGTATCCTGTTTGTGAGTAATTGGATGGATGCCTGGAAATTCTAGTGCCAGATTATATAGCACCTTCTACAATAGAAATCTGTAGTTGGAGTGTTTATTTACCTTCTCCCTAATCAAACACCTCCTGTAGGTAAGTCTCTTTGCTCAAAAAGGCAAGATTATATAATAAGCTAGATGTTTAATTATGTTTCCATAGTCACGCTTCGCATAGCATTTCCAGTTGATCTGGATGGAAGACATATCTAAAGTACAAATATAAGGCTGTAGTCCTTCTGTGTAATTGAGGAAATAGGTTTTGAATTGTACACCTATTCCCATGAAAATAGAAAAGATCTTTTTGGGAAGAGAAAGAATTTCTTAATTATCTTCTTATCTAAAGCATTAAGAATAGGAAAATACCATTTACATCATTGTAGTCTCTATTGCTATTCCATTTTCTTTACAAAGTGTTAAATGTATGGTTAAAAGACAGATGCATACAGTTGTGGGCAACCTTGTCTTAATTCAGAAAAGAATTCTGTTATTACATCTCAGGAGGATATATGTAATACTGCTGCCATTTACTGCAACATTGTGATTAAGGGCCCAAGCTCTGGAATCAATATCCTGACTATGAATGCTAAATCCATCACTTACTAAAGAATTCTAATGGGTATGGTGGAAATAAAACCTCCCTTCTGTCTAATTGCTACATTCTCACCCATAATTAGTGTATTAATAAAGACTGCTTTGGTTGTAAGCTTTAGAAACCCAGCTCAATCAGTTACGCATAGCCTAAGAGAGGGAAGAGAGCAAGGAATGGATTTTATGGATTGATCCAGGGGTTCAAACTATATCAAGATTCAGTCTCAATCTCTTTCTTTCTCAATCTCTCTTTCTCTGTCTCTTTCTCTAATTCTTTCTCTGCTCATCTCCCATCTGAGTTATAAAGAGCTTGAACTGGTTCTTTGAAAAGTCAATGATTGTCAAGAATACCATAGACTGAATTCTTACTGAGGGGAGGAGTCTCATAGGATTCTGCAATCCTGTTTTTGTGTTCTTAGTATGCAGTTGTGCATATGATTTTGTAAATCTTTTAATTTTCTTATTTATACTTCTAAATGATATTTGAAATAATACACTATTTAAAATTTCTTAGTGTATCAGGTACAAATTACTAGAATGAATCAAGGTGAAATGCTTATAAATATAGTTGTGTCCTAGGGAAACTCTGTGTGTGTACGGTGTATAGGGCATTTATTAATCACTTATTGTGAATCATTTACTGTGCTAAGCAGTTTACATAAATTACCTAATTTGGTCCTTTATACAATCTTGTAAGTGGTTTTTATTATCATGTTATATGTAAGAGAGCTAAGACTTAGGAAAAAACTTGCCCCAGAACAACCAGCCATTGAGGGTTTGACCCATAATTTGAACTCAAATCAGCCTGACTCCAAAACCTCTGTTACATGGTAAGATTATACCTTTATGGCTTTTATTAATAAACTGCCTCCTATGCAAGCTAAATAAATACTGCCTTTTAATACAGTATCTTGCTACTGTTAATAGACATGACTTGAACTTACTAAAAATTATCTTTTTTCAGTTTAATAACTACCTAGCCATATGACTTTTATCTAAATTTTCTAATATTTCAATGTTAAAATTTAACCGATCTGAACCATAAAATCTAGTTTTACTTTTTAAAAAATTTCTACCACTGAAAATATAGCCTAAAAATTTTACCCTTGACTATAGATTGTTACTTGGAAAATAAATTGCTGCATAGGCACACACCCAGTCTGCATGGAAAGCAAAGCAGTTTATGAAAATATGTTAGCTCTTATTTTAGATCATAAGCCTTTCTAGCTACAGAAACATTGTTTAGAAGGAGCTTCTATAGCAACACAAAATTGAAAACAGAGACTTTAGAGCTTATAAAGTTTACAGTTTACAAAAATTATTTAAATAGTTATTTTATTTGCTTCTATTGAAGAAATAAATTCCTGTGATTCAATTTATGGTACACATTCTTCTGCATGGAGTAGGCCTCATTGTGTAAGGCTTATCAGTGCTCACTCCATGTTGCCCAAATAGTATATTAGTTTTGCAGATCATGTTTTTGCTTCTCTCATCCAAAAGACAGACTTAAGAAATATTTTATTCTTTTTCCAAAAAGAATCTGTAAGGGTATATGGAGAGAGTGATGCATAGTCCTAAATTAGCAGAGATCTTGTGCATATATACAAGCAGCTAATCTCACCTAGTTCCAGGTACATGTCTTGGTTGTTGACCAGAAAAGCACCTGGCCAGAAGCCCACATATCTCTCCTGTTATTCTCCTTCCTATAAATGTGGTCTTGCTTGCCAGGAGCATTGCCTCAAACTACACTGGAAACAAGCAGCATTCATTACACTATAAATCTCTAACTACTGTACAAGGAGTAATAGAGGCCAACTAGAACACTACAGGCTAGTTCTACCTCTTTGGTGTCCCAACGTCCTTTGCAGTTCTGAGATGTAAAAATCTCAGAAGTGTATTTAAACAAAATTTAATTTAAATTTAAATTTTAACAAGCTTTTACAAATTCCATTCCTATATTTAGTAGGAATAAAGAATGTCAAATTGATAAGTGCTAAAATTTCAAAGTTAGAATCCTACAAAGCTGTGAAGGAAATAAAATCAAGCTGTAAACTCCAGGTGATACTAACTCATTTGAAACAAATTTAGTTATTGTTTACAGATTTAGTGTAACTTTTAAAACATTGCTTTCAGTCACGTGTATGGAAGTCTTTAGAAAACTTGCAAGTCATTATTAGTAGTCCATAATTATGAACTATATGTCCTATTTAATATAACCAATAGATAATAATAAAATTGTCTTTAATCCTCATTTATGAAAATGTGAACTGAAGCAATGTAAACATTAAATTGTTGATAGAATAGTTTATTACAATCACATGGGAACAGAAAAAGTGGAGACTCAGAGCTTATAAATTTGGATAGGAATATAGTGAAATATGAAAGATAATCATAATTGCATGGTACCTGTCTTATATAAAACTCGGAACAAGTATTTATTGAGTTAATAAGTACTGTTTAGCAGGTATCTTATTCAGCATAATATTTATTCCTGGTAATATATATATAAAGCATCTTATGGGCTGCAACATCATATATATACATAACAATATCATTATCATATATAGATATAGATATCAGTGTTCTAGTCTCAGCCCTCAAAAGGCAAATATATTCTTTTTAAGGAGTTAAAATAGGTAGGATAAAACCAGTGATATTTAGTAAGATGCTAATTAACTGCTCCCCAAATATATTCAGCACTGTCCAGTAGGACTTCCTATGGTAATAGAAATGTTCTATATCTATTATATCTCATAGCCATTAGCCACATGTGGTAGTTGAGCATATGAAATGTGTCTAGTATAAATGAGGACCCAAACATCATATCTTATTTATAATTTTAATTAACTTCAGTGTGAATAGACATGACAGCATGATTCTAAAAACTTTTTGATCTCAGGATCCCTTTACACTCTTTAAAAATGTTGAAGACCCCAAGTGCTTTTGATTATGTGGGTTATATTTATCAGTATTTACTATATTCACAATTAAAAGTGAAAAAAATTAAAAATATTTATTAATTGATCCTTAATAATAAAGGCAGCTGGGTTCTCATATTTGCTTCTGCCTTTAATCTGTTGTAATTTGTTATGGTTGAAATATATTAAAAATTGGCCTCACATAAATATGTACGTGGAATTAGCCTTTTCAAATAATTGTGGGTATTATTTAGTGACTGCACCAAAACTTACCAAGTAGCATGTCTTAGAGTCTAGTTGCAATGCAGAATATGAAACCATATCTTGAATTTCATAGTCTGTTACATTGAAATCCATCAGTCTATCTTGAACTTTAAATGGATCTTTTTTACCTACTCATGAATTTGTATTTCCTGCATTAGTCATTTGGAATATATTGACTCACTTACTTGTACAGATCTTTCAAGTGTTGACCCATTGCATTTTACCCTATTAAAAAAACCACCAATACTAGCATCAGTTTCTTCAGAAGGGTCTTTAAAATTGAGAAGCTGTGAAACTCACAGTGGCAGTTGCATGTTTTCCAGAATTCTAATTTATACCTGAAAGCTCAAATTTTATTATTGGCAACACATTTGATCTTTTGTTTTCCTTGAAGTGACAGGCTTATTACTTGGCTTATTCTTTAGAAAATGTCTTCCAAATATTCAAGTCTGAAAACCCATAGTCAGTTACTGTTCTTTCAAGTAAAATTGGTGTACCCTGAGAAAAGCAGCTAGTTCAGCTGGCATTTCAAAACAACTGCATGCTTTGATACCCAGCAGAAGTAGTTTATGCGTACATCCCATTTTCTCACAGAGAATAGTAAAGACATCTACTGTACTAAGAGGTCATTATTTAATAGAATAGCTTTTACTACTTCACCAGGGACATTCTTAAATGAAATTGGCAATTTATTTTTTTTATTTTTTATTGGGAATGAGCATCAGTGAAGGATGCAAGATATATATGGCTTGTTGCAATGGCCTTCAATCATGCTAAAGAACCAACAGTTCTACCCACCATTGCCTTTGCATCAGTGCAAATGTCAAGAGTGAAAAAGGCAAGTAATGTAATGCCTTAGTATTAGTATAAAAAGTTTCGACCTTGCTGGTATAGGAGAGAAATTGCTGTTAGCTAGAATAACTTGGGGAAGGCTTCATGATAGAGATCAATGTGATGTGCATGCTTTTTTTCTTTTTTTCTTCTCTTTTGCCTGCTTTGTCCTATAAAAATTGTTTAATTATTTAAAATTGTTTAATTATATTTGTATTTTACTTTTTAATCATTTATTGATTCAAGTATTTCACTGAGTGCCTACTCTGTTGAAGTTATTTATATTGTTGAGAAATGGGAAATACATAGTGTTTATGATAACAGTCAAACCAGTAAAAGCATCTACTGTGCCCCTTATTTATAGAGCACTGTGCTAGGCCCTGTGTTTATGTGTGTGCTTTTAATGCATTGAATTAATCTTTGTGGCAACTTCAGGAGGTAGTGTTTTATAGAAGGTCCACTGGGTTTTGCGCCAGGCTCGCAAATTTTTGTGTAACTAAACAAATTAGTTTAGTTTAGTTAGTTTAGTTTAGTTTGTTTAGTCACTAAACTAAACTAGTTTAGTTTGGTTTGTTTAGTAACTAAACAAATTAGTTTAGTTTAGTTTAGTTAGCTTCATTGGGTTCCAGTTTTCTCAAGTGTAAAATATGGAACTGAGATTTATCTTCAGATCTTTAACAGGTTTAAAATTCATTAAATTAATATAAATTTTACAGCAAGGTAATCCTTTACCAACACATTATTAGAATATTCCACACACTTTATTAGGAATCATAAAAACAATTACAAAATCATTAACATAAACCTTTCGGAACCTTTTACTGTCCCTTTCACTTTAAAATGTATTGATTAAACACATCTTTCACAGCCCTTAATCCTTTATTGACATATTATCATAACACTTCACATTTGACCAAGGACTTAATGATAAGCGTGTGAACATAATGAGAACATGATGGCATGTGTGCACTATTGCTGGGAGATGTAAAAAATTATACAGGAGCACAAAGTTTAGGACAAGAGTCAGAAAAAGTCAAGAGTAGCATCACCAAAGCTGTAGTATCTTAATTTGTTCTATAACTCAACAAATACCTTCAGTGCCTTTTGATGTTTGGAACTTAGACTACTGGAGTGAACAAGACAGTGTCCTTGCCCTCATGGAACTTACATTTTATTGGGGAAGTATGGTAGGTAGAATAATGGCCTCCCAGGGCACCTGGGTGGCTCAGTTGGTTAAGCGACTGCCTTCAGCTCAGGTCATGATCTCAGGGTCCTGGGATCGAGCCCCGCATCGGGCTCCCTGCTCCGCGGGAAGCCTGCTTCTCCCTCTGACCCTCCCCCTGCTTGTGTTCCCTCTCTTGCTGTCTCTCTCTCCCTGTCAATTAAATAAATAAATAAAATCTTTAAAAAAAGTGCTTTGAAAAAAAAAAAGAATAATGGTCTCCCAAAGATGTCGCATGTCCTAATCCCCAGAACCTGTGAATATGTTATATTACCTGGCAAAGGAGAATTAAAGTAGCAGAAGAAATTAAGGTTGCTAATCAGCTAACCTTAAAATGGGGAGATTATTTTGTGTTATCTGGTTAGGTCCAATATAAGAGTCCTTAAAAGTACAAGCAGGAGACAGAAGAAGGGTCAATGTCAGACTAATGAGATGTGAGAAGAGTCTCAACTGGCCACTGCTGGCTTTGAAGATAGAAGGGGGCCGCATGCCAAGGAATGTGTTCAGCCTCAGAAAACAGGCTTGTTTTCTTCCTAGGGTTGCCAGAAAGAACACTGTTCTACCAACACCTTGATTTTAGCCCAGTGAGACCTGTCTTGGGCTTCTGACCTTAAGAACTGTAAAATCATGAGTGCATGTTATTTTAAGCCTCTTAAGTTTGTGTTAAGTTGTTAGAGCAGCAACAAAAACTAATCTAGAGAGAAAATAAGTAACTAAACAAGATAATTACAGATTGGATGCTTTGAAGGAAATAAACAGGATGATGTGAGGAATAAAGGATGGAGCATGTTTGATCAAGTGGTCATGGAAGGGTTCTTTGAAACTAGGACATTGAAGTGGAGACATGAGGGAAAGAAAGAGCCCTGCAAAGAACTGGGAACAGCATTCTAGGCAGAAGGAAAGGCAAGTTCAAGGGCTTGTCACCTGCAAAGAATGAAAAGATTATTCAGTGAGAACGTAGAAGAGTAATGGAGAAGGCGGCGAGGGCCCAAGTTTGCAAATCCTTGCAGGCCATGATAGAACACTGAAAAACCATTGAAAGTTTTTAAGGAGCAGAGTGACTTATTCTGCTTTATGGCTTGAAAAAGTCACTCTGGCTGCTAGGTGGTAAATGGAGACAAGAGACCCAGGATAGGGGACATGACAGTTTGAAATAGAGTAGTGGCAGTGGAGATGGAGAGATACAACCAACAGGATTTGTTGATAGGGTGGACATGAATTTTGAAAGGTGAGTAGCAATTTGGTAGTAGCGGAAAAAGGGCAAAGCAGAACCATGAAAGTCTAGCAATGTCTAGGGAATAGAATATATTGGGCAGAATGGTAGGAGGTACAGATAATTGAGGCCCTAATGTTCACAGTCTAGAGACCCTTATTTGCCAAGCATAGGAGTTTGGAATTCATAGTATATGCAATGGAGAGCCGTCAGAATTTTCAATCAAGGGAATAAAACTGTCTCTGAACTGAGGTTTTATTTGTCATTCTGATGCAAAGACGAATAGTAAGGATATTTAAAATTTTATTTTCTTAGGTTCTGAGTTCAGAAAGATTTGATTAAGTTCTTGTCAATGAAGTGTTTAATAATTCATTGTAACATCTCTTCTGTTTCGATTTTGAGGATATTTTGCTCACTTGTTGACTATAATCTGCTTGTGTCAGAGAAGCAGTGTAAGTAGGTTCAGAGCAAAGTCTTTAGAGCCTCCTGGCCTGGGTTGGAATCCTAGCTCCAGTACTAACTGGTCTCCCTTTGGCAAGTTATACAACCTCTAAGTCTCGGTTTCTTTATCTCTAAAACAATGTGTGCCTTATAAGGAGTAAGCAATTGAATGCATAGAAAGCACTGAATACTTTAAGTACTTCCTGGGGCAGGGTTAGAGCAGCATGCAAAACTACATAAGCAGCATTGATTGATTTAACTTTTCTTTCGCCAGTAGTAGAA
>NW_027397124.1:5327602-5410028 GCF_003265705.2 Callorhinus ursinus | reverse complement strand
TCCCCCTGCTTGTGTTCCCTCTCTCGCTGTCTCTCTCTCCCTGTCAATTAAATAAATAAATAAAATCTTAAAAAAAAATGCTTTGAAAAAAAAAAAAAGAATAATGGTCTCCCAAAGATGTCGCATGTCCTAATCCCCAGAACCTGTGAATATGTTATATTACCTGGCAAAGGAGAATTAAAGTAGCAGAAGAAATTAAGGTTGCTAATCAGCTAACCTTAAAATGGGGAGATTATTTTGTGTTATCTGGTTAGGTCCAATATAAGAGTCCTTAAAAGTACAAGCAGGAGACAGAAGAAGGGTCAATGTCAGACTAATGAGATGTGAGAAGAGTCTCAACTGGCCACTGCTGGCTTTGAAGATAGAAGGGGGCCGCATGCCAAGGAATGTGTTCAGCCTCAGAAAACAGGCTTGTTTTCTTCCTAGGGTTGCCAGAAAGAACACTGTTCTACCAACACCTTGATTTTAGCCCAGTGAGACCTGTCTTGCGCTTCTGACCTTAAGAACTGTAAAATCATGAGTGCATGTTATTTTAAGCCTCTTAAGTTTGTGTTAAGTTGTTAGAGCAGCAACAAAAACTAATCTAGAGAGAAAATAAGTAACTAAACAAGATAATTACAGATTGGATGCTTTGAAGGAAATAAACAGGATGATGTGAGGAATAAAGGATGGAGCATGTTTGATCAAGTGGTCATGGAAGGGTTCTTCGAAGCTAGGACATTGAAGTGGAGACATGAGGGAAAGAAAGAGCCCTGCAAAGAACTGGGAACAGCATTCTAGGCAGAAGGAAAGGCAAGTTCAAGGGCTTGTCACCTGCAAAGAATGAAAAGATTATTCAGTGAGAACGTAGAAGAGTAATGGAGAAGGCGGCGAGGGCCCAAGTTTGCAAATCCTTGCAGGCCATGATAGAACACTGAAAAACCATTGAAAGTTTTTAAGGAGCAGAGTGACTTATTCTGCTTTATGGCTTGAAAAAGTCACTCTGGCTGCTAGGTGGTAAATGGAGACAAGAGACCCAGGATAGGGGACATGACAGTTTGAAATAGAGTAGTGGCAGTGGAGATGGAGAGATACAACCAACAGGATTTGTTGATAGGGTGGACATGAATTTTGAAAGGTGAGTAGTAATTTGGTAGTAGCGGAAAAAGGGCAAAGCAGAACCATGAAAGTCTAGCAATGTCTAGGGAATAGAATATATTGGGCAGAATGGTAGGAGGTACAGATAATTGAGGCCCTAATGTTCACAGTCTAGAGACCCTTATTTGCCAAGCATAGGAGTTTGGAATTCATAGTATATGCAATGGAGAGCCGTCAGAATTTTCAATCAAGGGAATAAAACTGTCTCTGAACTGAGGTTTTATTTGTCATTCTGATGCAAAGACGAATAGTAAGGATATTTAAAATTTTATTTTCTTAGGTTCTGAGTTCAGAAAGATTTGATTAAGTTCTTGTCAATGAAGTGTTTAATAATTCATTGTAACATCTCTTCTGTTTCGATTTTGAGGATATTTTGCTCACTTGTTGACTATAATCTGCTTGTGTCAGAGAAGCAGTGTAAGTAGGTTCAGAGCAAAGTCTTTAGAGCCTCCTGGCCTGGGTTGGAATCCTAGCTCCAGTACTAACTGGTCTCCCTTTGGCAAGTTATACAACCTCTAAGTCTCGGTTTCTTTATCTCTAAAACAATGTGTGCCTTATAAGGAGTAAGCAATTGAATGCATAGAAAGCACTGAATACTTTAAGTACTTCCTGGGGCAGGGTTAGAGCAGCATGCAAAACTACATAAGCAGCATTGATTGATTTAACTTTTCTTTCGCCAGTAGTAGAAGTTTGATAAAACATAATTTCTTCAAAATACTTTAAAAATGCCCTTTTCGGGGGTGCCTGGGTGGCGCAGTTGTTAAACGTCTGCCTTTGGCTCAGGTCATGATCCCAGGGTCCTGAGATGGAGCCCTGCATCGGGCTCCCTGCTCCCCGGGAAGCCTGCTTCTCCCTCTCCCACTCCCCCTGCTTGTGTTCCGCTCTCACTGTGTCTCTCTCTGTCAAATAAATAAATAAAATCTTTAAAAAATAGAAATAAAAATACCCTTTTCTGTGTTTCTACATATGGGACTAAAGTTTCCATTTATCTGTATTTTTCCAAGATGCCCACTTTTTTCACCACTAAGTCCATTTACTCTCTAAGATAAAATTTATATGAAAATGTGAGTAGGGGTGAGTTCGCATGGTCTTCTAGTTTATTGGATATTATTTATTTTCTGACTAGGTTGTATTCACAGATGATTACCATTTTAACTGTTTTTTAGGTAAGCCAGGTAAAACAAAACCACCAGGAATTCTTTGGTACCTCAATTCAAATCCATTTAATTTTCCAACAACATATTTCAAATAAAAAAAAGTATTTAAAATTTTATTTCTTTGGAACATCAGCAGGGTATAAAAAAAGAGATTAGATACAGTGGGGTAGAGAATCCTCTAGTATTTATTTTCTACATCACTCTTAATTTAGCATTGAATTATTTATTGTCACATTTCTCTCTATAATATTTAATGTACATTACTCATATTGTATAAATAGTGCACGTTTCTCAGAAGCAGAGACTGTAAGTACTCTATGTCTTTATTCTGCCTTCTGGAGCACTTAGGTCAGAGGAACTAAATTATTCATTCTAATGGGATAATTCACAAGCTTGTAACATGTTGTGATGTTTAGAAGGCCTCGGTAAAACTAATCTGATTGTTTTTAATGCTTCGTTAAGAAATAACTTCTAATTCAATTTTTATTAGCATGATGCTTGTTCTTCCATGTCTAGCCAATAGAGGAGTAGAAGGACTTTAAACTCAGGGAATTAGCACACCTGTATTAAAATTTGGCCCTGCGCAAGGAAAGCTTCCCAAGAGGAGATGGATGGATGGATACCATTAAGCCTTACTTGGATTATTGTTTACTGCCACTCCCATGGAAACAACAGAAGATTGGTCTGCTGACTGCATCCTTGTGATTCATGACCTGTCTCTTTTCACTTATCCTATGATTTCCTTTCCCACTGTGAACACCACTATCTAGCACATGACCAATGGTTTTAAATTATACACACTAAATTATATTACTCGCTTAAAGGAATCTGAGAAACCCAAATGAAAAGAATTCAAATAAAATTCTTGTCCTCTTCCTTCATCTTATTTTTCATAGCCAGTTCAGCTCTGAATCAGTGAGTCTCAAGACCAGTTAGGGAAAAAGTGCCTTCCTAGATTACGAAATGACAAAATATTTCTTAAAACTTCCTTGTAAATTAAGAAAAACTTAGAATCAAGCCAACTCCTATAGCAGAAGCTGTTAAACATGTGAGTGTGTGTGTATGGGGATGTGTATGTTGCTCTAACCTGCATTTGGGGGCAGGTATTAGTTGCCTTTGACAAGGGAAAGTATATGTTCCCCACAATGCCATCCTCCGGGACATCTGTGCAGTGCATGTGCTGCTGCCCTCAGCACTGGCGAGAAGGAGCAGAATTCACTTATCTTGGTCTTCACTTACCTCTTTTTGCAAGTGTTACCTTCCTTTTACATAACTTCACACTTTATGTAGCAATGAATAGAAAAGGTAAGTGTTATTCATACTTTAAAGCAGACTACTGTCTTTCCTACATAAAAAATAGAGATTGTTTCCTAATAAGAACTTAAATTGTTTTATTTCAAAACCCACAATATCAAGGTTTACAGCATAGGATTTGTTTTCTTCTTAAAGGTCATTTTAACCTTTATTTTTAAAGAAAATTTCATTTTAGTATGTTGATTGCTGTTTCTAATTATACCTCCTATCTGCTGTTATCAAAATCCAAATAACAAAAACATTAAGAAAATACTTCCCCCAATCCCAGTTCAGTTTTCTAAAGTTCACCATTAACAGTGGTATACTGAATATTATTTCAGACTTTTTCCTTGCACATTCAAAATATATCTTTAAAATTTTTTGAAGTAATGTATACATTTAAAGAATATCGAAGGCACAAAATAGAAAAAACAAGTCACTCTTTCATTACCTTAGTTCTTCATTTGTATGTTCTTCTAGACCTTATCATTCATTATTCAGGTATATGTATGCATACTATTATGTTTTCATTTTCTGCAAGAATGGAATCAAACTATTTTGGAGGACTCCTCTCTATATCAGTACAAAGGGATATATCTTGGCTGACCATTTAGGCTTTTTGTAGTTAAAAACAAGTTTGCAAATAAACCTATGTATCTATATTTGCACACATGTGCAAGTTATTTGTAGGGTGAATGCCAAGAAATTTCTGGGTCAACAGGTAAAACATTTTAAATTTTGATAAAAATTAATAAAAATAAAAATTTGTTTTGATAAACAACAAATTAACACAACAGCATGTAAATGTGTATTCATTTCCTTAACTCTTGCATGTACCCTGTGTTATGGAGAATTTTTTTGCCAATTTATTAAACATTTATTGAGCAGTTAATACTTAATGGACAGTGTTATACATGCAGGGGGCACAGCCAGTAAACAAAACAAAACAAAAATAATCTTGGCTACATGGAACTTACATTCTAGTGAAAGGAGACAATACAAAATAATAAAATATTATGGCAGTTGGTGATACATATTTTAAGAAGAAATAAATCACAGGAGAGAGAGTAGGGTATGCTCTTGGTTGAAGGAGGTCTATAAATTTAAATGGAGTGCTCATAGAAGACCTCATTAAGCAGGTAAAATTGAGCATGCTCCAAGAACATTCCAAGGGGAGCAACAAGAAGTACATAAGCTTTGAGGCAAGAGGCCAGTGTGTGTGGAATGAAGTGCGCAAGTATAAAGTAGATGAGAGATAATGGATGAATAGGAGCCAGCTCATGAAGGGCCTTTGGATCACAGTGAGGTGGGATGCGATTAGATGGTTTGAGTAGAGGAGTAACAGAGTTTCTTTAACGCTCTAGAAGGATTATGTTGGCTGCTGTGTTGATAATGCTCTATAGGAAGGCAAAAGTGGAGGCAAGGAGACCTGATGGGAGCCCGTAGCAACACTCTAGGTGAGAGATGTTGCCTTAGAACAGGGAGGTGGGGGGGGAAGTTAGTGGTAAGGGGGTCAGTTGCCACATTTTAAGATATTTCTCTCTAGGTTAGATGTGGGTTATGAGGGAGGGAGGTGGAGGTGGGGAAAGGAGTCAAAACTGACACCAAGAGAGTTTTATCCTGAGCAAATGGAAGAGAAAAAATGCCATTGACTGAAATGGAGAATACTGAGAGGATCAAGAGTTGGGTTTTGGATGTGGCATGTTTGTTAGACATCCAAGTGGAGATGTCAAGTAGGCAGTTGGAGTGCAGAGAAGTTTGGACTGGGATATAAAGCAGGGAGTCCTCAAATGGTATTTAGAGCCATGAGACAGATTGAAGTCCAGGAGGTGGAGGAAAGAAATGGAAAGGCAGAAGTGAGTTAGGAAATCAAGGAAGAGATTAGTCAGAGAAAGACATGTATCATATGACCTCACCGATATGAGGAATTCTTAATCTCAGGAAACAAACTGCGGGTTGCTGGAGTGGTGGGGGGTGGGAGGGATGGGGTACCTGGGTGATGGACACTGGGGAGGGTATGTGCTATGGTGAGCGCTGTGAATTGTGTAAGACTGTTGAATCACAGACCTGTACCTCTGAAACAAATAATACATTATATGTTAAAAAAAAAAAAGAAGATAGTAGGAAGAGTAAAAAGGAAGGGGGGGAAATCGGAGGGGGAGACGAACCGTGAGAGACTATGGACTCTGAGAAACAAACAGGGTTGTAGAGAGGAGGGGGTGGGGGGATGGGTTAGCCTGGTGATGGGTATTAAAGAGGGCACGTACTGAATGGAGCACTGGGTGTTATATGCAAACAATGAATCATGGAACACTACATCAAAAATTAATGATGTAATGTATGGTGATTAACATAACAATAAAAATTTTTTTAAAAGATACTAGAAAAAAAGAGGGAGAAGAGATTAGTTTGGAGAGATTTTATGTCAAATGCTGCTAGTAGGTCAGATAAAATGAGGATTGATCATTGTCATTGCCTTTAACAATGTAAAGGTCCTTCATAATCATGACAAGAAGTTTTGTGCCCAGAGTGGGTTTAAGAGAGAATAGGAAAAAACAAATTGGAGACAAGCGTAGGTAACTTTCTCAAGAAGCTTTGCAGTAAAAGGGCCTGAGGTATAGAATTTGGAATTCTGTAGACGTAATCAAAATAGGAGTTTAGCCAGAATAGGGTTTTTTGTTTTGTTTTGTTTTTAGATTTTATTTATTTATTTGACAGAGAGAGACACAGTGAGAGAGGGAACACAAGCAGGGGGAGTGGGAGAGAGAGAAGCAGGCTTCCCGCCGAGCAGGGAGCCCGATGTGGGGCTCGATCCCAGGACCCTGGGATCATGACCTGAGCCAAAGGCAGACGCTTAACAACTGAGCCACCCAGGCGCCCCCAGAATAGGGTTTTTAAATGAGAGAAAGGCAGGAGAGTTAAGAGTGTATGCAAAGAGTGACTGTAATGATATTGCATTAAAGTAGGTATTTCTTTAATTAGTGAGGTTGAACATTTTATTACATGTTTATTGTCCATTCTTATTTGTGTGTGTGAATTTTCTTTGCATATTCTTACGGGGGGTTCCTTTTTTTTCCCCATGAATATTTAAGAATTCTCTGTATAATAAAAAAGTCAGTCTTTGGTAACATGTATTGCAGATATTTTTTATAGTTTGTCGTTTGTCTTTTGACTTGAAATTTTTTCTATGTACAGTCAGTCATGGGTTTTGTATCATGCTTATAATAGCCCTACTTATTCCAAGACTGTAAAAGGATTTGCCTGTATTTTCTTCTATTACTTTTATGATTCCTTTTTCTTTAATTAAAATCTCCAATTCATGTGGATTTCATTTTGGTTAAAATTGTGAGGTGGAATCTGATTAGCAAGACCACCATAAGTCTGAGGGATCTATTTCTGGATTCTGTTTAAGTCCGTTAATTTTCTGCCTATCCCTGTACTAGTACAAGTCTGTTTCCATTTCTATAGCTTCAAGATACATTTTTTGTCTGGTATGGCTAGTCCTTGTTCTCCTACCACCACAATTACTATCTTTCTCTGAATTTTCTTGAATATTTTTGTGTTTCTTTTTCTAGGAAGTAATAATACTAACAATGTGTATTGAGCACTTATGTGCAGTACTCTATTAAAGTTTTTTGCATATGTAGTTATTTTTATCACTGTGACAATCCTATTAGGGACATTATCCCCACCTGAGAAATGAAGAAACTGAGGCATGGGAAGATTAAGAAACATGCCCAAGGTGACATGGATAGTCACTGGTGAAGCTGTGGTTTGAGTCAGACAGGCTCATTCCAGAGATTGTGTTCCTACCTCTCCTTGTAAATGTTAGAATCATTTGGCCTAAATCACTTAGATTTAGAATCTAAAATATCATGCTAACATTTGGATCAGAATTGTATTGTAATTATAGATTATTTTAGGTAGAATTGACATCTTTATAATATGAAACCATTCTATCCAAATACAAGGTATGTCTTTTCATTTATTTAAATCTTCTTTTTTGTTTTTATTTAAATTCCAGTTAGTTAACATACAGTGTAGTATTAGTTTCAAGTGTACAATATAGTGATTCAACACTTCCATGTAACACCTGGTGCTCATCACAGCACGTGCACTCCTGGATCACCATCACCTATTTCACCCATCCCCCTGCCCCTCTGGTAGCCATCACATTGTTCTCTATAATTAAGAGTCTGTTTCTTGGTTTGCCTCTTTTTTTTCCCTTTGCTTGTTTTGTTTCTTAAATCCCACATATGAGTGAAATCATACGGTATTTGTCTTTCTCTGACTGACTTATGTCACTTAGCATAATACTCTCTAGCTCCATCCACATTATTGCCAATGACAAGATTTCATTCTTTTTTATGGCCAAGTAATACTCCATTGTGTGTGTGTATGTGTATGTGTATACATATACACACACATATCTTCTTTATCCATTCATCAGTCAATGGACACTTGGACTATTTCCATAATTTGGCTATTATAGATAATGCTGCTATAAACAGCAGGGTGCATGTATCCCTTTGAATTTTTATAACCCTCAAGAGAATGCTAAAATCTTCTTTATATAGGTCCTTGTTTTTTGTGGGGGTTTTTGGTTTTTTTTGTTGTTTTTGCCTTCATGGGTTATCTTTTGATAGAGCTGATAGAGATTGAGTTTTTCTTCTGTTATGTTTTTAGCATGTTGTTGGTTTATTGGAAAGCTATTGATTTTTTCTGTTAAATTTGTAATTAAGTCATTTACCAAATTTCTAATTGCTAGTAGTTTTTTGCAGTAATTTTTCTTGATTTTTCCAAAAACATCAACATATCCCTTGCAAATAATATTTTTGCTTTCTCTTTTCCACTATTTGTGCTTTTTCCTTTTGTCATTTTTTTAAAAAGTAGCTTAATGTAATGATGACAGTAAACATCTTTATCTTATAAATGCCTCTGATACATAATCATTTATCATATTACTGACTTGTTTTATTTTTATGAAAAAGTATCAGCAAGGAATAGAGAATTTTATCAAATGCCTTTCATGGTCTATAGAAGTCATATCATTTATCCTTTACTATATTAAGATGGTAGACTTATATATATCCTAATGTTGAGTAATGCTTGCTTTACTTAACTTCTAATGTACCACTGGATTTAATATTTTATTTAACATTTTTTACATCAGGGAGACTGAGTTTATAAGGGTCTGTGTGCATGTGCATGCACATGCATACAAGTGTGCTCTTAGATTTTAGTTGACTTTTAGGAAGCTGGCTTCATAGGAAGAATTTAGGCTCTTTACATTTTCCTCTCTCTTGAAAAAGCAACAGAATTATCGGTCCTTTGAAGATCTGAAGAAATTCACCTGGGAAAACACCTGGCAATTTTTGGGTGGTTAGCTCTTTGATGTTTTCCTAAATTTACTCTATCATCTGTCTACATTTGCCATCTCTTGGATAATTTTATAAATTCTATAAAATAATAAATGTAGTTATAATCATTAATATTTTCCTAGAAAGTTATTTCGTCCAGATTTTTTTATTATGTTATGTTAATCACCATATATTACATCATTAGTTTTTGATGTAGTGTTCCATGATTCATTGTTTGCGTATAACACCCAGTGTATTTCATCCAAATTTTTAAATTTATTTGCTTAGATTTGTACAAAATATTTCTAAAGTAAGTCTCTTAAATTCCTTTATAGCTATAATTGCTTCTCTGTTTGCATTAATATTGAATCCTTGTACCTCTCAATTTTTTCTAGGATTAAGTGGGCTAGTGATTTATCTATTTTATTGATTCTTCAAAGATCTGGCTTTTGGATTGAATTAAAATTATATGGCTTCTCTGTTTTCTGACTCAATAATTTCTGCATTTGTATTTTTAATTCAGTCTTCACACTTCACTTGGATTTTGTCATCCTGTCTGCATTCTACAAGTAACAAGTCCTATAAATTAAAAAGCATCCTTTTTATAAATGTATATTTTCCTATGAAGGAAGTATTACTTATTGATAATTTCATGTGAATTATTTTAGTCTTTAAATACTTTCCTCATACACACAAGAGAACCACCTGTCCCTGGGACTAACTGATTTTAGTTTATCTGCTAAAGAACTTTGCTATTTAACTGTTTCATCTGTCTCTTTGTGACTTGTAATTATGCTGGCTGAAATTAGTTCTCAGAATGAGTGGGAACTTTGGTAAGTCAGGGAAAGGAGAGGTAATTTAGGGTGACCCTTGTTGGGGTATATAGACAGAGGGCCTGTGGAGAATGGGAAAGAGGACAGAATAAGAACTGAGAGGGAGCACACAGAGACAAATCCCAAGAATACTTAGTAATGATTATAAAATGAGAGAGAGGAGAAAATAAGAGCTAGTATTCTCTACATGAGGGCAACCCTCTCCCCTGCCTTCACCTGTCAGTTCTCGTTCTATGAATAGCTTGTATATAGAGGCATTGAAAACCACCAACCCTTTGCAGGGGTAAATAAATGTCAGAATCACTGACTTTTGGGGCGCCTGGGTGGCTCAGTCGGTTAAGCGTCTGCCTTCGGCTCAGTTGATGATCCCGGGGTCCTGGGATCCAGCCCCACATCGGGCTCCTTGCTCAGTGGGGAGCCTGCTTCTCCCTCTGCCTCTGCCTGCCAGTCCCCCTGCTTATACGCACGCACGCTCTCTGTCAAATAAATAAAATCTTTAATAAAAAAAAAAATCACTGACTTTCACTGGAGTCAGGTTTTTAAAATTATTTTGAAAATGTAAAAACAGTCTGTGGTTATTGTTCAATTTAATAGGCACCCAGATTAAAAAAGATTTTACCTAGAGAGATTAAAAAAAACTTTCCCCCAGATTTGCTGAACTGTTAGTATTTATTTAAACCTAACATATTCAGAGGCGCCTGGATGCTCAGTCAGTTCAGCGACCGACTGGTGATTTTTGCTTAGGTCATGATCTCACGGGTTGTGAGATTCTGCTCCGTGTCAGGTTCTGGTGCTCACCCTCATGCTCGGCAGGGAGTCTGCTCCCTCTGCTCTTCCCCACCCCACCATGTTCACATGCATGCATGCGTGTGCTCGCCCTCTCTCAAATAAATAAATAAACCTAACATGTTCATTGTGCTTGGAACACTCTAGAATCATTATGATGCCTATTTTTAAAAGACTTAAGTTATAACTACATAATATACATATTGCGTATTATATTACTTACATGTTACATTAAATATGAATGTTATGTCATAACATTTATTATACAGTAAAATACATATACATTAATATTATCTATAAGTTAGGTCAAAGGCCAGATTAACAGATATTTACAGTATGTCTGGGTATAGTATTCACGGACACATAAGCTCCTCTTTCCCGGAGTAACATCATTTGCAGAAGTTTTCTCCCCTTAGGATTGTCAGATGACCTCTCTTTTTCATTTTGTGTACTAATTTACCAGTTCTTTGGTTACCACTACCGTTTTGTCATTTTCCTGAATCAGTAAACTTAAGTATACTGACTTATCTCTTCACTCAGAAAAAAAGAAGTGTGACCCCACATCCAATTCAACAAGTAATTCCATACCTACTATGTGGAAGGCAGTATGCCAGGGACTCTTTTCAGGATAAGAAAAACATGTTAAGTGGTGTTGTTACGGTTTTGTCCCAACTGATGTTAAAGAATAATGGAAATACTTGTTCAGTTTCTCCAAATATTATCTTCATATTTCATAGGATTCATATCTAAATTGTGTTGTTCTCAGCATAGTGCTAACATGATTACTTAATCAAGCTATAATCCATTGCTCTTGAAAACATGACTCAAAATGTATGTTTTTCTGGGTGTTTCTTAAATTATGACACTGGGTTAGTTTGATGGATATGGAGCAATTTGTTAGAAGTACAGTAGTCTGTTATTTTGTAAGGATCAGTCTTAGATCTTTTTCTAAGAAAGATTTTATCTTTCTTTTCTACCATGCAGATGAGTGTGTGTGTTTGATAAGAATGAGTGAGACATTGCTAAGCATGTATTAATGGCATGATGTAAGCAGAACTTCTCCCTCTAGGAAAAAAAAAAAGCCTTTTTATGCCGGAAAATATGTTGACATGTGGCCTTAGCCTGTGGCTTTCATTAGCACATGCCACAGTTATCACCTGATAAGAATCAAAGACCTGCAGGTTAAATATGTCCCTTCCCCGCCCCTTCCCCTCTGAAGCCTAACCTGCTATTCAGAGCTATGATAAACAGTGCTTGGCAGGGTTCTTATTTCTAAAGCATTTAGATGATCTTGCTCTTATCTTAATGACTGAAGTTGAGATTGTGTTGCTCTTTTTTTGAACTAAATTCATCTAATTTATTTAATTCTTTATTATAATTGTACATTACTTAAGAAACAGATGTTTACATGGGAGTTTAATTAGTGCAATTGATACCATACTACATGCAATAAAGTGCTAAAAATAGCATGTTATGTGAAAGTCTTTCAAAGATTTATTGACTGCAATGATGATACTACCCTATGGTGTACTGTCAGTTATGTTATAATGAGATTCTGATGGTTAAAATTTTTTAGTCATTTGAAAATGTTTTAGTAGCATATTGTTAAATATGGAATTCCAGAGTCCCAGAATAGGCTAAACACAAAAACACAAGTTTAAGAATATTTATCATTAGTGTAACAATTTTCAGTCAGGAGACTTTATATATAAGTAGTTAAAGTGTATGGGCTGTGGAATCAGGCACATGAGGATTTGAGTCCAGCTCCATAACTTAATAGCTAAATAACCTCAAACAGGTTACTCAGCTACTCTAGTTTTGTTTTGTTGTGTTTCAGTTTTGGGGGAGGGGTTATTTTTTGGTCTATAAAAGGGAGATAGAACAATACCTACCTCTTAGGAATTATTGTAAAGATTTAGTGGGATGATGATGGTGATGATAAAATAATAATACTAATAATGGCAGACACTTCTATAATCTTTACTGTGTGCCGGACACTGATCTAAGCACAATACATTTTTAAACCATTAGATCCTCACAACCACCTTATTCAGTGGATGCTGTTATATCTGACATTATATGTTAGCAAGTAATACCAACAAGAACTACCACCAATAAGTCACTGTGTCCTTAACCACATTCTAGTGACAACAGAGGCACTGAAATGTTACCATTTCTCTATAGAAATTTCAATTCATATTGTGTATTGTAAATTATATTTAAAGATTTTAAAAACTTTACCTTTTCTATTTTCCTTTATCTTTGTTTTCTTGAAATTCTTTATTTTAATCAAAACTCAGAAACAAGAGGTGATAATCACCTGTTCGTTAAGAATGCATCACTCTTTAGGTAAACTAAATTTCATTATAGTTTTTTTAGCCAAAGGTTTAAAAATATAGAGGCATGGAGATAAATGAGTCGACAGTTAAGATAATGGACATTTTCACTGGCTACTAGAATTTATCAGGGACTGTATCATTATTTATGCTTTTTGTACTGGAGCTCTATTTTTTAAATTAGCTCCGTAGAGCCACAAAAGAGTAGATCGAGAAACCGAAGCTTGACTTTTTTCTAAGTTACACTAATCAATATAAGCAATTTTCACTGCTTTTTCTCTCAGCTAAGTAACTGTGAAGCAGAAGATAGTAAGAAGACTTGGAAAATAGTTATTGGTCTTTTTTCCATCTTAACCAATAAAATGTGGTGGGTTTTTTGCCGCATATTCAAAACATGATTTGGGAAAATTCCCAAGATAACTATAAAATATATGCAATCTTTGTGCTTTTGGGTATTTGACTTAAAATCTTCCATACCACAATGGCAGCTCATACTGAAGGCCAGAGTCCTGGAAACTGACATGTATTCTTGAAGAGTACTTTGGGCTACAGCTGACCCAGGCAGGATAAAACAGGGTGAAGGACCTCTGGGTAAAAAGAACCTAGTGCAGCTCAGGGTAGAAGAAACTTAGTGAAAACTATGAAGCATGCAAGCAAATACTGGAACCAAAATACATATATGTCTTGAAGACTAATTCTGTCGGGTACTTTTTAAGCCCCAAATACTCTAAATGTAAATGTAGGATTAGACAACCTATAGCTAACAAAATTGATAATGATAAAATTGAACTACAGTATTACATCATTAAAAGGCAAGAATAGCACCAATATAAAACCGTGGCCAAGTCAAGATACTGAAGAAATCACTAAACCTTCTCTTCACAAAATAGAATTTCAACTATCCATACATGTCCAAGCATGGTGAGAGCTATGGAACAACCTTTGAGAATCATTCCCTTTATCCACACTTAAAATGGCACAATCTACTCTGCTCATTGTGTGTGGCTGGAATACAAGGAATTCCCCATGTTTCCATTTCTGTCTACTTTCAGTAAGTTTTCCCTTTGACTCAGCACTTCCATCTCTACTAGTAAACCTGACATATGTATTTAAGGAGTGGCCAAAGATATATTTATAAGAATTATAAATATATGTTAATCCTTAAAAAATAACTTGGAAACATAAATTTTATCAATATAGGTTATTGGTTAAATTCTATCTGTACAATGAAATGATGTGTAGCCAGTGAGAGGAAAATGAGAAAGCTTCACATTTACTGAAAGAGAAAAATTTCTAAGATATGTTATTAAGTGGCAAAAAACTAGGTGGCAAACAGTATAATGTATAGTGTATAATGTATAGTATAATGTAATCCCATATGTGTGTATTTAAAGATGTATAATATATTTATATAGAGAAATGATATTAAGTATGATATATATGTATATAAGTTGAGGTCTGCATTATAATTAAATAGGGTAAGGTATATAAAATGATTAGTATCATGCCTACCTCATGCATAGATAAATTAAAATTGCTGTTATTATCATCTTTAAAGAGTGAGTCAAGGAAAGGATATTTCGTGGGAGGGCTTTTACTGATTTTTTACATGCTTTATATTATCTGATTTTTTTGCACTAAACCTGTATTACCTTTATAGTAACATTAAAAAATAGTTTGCTTTTGGGAAAAGATTTGGAAAAATGTATTCACACTAAAGTATTAATGACATAACAAAACTTGGTATTTTTCTTCCGGCACAGATATTGAAGGATTTCTAATGTGGGCCAAAGTGTAACTCCAGTAGTCCTTTGAACAGAGGGGTCTTCCTAAGGCCTATAAAAGCAGTTTTGGAGATGTTTGCTTATTCATTCTCACTGTGACATATACATCCATACTTGTGATTGTATTTCTTTCTTCCTGCTCTCAGGTGTGGGTATTTATATGGGACGGGGATATATATCACTTAGACATTTAGGTTATTACCTTCTTTTGAGAATGGTTGGAAATTTTAAGGAAGAAATGGAAAGAATAACTGAAAGTAATTATTGCTTAGTTATCTCAAGGAAGCAAAGATTCCTTTTTCTCCCTTTCAATCTTTGCTTAGCAAATAAGAATCACCTTGCAAATAATTGAGAAGAGGTATTCCAGTGACCATACCCAGTGAGGTACTTTATAATTTATCCCAGTAGAGTGATTATTACAAGGACTCTGAAGAAAAAATATTAACTATACTGTATTATTTGTTTTAGAGAATTTTATTCTCAGCTATTACTAATGATTCTGCAAACTGTGGTCATTCCAAACACTTACTTATCTTCATAATGCTGGTGTTAAATTTTATTGAAATTCATTAAAAATATGGAAAGGATGCCCATTTGAAACTTCTGGATGTCAGTTATTTTCTCCAAAATTACAGACTTACATACAAACATTACTTAAATCATGCCTTACTTATGTAGAAATTTGGCTACATTGATTTGATAGATTCTTTCTAAATTCAGTGTGGGATTAATATGAAATGCATGGACCCAGTTGGTATCTTGAAAATATCTTTCTTATGGTAAATATGATGAGGTTTTGTTGTCTTATTAGGAGAGATGAACTCTTCTTAATTATAATGCTTTAAAGATTTGAGGCCTTAATTGTGCATAAACAGTATCATATAGAATAAACTCATTATGACTGGAGAGGATATTTAATGTAGTGTTTAAGAGCACAGACTATAGAACCAGACTGCTAGGGTTCAAATCATGACCCTCCTACTTCTTAGCTATATGATCTTGGAAAAGTTACTTACCTTCCTATGTCTTGGTTTCCATTTCTGGTTTCAAGGTTATGAGTAGTAGATGGTAGATAGGTAGTCTATTTCAAAAGGTTGCTATAAGGTAATGAGTTACTATTTACAGAACACTCTTACTAAGTCCTTTTTAAAATTTCTTTTTACTGAGGCATAAAAACTGATTTTTACACTAGTTGGTTTTGATTATTTGTTTCTTGTTTGTTTTACAGTTACAAATTATAATACTGTGGTAGAAACAAATTCAGATTCAGATGATGAAGACAAACTCCATATCGTGGAAGAAGAAAGTATTACAGATGCAGCAGATTGTGAAGGTGGTGTGCCAGAAGATGACCTGCCAACAGACCAGACAGTGTTACCGGGGAGCAGTGAAAGAGAAGGCAGTGCTAAGAGCTGCTGGGAGGATGATGGTAAGTTTAATTTTTTCATAATATTCTAGTCTCTTGATTCTTTAAAAAATACATATTAACTGAAAAGATAAATTTGATGAAAAGTTTGAAATGATCTGTAAACGTGTCTATTAATAAAAGGTGTCCCACTTAAACAAAAAGTTGATTGTGAAACAGAATAATAGTCATTCTGATTATTTGTACAATGCATATAATATATTGAATTTTAGTGTTTTTTTAACCAGAATCAAGCTTTCCATATACTGTTGATAGAACTGAACCTACCTTTAACTTTATATTGTGACTTCTAGAAATGAAGAATCTACTTAGAAACCTACAGATTATATTTTGGTACAGTAAAATTATAACATTATTCAACAAAAATCCCCCAAACAGTTAAATCATAGGAGTATTTTTAGTGTTTGAAAACTTCTTCCTCCTCCCCCTCCTCACCCCCTTCCCTCCCTTCTCCCATGTATATCAGAATGCTGTGAATTTTCACTCAAGTAAAATTTACTTTTACTAAGCTCCAGCATGGTTGAGTGGAAGGATTAGTGAAAGTCTCTCTACTTACTTACATTGAATATTTAAAATTCTTCCTCATCTGTCAAATGAAGAAATTGGACTATAGTCTTTTCTTCTAGATTGAAAATTCCTCCTCTCTGCTTTTCCTAATAAAACTAATTAAATTATTTAGCCTGTCTTGCCAAGATTTAAACAACAGTGGTATAAAAACAGAAGAATGTTAAGAAAGCAGGTATTGTGATTTGGAGGGATTGGGGATCAAGAACAGGGGCATCAGCAAAGGCAAAGAGGAGCATGCACAAGTGATCACATTCAAAGTCAGTCAAAGACAGCTCCCCAGCAAGAGTTCAGATTTGGGGAAGTCGTCTAAGTAAGATATCAGAACTCAGTTTAGGCAGTCTGGGGAAATGAGTCAAGTCTGCTGGTCAGAGAATCTAGATACGAAAATGTGGAAGCTTAGATAAAATGTGGAAGCTTAGATAAAATGTGGATCTAATAATCACAGTATAGCAGTAGTTAAGATTTCTATAATAGGACAGATTTATAGCTAACAAAGAACTTTCAAAATCGTGTAACTGCCCCCCTCATTTTATAGCATTCTTCATTGGTCCATTAAGCAAATTCTGCAGGAATGAAGTTGCAAACTTGAATAAGACTGTCTCTATATGAAAAGTGCTTATAGTTTCGTGAGTGAGAAGGATAAATAAGTCACAAATTCATTACAGTTTGATGTAGGTGTAAATTTAGAATTCTGTGGAAACATTAAGCAGGAAAATACAAATCAGAGAGAGGAAGAGAAGTCCTAAAAGAATTTCTGAGTGAAACAGTGCAGGTCTTGAGTTTTGAAGGACCAGTAGAGGTTGATTAGGTAAAGGAGAAGTAAAAGAAGGTGTTTCCAACAGAAGAAGCAATATACATGAAGCCATAGAGGTTTGAACAAGTAGTGTTTACAAAAAATGAAATCAGAGAAGTAAACAAGGAAAAGACTATGAAGGACACTGTGTGCTAAGTCAAGGAATTTGAACTTTTACCTTAGAAGCTGTGAAAACCTCATTAATACATACTTTAGAAATAAGTCTGGTAGCAATATGGAAAATGAATTTTGGAGGCAGAGTGTGTACAGACAGGTAGTGCCTTCAGTAAAGAGGCTATGAAAATGCAGGCAGTGATGAGAGTTTTGGACTAAAGAAATGGCCCTTGGAATGAGAATAAAAGGGAGAGAGTTAACAGGAATGTAGGAGGTAGAGTATATAGATTTGGTTTGTTATTATATGGAAGGTAACAGAAGTAAGGACTGACAATTCACAGGCTTCTAGAAAGTAGAATTCAGAGAAATTAAATTGCTTATTTATTATCACACTTCATTAATAACAGAGCTATTAACTTGTTAAACTATAATACTGAGCTCAGAACTTTTGGGAGCAAGGATTTCCATATATATTTCCTGTCTGGGGCCAGAATTGATCCATTGGTATAGTTAATCCAAAGTGTTAATATGGAAACAAGAAGGTAATGATTTTTCTGGAAAAAGGGGAGATAGGAGAATGAGGGAAATAGAAGGAAAAAGAAAGATGAAAAATCATTGAAGAGGTTCTGTTTCTGAAAATATGTTGGGATAAGTTATTTGAACTGTCTCACTGAAAATAACTAATGATGCTAGATTTAAAAGTAAATAAATCTTCTTGAAAGCTTTAAAAGAGCTAACTAGATAATAGACATTAATAGAAAAAAATCGAAGTGAGGACAGGAACCCATATAGGTAAGCAGAGCACAGCACAGAAGACTCTTTGGCCTTAAGGATATTTGCCTACCCAGGGTCACGTGAGACGTGGTTGTTCAGGCCCCTGAGAGGAAACAAAGCCTGGGACCACCTAAAAGCTTAATAGCAGATCCTCCCCTAGTATGAATTACATCTTAACAATGTGATGAACTATAGTGATTTAAAAGCAAACCCTCTACCATCACTACCATTCTCAGAAGTTAGCAAACAAAATTGCCTTGGCTAGGGATTGGGGAAATGGAGGACTGTCTCTGCCAAGGAGTAACCACCAGCTGTCTTGCATTGATTTACAATTTAAATTCACATTACTATATGGCCTGATAAATCTCAAGCCATAACTGAGTTTAAAGTAGAATTGCTGCTAATACTCATAGGCACCAAGAAGAAGCAAATCCAAATCTTTTGGAGGAACATACCTTTATCCTAGTGCTATAGAAATCTCCAAAATAACTTAGCAAGAAGAGAGCAACATGAGTGACAATTACCAGAAACAAAAGGAAGCAGAAAATCACCTGTAAAGACTTTAATTAGTAGAGTTATCAGACACAGATTATAAAATGACTGTCATTTTTCAAGAAAAATGGACAAATTTGAAATTACCTGCTCTGAGAGAATAAAATATAACCAACAGATTTTAAGAAGAACCAAATGGAACTTCTAAAAATGAAAAATTAGAATAATAGAAATTCAGATTCAAAGGATGGATTTTAATAACAAAGTAAACAGAATTGAATAAAGAGTTAAAGATTTGGACGGTGGGGGAAATTATACTAAATACAACTCAGAAAGACAGATAGAAAAATACAAAAAACAGGATAAGAAACATGAAGGACATAATGAGAAGGTTCAATATATGTCTTAATTCTAGGCGAAGACAGAATAGGGAGACAGCAATATTTGAAGAGATAGTGGCAGAGATTTTTTCAGAATTGATGGACACCAGACCACAGATTCAAGAAAACCAACAAATCTCAAGAAGTATAAATAAATCTACCCCCGCTGACATTTTTGTGAAACTGCAGAACAACCAAAACAAAAAGAAAACTCTTAAAAGTAAATCCAGAAAAGTGAGATTGGGTTTGAGAGAATGGCAGTTAGACTGACAGCCGAATTTTCAGTAACCACAATGGAAGCCAGACAGTAAAAAGATGCCTGCCAATACAGACTTCTGTATTTAGCAAAAATATCTCTTAAGAAAGGAGGTGAAATAAGGTGATGATTTCAGACAAGTTTGAAAATAGAAAATTTGTTATCAGTAGACCCTTGTTACTAAAACAAATTTTAAAGAATATATTTTAGGCATGAAGAAAGAGATCCTTCATAGAGGATCTGAGATGTAAGAACAGAGAAAATTACAAATAGATGGCAAAAATAGATATAATAGGTACATAGTATTTCCTATGAAAATACTTTAAAAAGTGGATGTGACTAAGTTAATTTCAGATAATATCAACTTTAAGGCTTAAAAGCGTTATTATAGCTAATAGGATCACTTTATAATAATGAAAGATTAAATTCCCTAATAAAATATTATTATAAATGTGTTTGTACCTAATAACAAGGCTACAAAAAAAATAGAAAACTAGGCAGTCTACAAGGAGAGAAATACAAATCTAGTCATTATGGAAGATTTAACACACCTCGGTTAGTCATTGATAGAATAATCACACAAAACCAAAGAGGATGTAGATTTGAAAATATGCCTAAGGTGTATAAGCAATGTACATAGTAATTGCAAAACATTTTTCAACTATATGGAGTATTTATAGAAAGCAGTTTTTAGAGGGAAATTTTGAACCTTAAGTATGTATTTTAGTAAAGGTTCTGGCTAAAAGTTAGTGGGCTAACCATCTATTTTAAGAATTTAGAAAAAGCTTTTCGTTCCCAGCGCAGCCATGGCTCGTGGTCCCAAGAAGCATCTGAAGCGTGTAGCAGCTCCAAAGCATTGGATGCTGGATAAACTGACTGGTGTGTTTGCTCCTCACCCATCTACTGGTCCCCATAAGTTGAGAGAATGACTCCCTCTCATCATTTTCCCAAGGAACAGACTTAAGTATGCCCTAACAGGAGATGAAGTAAAGAAGATCTGTATGCAGCGTTTTATTAAGATTGATGGCAAGGTCCGAACTGATATAACCTACCCTGCTGGTTTTATGGATGTCATCAGCATTGACAAGACTGGGGAGAATTTCCGTCTCATCTATGACACCAAGGGTCGCTTTGCTGTTCCTCGGATAACACCTGAGGAGGCCAGGTATAAGTTGTGCAAAGTGCGAAAGATCTTTGTGGGGACAAAAGGAATCCCTCATCTGGTGACCCATGATGCATGCACCGTCCGCTATCCTGATCCCCTCATCAAGGTGAATGACACCATTCAGACTGATTTGGAGACTGGAAAGATTACTGATTTCATCAAGTTTGATACTGGTAATCTGTGTATGGTGACTGGGGGTGCCAACCTGGGAAGAACTGGTGTGATCACCAACAGAGAGAGACATCCTGGTTCGTTTGATGTGGTTCACGTGAAAGATGCCAATGGCAACAGCTTTGCCACCCGACTGTCCAACATTTTTGTTATTGGCAAAGGCAACAAACCGTGGATTTCTCTTCCCTGTGGAAGGGGTATCCGCCTCACCATCGCTGAAGAGAGAGACAAGAGACTGGCTGCCAAACAGAGCAGCAGGTAAAATGGTCCCTAGGTGACGTGATTGGAAGACATTATATATACTTAATTAAAGGTCATACAGCACACACACAAAAAAGAATTTAGAAAAAGAACAGCAAACTGAAAATTTTGAAAGTAAAAACAAAAAAAAATTGAAAATAAACCTACAATACAAAAGGTCAACATAGGCAAAACTCTGTTTTTTGAAAACTATTGACAAGGCTGACCAAGAAAAAAAGAGAGAGAGAACATGTAAATAGCCAAAAATCAAGAATGAAAGAGGATGGGATGCCTGGGTGGTTCAGTCAGTTAAGCGTCTGCCTTCGGCTCAGGTTGTGATCCTGGGATCCTGGGATCGAAGCCCCGCATCGGGCTCCCTGCTCAGAGGGGAGTCTGCTTCTCCCTCTGCCACTCCCCCTGCCTGTGTTCCCTCTCTCGCTGCTGCTTCTCCCTCTGCCTGTGGCTCCCTCTGCTTGTGTGCTCTTTCTGTCTCTGACAAATAAGTAAATGAAATCTTCAAAAAAAAAAAAAAAAAAAAAAGAATGTGGTGCCTGGGTGGCTCAGATGGTTGGGCGTCTGCTTTCGGCTCAGGTCATGATCCCAGGGTCCTGAGATCGAGTCCCGCATCGGGCTCCCTGCTCCTTGGGAGCCTGCTTCTCCCTCTGCTTCTCTCTCTCTCTCTCTCTCTCTCTGTCTCTCATGAATAAATAAATAAAATCTTTAAAAAAAAAAAAAGAATGAAAGAGGACATAACAAGATACTACAGACATTGACAAGGTAAAAGAAAGTATTGTGAACAACTGCATTCCCATAAATTTGAAAGTATGGACAAGATACTAGAAATTATTAACCAAAACTGGCTGGGGAATAATTGGAAAACATGAATGGTTCTAAAACCTCTAAAGAAATTGAGATGATGGTCAAAAATATTCCCATAAAGAAGTAGTCAAGATACGGAACAACTGAAACTCCTGTACATTGCTCATTTTAAGTGATATGTCACTCTGGAAAAGTTTGGCAGTTTATCATACAATTAGATATAAACTTAACTATACGACCCAATGGTCCCACTCCTGGGTATTTTTCCTAGGAAAATCAAAACTTAGGTTTACCCAAAAACTTGTACACTGACACTTAAAGAAGCTCTGTTCATAATTGCCAAAAACTGGAAATAACCCATCGTCCTTCAACAGGTGAAAGGATAAGGAAACTGTAGTACGTCCATATAGTGGTCCACTACTTAGCAGTAAAAATGAACAAACTATTAATGTAAGCAACAAGTTGGATGGATCTCAGAGTCATTATGCTGAGTGAAAGAAGCCAGTCTCAAAAGGTTACTTATTTATGATTCCATATATATGACATTTTCAAAAAGACAAAGTATACATTAGGTGATAAATCAGTGGCTGCCAGGGGCTGGAGCTGGGGAGAGTATGACTCTAAAGGGATAGCATTAGGGAGTTTTGGGGGGTGATGGAACTGCTCTGTGTCCTGATTTTGGTGGTGGTTACATGAATCTATACATGTGTTAAAATTCAAAGAACCAGGGGTGCTTGGGTGGCTCAGTCGTTTAAGCGTCTGCCTTCAGCTCAGGTCATGATCCCAGGGTCCTGGGATCAAGCCCCACATTGGGCTCCCTGCTCTGCAGGAAGCCTGCTTCTCCTTCTCCCACTCCCCCGCTTGTGTTCCCTCTCTCACTGTGTCTCTCTTTGTCAAATAAATAAAATCTTTAAAAAAATTTTCAACAAACCATACACCAAAAGAAAAAACAATAAAATTTTCTGTATGATAATTTATGTATCTGTATATGTGTGTGTGTTTGTGTATACATATATATATCATATATGTATATATTATAAAATTTATATGTTTTTTCCTCTCCTACATAGAAAACTCTAGCCCAGATGGCATCACTGGTAAGTTTTTCTAAGCACTCAAGGGACTAATAATTCCAATTTTAGACAACTCTTCCAAAGCCTAGTGTAAGAGGGGAGATTTCCCCAACTCTTTAAATGGGGCTACCATAACCTCGATACCAAAATGAAATAAGTATAAGAAAGGAAAATTACAGACTCACTCAGCTGTATACAGACAGTAATTCCAAGCAAAATATTGGTTACACAAAATATATGTATGTACATATGTGGGAAGCAAGGTCAGAACAACACTTAAACCAATTCAGAAATACCACTTTACTGGACTAAAATGAGAACAATCAAATACTTAACAGACAGAAAAACGTTAAGTAAAATTTAGTACATGTGAATAGTATCATAAAAGTGAGAAACATAGGAATAGAGGGTACTTCCTTGTTCTAATAAAGTATATTTCTTTAAAATCTATCACATTATACTTAATGACAAAATGTTGAAGACATTTTTTTACAATCAAGAACAAGGTAATGATTTCTGCTATCACCACTTTTTATCAGTCTTTTATTAGAATTACTACCCAGCACAATAAGACAAGAAAATAAATCAACAAATATAGGGATTAGAAAGGAAACAAAAAACAAAGCTCTCGTTATTAACAGATGATATAACTGTATATAAAAGGGAATCCAACTAAATTATTAGAACTAATAAGGGAATTTGGCAAGTTTTTGGATGCAAACTCTACTGAATTCAAAGTCTTCTTTATACATCAGTAAGAGCTATAAAAGAGAATAGATGTGTAAAACCACATGAAAAAATTATAAACTCTTATTAGAGGTATTAGCAAATTTCTCAGTAAGTGGAGATATAAATTTTGTTCATGCGTTAGAAGACTCAATTTTTCTTAACCTAAACTCCAGACTTTATTTGGATTTCACTAGTTCGTCCATTAACATCCTCTTTTTTCAGGATCCACTCCAGCCTCTACTGCATGGTATTTAGTTTATTCCTCAGTTTCAGGAGACCAGCCTTTTGCTGTTTCTCATGTCCTTGACAGTTTTAAGGAGTACTGGTGAGGTGTTTGTGGTTTAGGTTTGTCTGATATTTTTCTCGTGATTATATGAGAGTGTGGGATTTTGGAAAAAATAACAGTGGTAAAGTACCCTTCTCATCAACTTCATATCAGTGGGCCACAAGCCATCAATTTTATTTTTTTTCCTACTAATTTCATGAACTTTATTTTTTTGTTTTTCTCTTTTTTTAATTCAAGTGAAATTAACATACAGTGTTATATTACTTCCAGGTGTACAATATAATGATTCAATAATTCAATCTATTCTCAGGACATCACTACAATATTTAATCTGGCATGTGAGGAACAGCCAGGAGGCCCATGAGCAAAGTGAAGGAGGGAGAGATTAGTAGAAATGAAGCCAGTGAATCAATGGAATGTCAGAACATTAAAAGGTCTTAAAAGCTATTGGGAATATATTTTTTTTTAAGATTTATCTATTTATTTTTAGAGAGGGAGAAAGCATGAGCAGGGAGAGGAGCAGAGGGAGAGGAAGAGAGAGAATCCCAAGTAGACTCCCCACCAATCAGGGAGCCCGACGTGGGGCTCAATCCCATGACCCTGAGATCATGACCCGAGCCAAAATCAAGAGTTGGACACTTAACCGACTGAGCCACCCAGGCATCCTGGGAATACTTTTATTGAAAGTGGAGACATTAGAAGAATTTGAATAGAGTAATAGTATAATTTGATTTTTATTTTGGAAGTATGACTCTGGCTGCTCTTTTGAGAATAAACTATAGAAGGCAAGGGTGGGGGCAGGAAGACCAATAAGGAGGTTATTACCATAATCTAAGGTGGCAGTTTGAATTAGGAAGGTAGCAATAAAGATAGTGAGAAGGCATCAAATTCCGGTTATATTTTGAAAGCAGGAGTCAATAGGACTTATTGATGGACTTGGTCAGGATTGCAGAAGAAAGAGGAGCTTAAGATGATTCCACGGTTTCCTCCATTTGATGGTTATGTGTGGAGGGGATCTAATTACGAGACATTTATTACTCTTAATCTTGTTGGAACCAGTCCCTGTATCTGTTTTTTACTCTGATTCTGTCATTTGTCATGTCCATGTCCTTCTTGTCATCCAGAAATGTGGTGAGTCAGGCCAAGAACAGACCAGACCTAGTGGCATGGCACTAGCTTTCTTCTGTTGTCATCATTCTATAAATCACCACTTGTTGAATACATTTATTCAGTTATTTTTAATGCATCCATATTTTCAAAAATAAATATCATATGAGATCATGTCTCCTAGTAATACTGTCAAAAATGGATATGATAACAGTTTATATGACTTTTTGCAGTGAACTCATCCTGGACGCTCATGATCAATGTGTTTTTTTTTTTAAACACACACAGACACACAACCTTTATAATCTATTCTAGAAAACGTTTGTAGGATATAAATCAAATATCTCTGACCTGTAGTTTACAAAAGGAAATCAGAGATAGAAGGGCAAATTGAATGACATATATTCATCTCTCCTAATCTTCACTGTTCTTCAAAGATTATAACCAGGTCAGTGGTTTATTTTCAAGTGCTTTCATATTTTCTGAAGATACTTTATATGAGCCAGGAGACCCAAGTGCTTCTGTATAATGACCTATCTCTCCTGAGTTTTGATTCTCTTTTGGTTCCTGAACTTACACTTTCTGGAAGAGAAAATCAAAATTAATTCTTGTAGTTCCTGGTTGTCCACAGGATTTGAGTTTAATTCTTTAGCATGACAGCTATGCACTGTCTTTCCAAACTTGATTTTGCACCACTCCCTTTGTACATACTCATTCATTTCTTTAAACCTTTGTATATCCTATTCCATCTTCCTAGCATTTCCTTTTCTTCCTTTTCTATCACCTCCTTTGTAAACCATTGCCTAACCTCCATAGACATAGTAAATTAACTTTCCACAATTGTTCATAGCTTTTACACATTGTGTTGTGATTGACAGTGTGATGGACTGATCACTCTGTGTCACTAAAAAATTATTGAGGGCAAGGACTGTATCTTATTGATCTCTATCTTTTACCACTAATCCTTAATCCCTATTATATGCCTAAAAATACTCTTACAAATGAGTGAATGAATTAAGATGCTTTCCTTTTTTTATTTTAATCTTCATTAATTATACCATCAATTTCAAGAAAATGGCTTTCCCCTCCTTGCTTTCCCTAGCATTTTGAAAGCTTCATGTTTTTTACATTTTTTATCTTCCAGGCACTATTTAGGCCTTACATTGTCTTAACTCATATATTTATTCTTGGCTATATGACATTCTTTCTGTTCTTTATAAATACACTTTTAAAATCTGAGCTACCTGGAAATTCCATCTGTGTGTCACTTTTCTTTCTTTAGAAACATTTTTATATAAAGTATGAATAGAGATTAAGGAGTTTTTGTGGCCCTACAAAAGGCATCCAGGAAGAAGTAAAATAAGATAATCACATAATTCTTTATCAGTTGTTTTTTTTAAAAAAAACTATAGAGACTTCCTCTTCTAGAAAGATGGAGTAGAGACACTTTTCTCTATTCCTCCTATTAAGTACAGCCAAAAATCTCAACATTATATGTAAAACAAACAGAAGAGTCTAAAAGGTAGATAGAAGGAGACAGACAGATTTAGGGACCTGAGGAACCAAGGAACAGTACTGCAGTGAGTTCCCTGGGTTTTCTTTTAGCTTATGTACCCTCTTATACATTTCTCATAGATCAGACTGGGTGCTAGAGAAGCCAACCCACAAAAACCTTAACACTTGCCAGTAATGGGACAATGCCTTCTTTCGCACAGGAGTCCTGCTAAAATAGAAGATTTAAATAAGATTTAGTGTCTCTATGTAATAACTTAAATGTCCAAGTTTCATTCAAAAATCACTTGTCATACCCAGAACCAGAAAAACTTCCACTAATTAGAAAAGACAGTCAACAAACACCAACAGTGAGGTGATAAAGATGTTAGAATTACCTCGTGGATTGCAGCCATAATAAATAATCTTTCAACAAGCAATTATGAACATGCTTCAGCTAAAACAATATGGTCTCAGAAAGAAGAAAAGAATGAAAATGAGAGCAGAAATAAATGAAATAGACACTGAAAAGACAGTAGAAAAGATCAATGAAACTAAGAGCTGGCTCCTTAAAAAGATTACTAAAATCAACAAGCCATTAGCTAGACTCACCAAGAAGAAAAGAGAGAGGGCTCAAATAAAATCAGAAAGGAAAGAGAAGTTACAACTAACACCAAACAAAACAAAGGATCATAAGAGAATACCATGAACAATTAAATACAACAAAGTGGACAACCTAGAAGAAATGAATAGCATACAGTCTTCCAAGACTGAATCATAAAGAAATAGAAAAATATAAATAGATTAATTACTAGCAAGAAGATTGAATTAATCAAAAAACCCCAACAAACAGAAGTTCAGGACCAGATGGCTTCACTGGTGAATTCTACCAAACATTCAAAAAAAAGTTAATATCTGTCTTTCTCAAACTCTTCCAAAAAACTGAAGAAAAGGGAATGCTTCCAAACTTATTTTACGAAGCCAGCGTTACCCTTAAACCAAAACCAGCACAAGCATGCAACAAAAAAAGGAAAATTACAGGCCAGTATCCCTGATAAACATAGGTACAGAAATCCTCAACAAAATATTAGCAGACCAAATTCAACAATACATTAGAATTACATACCATGATCAACTGGAATTTATTTAAGGAGAGCAAGGATGATTCAACATCTACAAATCAATGTGATACACCACATCAACAAAATGAAGAATAAAAATTAAATGATCATCACAGTAATGTAGAAAAAGAATTGAAAAAAATTCAACATCCATTTATAATAAAAACTCTCAACAAAGTGGATATAGACAGAGCATACTTCAACATGATCAAGACCATATATAATGAGCCCACAGTTAACATCATACTCAATGGCGACGAGCTTTTCCCTTAAGATCAGGAATAAGACAAGGATGCCCATTCTCACCACTTGTATTCAAGATAGTATTGGAAGTCCTAGCCAGAGCATTAGGCAGGAAAAAAAAATAAAAGGCATCCAAATTGGAAAGGAAGAAGTAAAACTGTCACTATTTGCAAATTACATGATTTGTTATATAGAAAACCCTAAAGACTCCACCAAAAAAAACAAACAAACAAAAAACCTTTTAGAACTAATAAACAAATTCAGTAAAGTTTCAGGGTACAAAATAAATATACAAAAATATGTTGCCTTTTTATACACTAACAATGAACTATTAGAGAAATTAAAGTAGTCCCCTTACAACTGCATCGAAAGAATAAAATACCTAGGAATAAATTTAAGGAGGTGAGAGACTTGTACACTGAAAGCTATAAGACATTAATGAAAAATATTGAAGAAGGCACTAATAAGTTGGAAGCTATCTTGTGCTCATGAATTGGAAGAATGAATATTGTTAAAATGTCCGTATTGCCTAAAGCAATGTACACATTCAGTGCAATCCCTATCAAAATTCCAATGGCATTTTTCACAGAAACAGAACAAACAATCCCTAAAGGTTTATGAAACCACAAAAAATCCCAGAGAGTCAAAGGAATCCTGAAAAAGAAGAACAAATATAGAGGCACCATGCTCCCTGATTTGAAATTATACTACAAAGCTATAGGAATCAAAACGATATGATGTTGGTATGAAAAACAGACATATAGATCCGTGGAACGGAAGAGAGAGCCCAGAAATAAACTCACAGATATATGCTCAATTAATTTACAAGAAAGGAGGCAAGATTATACAGTGAGGAAAGGGCAGTCTCTTCAATAAAGTATGTGGGGAAAACTTGACAGCCACATGCAAAATAATGAAACTGGACCACTATCTTACATCACACACAAAAATTAACTCAAAATGGATTGAAGACTTGATCTAAGACCAGAAACCATAAAACTACTAGAAGAAAACATAGGTGGTAAGCTCCTTGACGTTAGTTTCATTGATATGTATTTGGATCTGATTCTAGAAACAATGACAACAAAAGCAAAAAATTAAAATGGGATTATATCAACCTAAAAAGTTTCTGCACAGTGAAGGAAACCATTGACAAAATAAAAAGGCAACCCGCAGAATGGGAGAAGATATTTGCAAATCATATATTCAATAAAGGTTTAATATCCAAAGTATATAAAGAACTCAAGCAACTCAAGAGCAAGAACAACAAAAAAGCAGTCCAATTAAAAATGCACAGAGGAAGAGTCATTTTTGCAAAGATGGGCCAACAGGCACATGAAAAGATGCTCAGCAGTACTAATCATCATGGAAATACAAACCAAAACCACAATAAGATATCACTTTATACATCTGTCAAAATGGCTGTTATCAAAAAGATAAAAATAAATAAATAACAAGTGTTGGTGGGGATGTGAAGAAAAGGGAGCCCTCATGCATTGTTGGTGAGAATGTAAGTTGGTACAGCCACTATGGAAAACAGCATGGAGGTTCCTCAGAAACTTAAAAATAGAACTGCCATACAATCCAGCAATTCAATTTCTGGATATTTATCTGAAAAAAGGGAAAACACTAACTTGAAAAGATATATGCACCCACATGCTCACTGCAGCATTATTTATAATAGCAAAGAAACAACCTAAATGTCCATTGATGGATAAATGGATAAGGAGATGTGTGTGGCATATCTACATACAATAGAATATTACTCAGCTATAAAAAAGGATGAAATCTTGCCATTTGTGACAACATAGATGGACCTCCAGAGTATTACGCTAAGTGAAATAAGACCAAGAAAGACAAACACCATATGATTTCACTTATATCTGGAATCTAAAAAAAAAAAACAAAACAAATGAAAAAAGAAAACTCCAGATGTAAGAAAAGTTTGGTGGTTGCCAGAGGGGAGTGTGGTGGGGGGTCAAAATTGGTGAAAGAGATGAAGAGGTATAGACTTCCAGTTATAAGGTAAATAAGTCATAGGGACGTAATGTACAACATGGGGACTTTGTTAATAATGTATTGCAATTTTGAAAGTTCCTAAGAAAGTAAATCTAAAAAGTTCTTACCAAAAGAAGAAAGTTGTAAATTTGTATGATGACACATGGTAGACTTAATGTGGTGATCATTTCTGAATGTATACAAATGCCAAATCATGTTGTGCACCTAAACTTAATACAATGTTTCACTATACTTCAAAAAAAAAAAAAAAGCATGGAGAGAAAGATACAGTCTCTTTGTTGAAACAGAAAATATAAAGAAGCACCAAATAGATAATTTAGAACTGAAAAATACAGTAAATAAAATTTTAGCACTCAGTATACAGACTCAGTAGCAGCATGGAAGGACAGTTGAAACAATCAATGAAGATGGAGATAGAACAATAGAATTTAATTTACCCAATTTGAACAAAAGAAAGAAAATAGACTGGAAGAACAGAGCAGAGTCTGAGCAGCCTGTTTAGATCTAATGTTTATGTCCTCAGAATTCCAGGAGAAAAGAATGAGGATGGGCTGAAAAAGTATTCAAAGAATTAATAGCTGAAATTTTCCGAAATTAGGCAAATGACATAAACCTGTATCCCAAACAGGATAACCAAAGAAATCCATGCCAAGACACATCATAGTCAAATTCCTAAAAACTAAAGACAAAGAAAAAAATCTTGAAAGCAAAGAGAGAAAAGGGATATCTTTGTATGGGAAAAATGATTTGAACGAAAGTAATTTCTCATAAGAAACTGTGGAGGATGGCAGAAATGGGACACTTCAAACGCTGAAAGAAAAGAATTGTCAACCCCGGTTTCTGTATCCAGAGAAAATATCCTTTAAGACTGGAGAAGAGATCAGGACAATTTCAAATAAAGGAACACTAAAAGTTTGTCCCCAGCAAATCTACCCTAGATGAATGGTTAAGAGAAACTGTCTAAATAAAAAGGAAATGGTAAAAGAAGGAATCTTGGAATATCAGGAAGGAAGAAAGAACACAGGAAAGAATAAAAATGTGGGTATATACAATAATTTCCTTCTAGGGTTTTCTTAATTATGTATGATGATGAAGCAAAAAATATAAATATGGGTAAATAAAATTAATGAAACATCAAGTGAACATTAATACTTATTATGATTTGTATAATATTTACAATTTGTTTTGTATACAACCTACCTAAAGAGTTATATATAACCAACTTTTATGGTAAAGTTGTTACCCAAGTCATAGGATATTTAGAATTACACATTAATTCCCACCTTAACATAACTATTTTCATTTGAGTCATTATTATTCAACATACATTATTTTAAAGAGAATATTCTCAGACACTAAAAACTACTTAAAATTCCTATAAAGAAAAAAAATCCTCCAGTTGAAGATACAATTCTTTTGTAAATAAACTACACTTCTAAATCTGTCAAAGCACTACTTTAGGTTTTACCTCACCTAATTTAAAAAAAATGAAAGGTTTATGTGTGTCATACCATGTTCAAAACAGTCTTGCCTGACCAACTACAACAAATCAGTAAACACAAAACTGTGTTCCTTTCATAAACTATTTTGACCAAAGTAAGAAATAATTATCAGCCACCAAAAATCACAAATCAAGATAATTCTGTCATTCTATCAGTTAAAAAGTATCCTTTCCCATTGTGAGAGTTTAAAATGTCTTTGTGAAAATGTGCTTGACAGATTCGCAACACTGCCCAGTGATGCAAGGCAACAAAGATTTCTTGCTGGAATACTGATTCAAAATCCCTCAGTAAATTAATTTAAATTCACAAATATCGAGGTTAGTAACTCTTAATAGTTCATTTAGTTGGTTACCATTAAGTCATGCATTTAAATGAAAGTTTCTGTAGTGGGGCTCCAGATCGGAACAGAGTACTTCTACATTTAACTTGTTTTACGGCTCCTCAAGATCATCCCTGTGGCTGAATTTGAAAAGTTAGTCTATCAGATTCTTTGTTGTTAACCAAACCAACCTGCTCCTGAGGCAGAAAAAGAAAACTTGAGTTACCGAGAAAGGAGCTTGCTCGAAAGGGCAGTCAGCCTGCTTGATAGAGCTCCACTGTTATCACCGTTACTTTCAGGTTCTTTTCTTTCATGAGCCCTGTCTGCACTGCTCTTCTTGTGTTCTTTCTTGAGGATCCCATTTATGAACTACTACCCAGTGTGAAAAGCAAACAAAAACAAGGGGGAAAGTGTAGGGTGATCATATCACCTCTAAAACTTCAAGAAGACAGCAATATGTAAAATTTCCTGCTGTTGAAAAAAGAGATTAGCAGTGTTCCAAAATAGAGTATCTGCAACTTAGGTTTTTAGAAGATAAATTGCTGAGTGAAGTGTTTCCTTTCTAGTTCCTTGAGGGTGACCAAGAAATAGTGAAGTAAAGCCCCTTTACTGACAGTTAATGGAAGCCACACCATTTATGCCAGTGAGTTACTTTAAAACTTTTAAGAAAAGGGAGAAACAATAGAGAAGAAAGTGGTCCATGCTAGAGACCAGCACATGGAACTGATAGTAACAGATCTGTAGCATAGTGTAAATCAACAATCCAAAGTATATTTGAAAATATAATGTGCCATTGAACTGTTAATTATGTAATAAGTACCTTTAAAAAGCTATTCTTAGCTGTGAATAAAATCTCAAGTTAGATCAAGTTCTTAGAAGGAATATAGAGAAGAAGCAATATTTTTATTGTAGATATTAAGTAAACTAGGACATGTTCACTTTCAAAAATAAATAAAAGTAGGTTAATTAAGTCCTGTTGTGTGTAAGGAAGATAGTATAACTTGGCAGTTCTCCAACATATCTATACTCATAAGAGCTTCTTGTGGTTCAACCCAAAACTCTTATGCTTCTGTCAGTTAAACGTTTTTAAATACATGCCCTTACTTTTGAGACACCTGTTTTTATAGGCCTCTCATAATTTTAGTTTTAGAAAAGTAATCTAATAACTAACTAGTAACTAATCTGATAATATAAAATATTGTTTAATATGTTTGTGATTCCTTATTTTTTTAATTGATGAGCTGAAAAAATGATCCCATTAGTGACTTAAACATTTTTCTGACTTGGAAATTTTTAAAACTCTATAAATTTGCATGTTTACAAAAATGCCAAGGAAATGAAAACTTCTTTACAATAAAAATATTTAATATTAATATTCTGATGCTACCCATAGCAAAAAGGCTTTCTTAGGCACAGGTTATAACAAAATACTATAGTAATCTTATGCAAAGAATGCATCAATCACTATATAACTCAGCATTGAATCATATTATACTTCTCTCTCAAGGGTCAGTTTAACCTACTCTTTGGAACCTTTTTCAACCAAAGTAGTGTGTAATGTAGAAAAAGCTCAGCACATGGTTTCTAGTCTTCATTATACCACTATGTCTCTTGAGTTCCACTTCTGCATCTATAAAATGAAAAGACTGGCCCACATGACTACAGAGGGATGTTCTAGCTGTACTTATAAGAGAATCCAATTTCATTTGTACTAAATGTACACCTCTAATACTTAATTACCTCTAAATATCTAAGTATTAAGAAATGATACTAATAAGGAATTTGGGCTTTTCCCATAATCCTGAAGCTCAGTTGTACACTTTCTTCTCTTTAAAATCCTGGTCAAACAAATTTGCTACCTAGATCACAATATGTACAGTTCTTTTTGTCATTAGCCCTACAGTATATATTCAAAATGTTGTTTTCCAAAGTTACTTAGGTTATTTCTTGTCTTTCCCACCCCCTTCAATGTGTTATACACCTCATTTATAATATAGTTAGGTTCATTTGTCATTGCTTGTATTTCATTGTCCATTCTCCCTGTCTGCTGAGTGACTTAAATTATTTTTGTGTGAATGGGAAACATTTTCATGGTTATATATGTAAGCTATACAAAAAGGTATGCTCAGAGATGTGTCATCCCCCCATGCCTACTACCCCATCCCCATTTTCCCTCTCGTAAACAAATTTGTTTCTTAAAAGCTATGGTTTATTCTGAAACTACTATATGTATATACTGGAATTGAACAAATAAGTAGATGTATTGAGGATAATGAGACCAAAATTTCTCACCATCAGAGAAAGAAGTTACAAACAAGGAAAAGTGAGAAGTCTAGAATAAATCCTATGGCTTTCTATTGGAATCAGAGCTATCAGTATGAACTCCTGGTTCTTAATATATATATAAAGATACATAGATACAAAAATATAGATGGGCTTTATGCAGGTATTAGTATACATACATATATTTCCTAGCTCTGTTTGCTGAGAATGCATGGAAACAATGATACCCAGTAGCAGTGAGCATACCTAGTGCCCAGATCTGGGACTCAAGTACCATTCTCCAATAAATGGTACCAACTCTCTTTGCATAAATGGCTGATTCTAGAACTGAGGTAAGGAAAATATAAGCTAAACCCAGAACAACAAGAAAGTGTTTTTAAAAAAGTCATCCTGTGAAAAGGGGCCAAGAGCCAACCTGAGGGAGCTCCCATTGGCCGAATCTGGAATAATTTTAGCATCAAAATAAATAATGATAGTACTGGATTATAAGCAGTAGAATAAAGTAAATATCCATACATCCATACTGATATAAATACTTTAATAAATGGGAGAGAAGGAAAAGTTCTTTCTTATAGTAGAATTTCAGTTATAAATTAAGAACTAATTAGGGAAGTAGAATACCGCTGTTAGGCAAACACCATGGTAATAATTGATGCAGGCGCCTGGGTGGCTCAGTTGGTTAAGTATCTGACTCTTGGTTTTGGCTCCAGTCATGATCTCATGGGTCGTGAAATCAAGTTCAGCAGGGACTCTGCTTGAATATTCTATCCCTCTGCCCTTCCCCCCGCCCCCCCCCCCCCGCTCAGGTGTACTCACTCTCTCTCTTTCTCCCTCCAATAAATAAATAAATTTAAAAAAAAAAAAGAGGACCATCAATGAATGCTAAAACTAGTGGGTGAACGTTTATGAAGAAAAAGGATATTTGCATAATATCAAAGTATTTCCTCACCAGAGAGTTATTAATATTAAAGACATAGTAATTAGTATAAAGAAACCTGACAGACACCTTCTTAACCAGGTGATCAAGGTTAATGTCCCAGTAATAAAATATAGTGACATTATATGCCACTGGTGAGATATATGAACAAAGGCATAGCACTTCAGTGGTATTCTTGCTGACAACATACTTCCTCATCCAATCATTAGAAAGCATCAGGGAAATCAAATTGAGGGGTACCCTACAAAACCAGTGATCGGTCTTCAATAGTATTAAAGTCATAAGAAAAAGCAAAGACTAAAGCAACTTCTCAGAGACATGATTGGATTGTGAAATTTTGGAGGAGGCTATGGAGACTTGACAACCAAAGGCACTGTGGGTCCAGAATTGGTTTCTGAACCAGAAAAGGAAAAGACCTTAGTGGGAAAACTTGCATAAGTCAAATAAGGTCTGTATGTTAGTTAATATAATATATTAACATTAATATAATGGTTTCCATAATAATAGTACTGTGATTATGTAAGATGTTCTCATTAAGGGAAGCTGGTTGAAGGGTATACTGGAAGTCTGTGCTAGTTTTACAACTTTTCTAAGTCTAAAACTATTTCAAATTAAAAAGTTTTAAAAATCCTAATCAGAAAGAAGCAAAACCCCTTTCCTTCATTCTTTTTTTTCAAGATTGCTTTGGCTAAATGGCCTTTTAAGATTGTTTTTTCCTGGGCACCTGGGTGGCTCAATTGGTTAAGCAACTGCCTTCAGCTCAGGTCATGATCCTGGAGTCCCGGGATCGAGTCCCGCATCAGGTTCCCTGCTTGGCAGGGAGTCTGCTTCTCCCTCTGACCCTCCCCTCTCTCATGTGCTCTCTCTCTCAAATAAATAAATAAAATCTTTAAAAAAAAAAAAAAGATTGTTTTTTCCTGTTTCTGTAAAAAAAAAAAAAAGGGCCATTGCAATGTTGGTAGGGAATGCATTGAATCTAGAGATGGCTCTGGGTAGTATGGACATTTTAACAATATTAATTCTTCCAATTCATGAACACAGAATAGTTTTCCATTTATTTGTATCATACTCAGTTTCTTTTATCAATGTCTTACAGTTTTCAGTGTATAGATCTTTCACCTCTTTGGTTAAATTTACTCCTAGGCATTTTAATTTTTTTTTTTTGATGCTCATATATGTGAGATTGTTTTATTTCTCTTTCAGATAGTTCATTGCTGGTATATAGAATTGAAGCTGATTTTTGTATGTTGATTTTTTATGCAGCATAAGTCTTTGATTTCTCACATTAGTGTTTTGTAGTTTCAAAATCAGATTATATGCATGTTTTGTTAGATTTATACCTATGTATTTCTTTTTTAAAGGGAGAAACTATTGTGAATGTTTTGTTTTTAATTTAGTTTCCATTTGTTCATTTCTATTAATATAGCAAGCAATGTGATTGATTTTCGTGTGTCGACCTTGTATCCTGTGGACTTGCTAATTCCAGGAATTTTTTGTAGATTCTTTGGGATTTCTATGTAGACAATCTTCTCAAATAGGGACAGTTTTATTTCTTCCTTTCTAATCTGTATACTTTTTATTCCTGTTTATTGACAGAAAATATCAGGAGTGGTAAGAGTAGACATTTTCCTTTTTCCCAGTCTTAAATGGAAAGTATTCAGTCTTTTATAAGTGTAATGTTAACATAAGGTTTGTTGTAGATGCCTTTTACTTCTGTTTCTGTTCCTGGTTTGCTGACAGTTTTCATCATGAATAGATGTTGAGTTTTTTCAAATGGTTTTTCTGTGTCAGTTGACAGGATCATGTGGTTTTGCTTCTTTAGTCTGTTAATACAATAAATGTAGTAATGGATTTTCAAATATTGGACCAGCATTGGATTCCCTGGAAAGCCCCACTCAGTCATTTTTCTTTTACATATTGCTCACTTAGATGTGGTAATATTTTGTTGAAAATTTTTAAGTCCACTTTCATTAAGGATATTGGTCTATAATTTCCTTTCTTTTTTATACCATTTTTATATGGTTTTGGTATCAGGAAAATTCTATCCTCATAAAATGAATTAGAAAGTGTTCCTTTTTTATTTTCTTGAAAAGATTATTTAAAATTAGTGCTCTTCTTTAAATGTCTGATACAATTTGCAAGGGAAACCATCTGGGTCTGGAGTTTTGTTTTGGGGGAAGATCTTAAACTACAAATTAAATTTTTAAAACAGTTATAGGAATATTCAAGTTAGCTTGTTTATCTTGGATGAGTGTTAATAATTTCTAATTTTTGAGGAATTGCTCCATTTCAGTTTTCAAATTTATGTGTGTAGAGATGTTCACCTTACACGACTGTATTAAGGAAAATAGCTAACCATTACATAGCACTTACTATGTGCCAGGTATAGTACTAAGCACATACTATATTTAATTTAATCCTCACAGCTTCCCTAAGAGGTACTATTATTATCCTCCAAATTTATATTATATAAAATATTTATAAACTGCCTCCTAAATTTCTTAGTGAGCATACAGAATTTTTCATTTTAAGTGTAAGTTGAAAACAATCTAATTTCTAGCATATTAAATATACTTACATTTTTAACATTCTTATATATGAGCTCCATAGCAATTTAACACCTATCATTCAATTTTTAAAAAAAAGAATAAGCTCTTCAAGAGTCAAAAATGTTATATCATAATGTTTACTCCTTGAACTCAGAGTATTCCCTTATTACCCTTTTACTATCTCCTAGCTCTGTAGTGATATTCCCTTTTCATTCCTGACCGTTGGTAGTTTGTGACTTCCCTCTTACTTGTTTGTCAGTCTTATTAACGGTTTGTTAATTTTATTGATCTTTTCAAAGAACTAGTTTTCTTTTTCATTGTTTTTCTTTCCTTTTTTTGTCTTTAATTTTATTGATTTCTACTCTTTATTCCTTCCCTCTGCTTGCTCTGGACTTACTTTGTTCCTTTTTTTTTTTTTAACACAAGTTTAGAATTTTAATTTGAGAACTTTTGTGTAACATAAGCATTTAATACTATAAATTTCCCTTTAAATGCTGCTTTATGTACATCCCACAAATATTGATGTGTTGTTTTTTCATTTTTCTCTTTGACCCATGGATTCTTTAGAAATATGTTAATTGATTCCCAGAGTGTTTGGAGATTTTCTTATCTTTCTGCTATTGATATCTAGTTTAAATTTATTATGATCAGAGAACAAACTTTGTATGATTTCATTTCTTTTAAGTTTTATTATATGATTTGGATATAGTGTGTCTTCATTAGTGCTCTATGTGTATTTGAAAAGAACGTGTAGTCTGCTGTTGTTGGGTGTTCTACAAATGTTAATTGGATGGAGTAGTTGTTAGTGTTGCTTAGTTCATTTATATCCTTGCTGATTTTCTATTTGTTCTGCTTGTTCTTTCAATTAATGTGAGAAGAGTATTGAAGTCTCCAGTAATACACATGGATTTTTCTTTACTTTCTGTTCTGTTTGTCAGATATTTTGAAGCTGTGTTGTTAGGTGCATACTCTTTTAGATTGTTAGGTCCTCTTGGTAAATTGGCCCTCTTATTATATAATGTTTCTCTAGATTTCTGGTAATATTCTTAGCTCCAGAGTCTACTTTGTCTGATGTAAAATAGTCACTCTAGATTTCTTTTGCAAATTTTTACTTTTAACCTATCTATATTATGCTTGAAATAATTTTTTTGTAGAGTGCTAAAAATGGGGCTTGGCTTTTTGTTGTTTTTTTTTAATCTGTTCTAACAATCTCTGTCCCTTACATTGGCTCATTTAGATCATTTACACATAATCTAAGTTTTAATGTTGGATTTAGGTCTACCATATAGTATTATTTGCTTTCTGTTTGTTCCCTCTGTTTTTTTTTTAATTTCTTGTTTCTCCTTTCTTGCCTTCTTTTGAACCATTTGAATATTTTTTTAATATTCAATTTTCATTTGTTTATTTCATTTTTTACTATATCTTCTTGTATTGATTTTTTGGTAGTTAGTCTGTAGATGAGAATGTACATACTTCTCATAGTCTACTTAGAATAAATATTTCACCACTCAAAGTAAAATATGGAAACTTTACCCCCATTTGGTCCCATTACCCTCCCTCCTTTATGTTATAGTTGTCATGTAGACTACATCATTTCTTGTGTCCTCTTTCAGTCCTCACATCTCAGATTTTCCTCTAATATCATTTCCCTTTCTCTCTGAAGACCTTCCTTTAGCAGTCTGTCAGGTTTGCTCGTGGTGTACTCTGTTCACTTTCCTCCATCTGAGCATATCTTTATTTTACCTTTGTTTCCAGAGTATAGTTTCACTGGATATAGAATTGGGCCTGACAGGTTTTTTTTCTTTTAGCACTTTAAAAATGTTCCATTTACTTATGAAATCCCTCACTTCTAATGACAAATCTGCCTTCTTTTAAGTCATTGTTCCCTTATAGTTGTGCATCATTTTCTCTCTTTTCAGAATTTTTTTAACTTTAGTTATCAGGATTTGATTGATGGTCTAAGCCCAGATTTGGGGGGCTTTGTCCTGTTTGAGATTCAGTTAACTTCTTTAATCTCTTGGTTTGTGTTTTTTATTAAATCTGGAGAGGTTTAGATACTATTTTTTCAACTATTTTTTCTGTACTGTTTTTTCTCCTTCTGGAACTCTAACTGAATGTTAGATATTTTATTAATGTCCCACACATCTCTGAGACTCTGCTTATTTTTTTAAATGTTTTCACTTTATTTTCCAAATTGGGTGATTTCCATTTACCTACCATCAAATTCACTGATCTTTCTTCTTTCATCTCCATTTTGCTATTGCATCCGTCCAGTGATTTTTTCCCAAAAAAATTGTTACGGTAGTTTTAATGCTAAATTTCCTTTGGTTTCCTATCTATATCCTCTTTTTGCTGATAAGAATTAGCCTAGACTTTTTATCTTTCCATTCTTTTCAAGTATTCATCCTTAGCTCTTAGCTGCTTAAAGCCTTTGTCTGATAGTTTCAACATCTGTGTGTTCTCGGTGTTGCCATCTTTTGATTATCTTTTCCTATATAGAAGTTGAAATTTTCCTGGTTCTTCATATGGTAAGTAATTTTGGATTGTATCCTGGACATTTGAATATTATCTTATTTGGTCTTATTTAAATCCTGTGGAGCATTTTGATATTTTTGGTTTAGCAGGCGACTTACCCAGTTGTATCAGGCTGTACATTCTAAATAACTTACTGTGGATTATGGTTCCAATATCAGTTCAGTTTTCAAAGCCTTTACAATGCTTTTTGGATTTGTGCCCTATAGTGGCCATTCTGGGACATGATTAATGATCTTATCCTTACTTCAGTTCTCAAAGCCTGTAGTCAGATCCATACATGGGAAGTTTGGATGTGAACCCAGGAGTTCACAAGCAGCTTTATAATGTTGCTTTCCTGCACTCTCCCTTTCCATGATCTCCCTAGTACTTTCAGTTCCCTGGGACTTCCCTTGTCCATTCTCTATCCAAAAATCCAGGACTTCCTTTGTCATACTTTGCCAGATACTTACCACAACTATGCCTGCAGGAAGAAGAGCTACAAGAAGATGGAGAGGAAGAGCTTGATGAAAGTTTTTACCATCTTCTTGGGGCCACTGCTCCTCTGAGTAGATAAGAAGGTTCCCCTTTCTTGGCATTTTAGGTACCTTTTTGTTCTTGCTGTCACCATGATCTCAGCCACTACCTTGGGATAATCTAGGGACTGGGACACAAGAGAATTGGGGGGAAAAAATGATTTCTCCCTTCTTTGAGCCCTTTCCTATTCTGTGAGCCCAAACTAGAGGGCCTTCCTAGCATTTTTCTGTGCCGTACCCCAGTGCCCACTTCCAAATCTAGGCTGCCTTGAATCCAGGCCAGGGGGTAGGAGAAATTACTTCCTCATTGATTCAGTGGTACTTTGAATTCTTGTCTTGTCTTCTTCCCCAGTCTTCCTGCTATGATTTATCTTGTAGAGTCTTTAACTCCTTCATGAATTCTCCCCAGGTTTTTTTAGCTGCATTCAGTAGAACACACACGGTAGTTTGTGTTCACTTCATCTTAACCAAATCTAACCTCAGTTGTATATTTTTTTACCTTTGTTTAAGTTAACCAGGTGTTCATGGAGATTGTGAATTACATTTACTGTGACTCTGATGGACAATTATGCCAAAAATATATGCACATATGTAGAAACTAGAGGATACAAGAGGGAAAAATGAAGCCTTCTGGAAATACTCTGAGAAAGTACACAGTAAAAAAAATCATTTCTAATTAAAGTTTGGACACTTTATGTTTGAATTCCGGAATCTATTGGCTTCTGAGCAGGGTGGGGAAGACTTACAGAATGAGAGAAATGTGAACTGATCTTTCAAGAATAGGATTAGTAAGTGTTTCGTATGGAATGGATAACAGCATTCTAGCCAGAGGGGTCAGCTTGAGAAAAGGCAGGTATAAATGTTCATGGCATGCGTGCATGTGTGTTACAGAGGAAGAGACGAAAGCAGGAAAGGAAAATCTGGTTCAGTTACCTACTTCTTGCACCGTATTAGAAATTGCTATAAAATCTTCCCACAAACACAGTTGAAATTAGAAACACACTGTTATGAATTCGAAATGAAAGTTTCAGAATTTTGAACATGTGCTTAATAACCAGTCCTGTACTTTGAACTGTTCTGTCCTGCCATTGACATTAAGCCTTCTGGATTTTTGGTTAACATGAATGGCTAAAATTAACAAGTCAGAAACAACAGATACAGGTGGGGATGCGGAGAACGGGGAATCCTCCTACACTGTTGGTGGGAATGCAAGCTGGTGCAACCACTCTGGAAAACAGTATGGAGGTTCCTCAAAAAGTTGAAAATAGAGCTACCTTATGACCCAGCAATTGCACTACTGCGAATTTACCCCAAAGATACAAAGGTAGGGATCCGAAGGGGTACGTGCACCCCAATGTTTATAGCAGCAATGTCCACAATAGCCAAACTGTGGAAAGAGCCAAGATGTCCATCAACAGATGAATGGATAAAGAAGATGTGGTATATATACACAATGGAATATTATGCAGCCATCAAAAGGAATGAGATCTTGCCATTTGCAACAACGTGGATGGAACTGGAGGGTATTATGCTGAGCAAAATAAGTCAATCAGAGAAAGACATGTATCCTATGATCTCACTGATATGAGGAATTCTTAATCTCAGGAAACAAACTGAGGGTTGCTGGAGTGGTGGGGGGTGGGAGGGATGGGGTGGCTGGGTGATAGACATTGGGAAGGGTATGTGCTATGGTGAGCACTGTGAATTGTGTAAGACTTTTGAATCACAGATCTGTACCTGTGAAACAAATAATACATTATATGTTAAAAAAAAAAAAAAGAAGATAGCAGGAAGGGAAAAATGAAGGGGGGAAATCGGTGGGGAAGACGAACCATGAAAGACAATGGACTCTGAGAAACAAACTGAGGGTTCTGGGGGGTAGGGGGATGGGTTAGCCTGGTGATGAGTGTTAAAGAGGGCACATATTGATTGGAGCACTGGGTGTTATACTCAAACAATGAATCATGGAACATTACATCAGAAATTAATGATGGTAATGTATGGTGATTAACACAACACAAAATAAAAAAAAACAAAAAAAATAAAATCAATAAGATTAGAATCAATCAGCTAATTTTAGTAGGAGCAAAATGGAGGAATTGTTATATTTTGTTGGAATTATTCATATTTATATTTTTAAAAAAACGTGAATTGCATTTGTCATTCTTGCTTTTACTTACTAGGAATTACATCTTATGGCAAAATAAACAAGTGCTGTCTCTTTTAATCTAAATGTGTGATATCAGCCATTTACTTATTTTTCAGTTAAACTTTAAGTTTTGAGATAATTATAGATTTGAAAATAATTCACAAATAGTTCTAGATTCACAAATAATTCAGAGATCCTGTTGTATACCCTTTACTCCGTTTTCCCCATTGGTAACATCTTGCAGAACTGTAGTATAGTATCACAACCAGAACATCAACATTGATATAGACAAGATACAGAACAATTCCATCACCACTGAGCTCCCTCCTTGCCTTTTATATGCCCACCCTCCCCTCCCCTCTGCCCCAACCCTAATCCCTCACAACCACATATCTCTTCTCCATTTTTATAATTTTGTTATTTCAAGAATGTTATATGAATGGAATCATACAGTATGTAATCTTTTGGATTGACTTTTTTCACTTTCCAAATTTCTTGAGAGATTCATCTAAGGTGTTGGATATATCAATAAATTGTCCCTTTTTATTGCTGAGTAGTATTTCATGACTTATTTTTCAGCAATATTTTGCCACTATTTGAAAAAACAAAGTCTTTTACTTGAGAATTTTTCCTCATTTATATATTTGCTTTGGAATTTAGAATAAAAGCAAAAGCCTTAGAAACATTCCAGTTTACCTTTCTAGGTTGCATTTAGGTTAGGCAATCACAGTGTGTTGACATTAGTAAGTCTTACAGGAGAGAAAATCTTATGCACAAGGCGATTCTGTTACTTTATTACCCTTATATTTTCTAAGCTCTGAGTAAGATCAGAACACATGAGGGAGAAGGCTGCTTGAACAGTATTTGGCTGTTCCAGTATACCCTCATGCTGGTCCATGGATGAAGCAGGAAGGAGCCTGTTCCTGGCAGCACTCCATAGTGAAAGAAGTGTGTTCATGCTGCAGACCAGCATTAGGATATTTTCTATTTTTGTTAAGCAATATGATTTTAGTTGTTCAACCAAAATTCCAAACCCAGTGATGAGGGAAAGAATGGAGACTTCCAGTTTTTAAATCGCAGTAAAGATAAGTCTGGGACCAAATTCTGAAGTATGTTAAATGTTCGTCTAAGGAGACTAGATTTTATCCTGAGCAGAAATGAAGAAATCACTTAATTGAATTGCAGACAGATTTTTAATTAGCTATAATAACTATAAGTAGAAAAATTAGTATTGTCCAAAATAGCATTTTAACTTTTAATATCATTGTCATCTTTCATCTTAGTAAGTAACTCTGGCTGTCCTAATTCTCATTTCAGGAGAAATAAAGAGCATAGATCGATCAACAATAAATAACTATATTACTATCCTATCCAAGTGTCATACTGTTTATTATTTTATTACTGTTTATTATTTCAGAGAGGAGAAAAAAAGATGTTAGAAGAATTGCAAACACTTAACCAAGACTGGTGTTTGTCCTACTGTATTATAAACACTTTAGCATGGGTTTTTTAATTGTCATTTTGCTGATGGCAAGTATAAAATGAGAATTATTTATAAGACATTAATCTCTTTATTATCTACTTTAGACAGTGTTTTTCATGCTGATCTAAAGGGGTTTATGCATATTTTAACTATTTTCACATAGTGATCATCTTTAAGTACTAATATAAAAGTTCATGAGTAAAGAAAATCTGCTGAATAAATCCACCTGATAATCCAAGGCACTTACAGAAATACATGCTTTAATGTGAGCAAAGATTTTACTTGATTAGTGTTCTATTTCTCAATTCAATTATCAAACTTAGGGGAAATCTAAATCAAGATTTTTGACTGACATATTCAATGGGATTTGATTGGGGTGCAGATTAACTACATGATGTGATGTTTTAGCATGACTTTATAAGTATACTCATCATAATTATGTATACTCTGCTGCTAGTTTTTTTAAAAGCAGTTTTTAACTCCTTCATGCTTTTATATATGTACATGTCCTTAATAAACTATTATAATAAATAAAATGTACCTGAATATACAAAACATACTTTCTGCTTGCTAAAATAATATACCTATTTACTCTGATCTTATTCTGTATAGAATACTACAGTCAACTCATTATAAGGTGGCAAAGGAGGACAACTGACATCTAAAAATGTTTACCAGTACTATTATTACTATGATTTATCAGTAGTTAGAATAATGAATAGAGTGAAAGAGAAAGTGTAGTGCCCTAGGTGTTTACTCTGGACACAGTGAAGTTTAGTACAGTCTTCTCTCTAGTTAGCTGCTGGTCCTCTGGTCATACAGGCAAGGGCGGAGTGGGAAGTAGGTTTTATAGCCACTCAGACCTGAATTCAGATTCCACTTCTACCACCTAATAGCAGTGTGTCCTTGGGCTGTTTAACCTCTTCAAGCCTCAAGTTTTGGTTGTCTTTTTTTTTTAACTTATAAGTAATTATGAGGGTTAAAGGAAATAAGTTTATAAATCATCTAGCACAATGCCTAAAATGTAGAAACTTGTACTTTGCAGAAGAAAAAAAAAAGGAATCCTGGTACCTACAGGTAGAACGCCTCTCCCAAAAAAAACACTAAAATCCCAGTATGTGTATAGTTAAATGTATAATTCCAGGATGATATCTAAATCTTGACTAATTTTGCTTCTCTAAGATACCTTTGTGAGTTTGGTAAAACTATCTGCTTGATCTCTTCTAAAAAGTTCACTTTTCAAGGACACATTACTTCTAAAAGGGAAAAAAATCCAAATTAAATATAATCTAAAAGTTCCTCTTCAGATTTCTAGATGTTAAAGATGTTTGTGCCACATGGATCTATTTTAATCCTTTGTTCTTTGATTTTAGCAGGAAAGGAAGGACAAGAAATCCTGGGGCCTGAAGCTCAGGCAGATGAAGCGGGATGTGCAGGTACGTGCTCGTCAATTTCTTTGATACTGTAGCCTTTGAACAAGGTCTTTTTGTGTCACTGGTTTTTGCATTTGTGAGTCATGAATTTAGTCTGTTTCCTCCTCTTTTATCTTGACCTTCTTCAGTGTTTCAGTACGTAGGCATATAGGGCACTATATGAAAAGTTAGAAGTTTATATTCTTTAAATACAGTGTAAATTTGCAGATTCATCTAACACAGCATATTTTCCATTCTATAAGGATGACAAGAACAATCTATCCAGAAAATAAGTATTTAAATGATGATTTGAATTTATATCAATTTTTTTACCAAAGCTATAGAAACAGATTTAACTATTTTGAGTTTCATTATTAGTTACCAGGATCTGCATTGAGTTGCCCACAAGACGGAAAGCAGAAGGGAGAAGAATAAGCAAATATCATGAGTTATCTATAAACCAGATGAGAATCATGAATATTGATGAGCTGAGTGAACATGTCACAGCAAACAAGAGAATCAAATTTTTTTCTTGTAATTTCTGTGATTTTGAAAAAGGCTAACATGAAGTTAAATTATGGTAAACAAGAAAATTTGTTTCTAGGTGACTAAAAGTACATACTCCCTGAGACTTAACACTATTCTTTTATAATGGATTCAAATCAGATTTAAGAAGCAAAAGAGTAGGTAGAAAACTTAAATCAAGATCTTATGTATTATAACACCAGGCGCTTATTATTGTGTCACGTAAGTCAGCAAGAACTCTCAAAATGAAAATTTCAAAGATGAATTCCAAGTTATTAAAACATTTCCTCAAAATACTCTACTTTAAAGTAGTATAGTTGTATTTTGTCTATTCAATCATAAATTAGAAATTTCTATCATATCATTTTAATTAAATTTTCTGTTTTTTCTTCTCTTTTTTGGTTTAACACTTATAGTTTTTTCTTTTCTCTGCAGTGCATTTTAGGAATATTCCATAGAGCCCTATAAATTATCTTTCATTATGTAAGATGAGTATATTTCATAGTAACAAGTCAAAATAGATTTCATCTATAATATAAACAGGCACTTCCATACTTGTCAGTCAGTTCTGTAAAACAAAGAGTAAATCTTCATGCTGTTATTAAAGATGCATTCCAAATTAATTAAATAATAATGGGATATGTGATGATTTATGATACCTGCTGCCTAAGATTTTATATTCTGCCTTTAACTTGGTTGTGTTTAACTTGCGTGAATAGTGTATGCAACTATGTTGTTATCAAATATTTGTCATGCTAACTTACACATTATGTAAAATATTTAAACTCGGTATTATTAGTTAAAATACTCTTAATGAACATTAAGACTGCTTATTACTTTTTTACCTAATGTTAAAGTTAGATGATTTACATTACCAGAGTTACAGAAGATCATTTGCCCTTTTAAGAAAATGCTATCAAAAAAAATTCACAATTCCAAGTGTCAGTATTTTACCTCACGCTTTGCTCTTCACTACAAAAATAAATTCTTTCATTTAGTACTGAGTAGTATATAAATTCCCTTAACCACCCCCACCCAAATAAATCACATCTGGAAAGTAAAGTAACCTTGTATTAACTTAAATTGTTGCTGAAATGTGAGGTGCCCCCACCCAGTGGAAGATGATCCCTGCTGCATTATTTCCCTGGAACATGGGGAGTTAGGAGTAAGCAAACATTTAATAAAGCCCTGATAAGTGTAGTTTTAAGGGAAAAAGGATAGAAATTGGATGGTTGAGGCTTTTGAGCATTTAAACTTAAAAAATACGTTTTGCCTTTGCTTCTGTTACTTCCTTGACTTCTAGGGAATAATGTGCTGACAAAGTAAACAAAAACTTTGTACAAAGGTCACGATCATTAGTTCAGAACTTTGTCAGGTCCTTTCTTCAGCTGACTTCCTTTTGCAATTCATGAAGTTAAGAGAACTGTACTCTCAGCTTAGTATTCAGAGTGAAAAATTCACCCGAAACATCCTTTGTTCCTTCTGAGCATCCCTTTTTTGTTTATATAGTTAATAGTTTTACAAAGTTTGAAAAATGGAAGATAAAGTTAGGAAGAAGCCTAACGACAAGCTGATCAGAAATACCGTCAAGTGGATTTCACACATGAGAGTGGCTCAGGTCATGATTCCAATGGAAATAAAACATAGCTAAATAATTTTTAATCTTTATATTAAATGTTTGCCTCTCTGTCTCCTTGCTGTCTGTAATTTGTGATTATAACCCTATAATTCTACACTTTGATAAATGGTTATTGTCATATAGACCTGTGGTCCAAAGTAATTTTATATTTGACAGTCAGCTCTGAGTTTTGTCATATCTAAAGAAAGCCAGATTATTATTATGTTTCTTTGTATTTGCTCATCTCTCTACTATTTAAATATGTAAGTTTTATCTGTCTTTAGATGAGAAATTTTCCTTTATAATTGACCTTTTTACAATGTGCACTTCCCAGCACTTGAAATTTACATGTAAAACTGTGGAATTTCTGGTCTCAGATTGAGGTTGCTTGGGCTAGATGCAGATCCATGAAGACAGTGTAGTTTAGTTGGAAAGAGCCCAGAATTTGATACCACACCTAATACCAAATCATCTAATCTACTAAATTTAATTTTCACAAATACCCTTAAGAGGTACTGTTATTGTCCCTCAAACTTTATATTATATAAACTGATTACGTACTGTTCCCACATATTTCTTAATGTACATTTAAAATTTTTCATCTTAAGTGTAAGTAGTTACAATCTAATTTCTGGCATATTAAAAATGACATTTTTAGGGGCATCTGGGTGGCTCAGTTGTTCAGCTCAGGTCATGATCTCAGGGTCCTGGGATCAAGCCCCACATGGGGCTCCCTGCTCAGTGGGGAGCCTGCTTCTCCCTCTCCCTCTTCCTCTGCCCCTCCCCTTGCTTATGCAGGCACGCACACGCACACTCTCTGTCTCTCTCTCAAAATCTTTTAAAAAAAATAAATAAAAATGACATTTTTAACATCACTCATGTAAATCTATAACAGTTTAATACCTCCTAATCATTCAATTTTTTAAAAAAATATGAATAAGTTCTTCTTTATGAGTCAGAAATGTTATATCATAATGTTTACTCCTTGAACTCATATTTCTTTTCTACATAACCAATAGAATTTGATGCTAGCAGAGTATATATTTCCTGTTTGAAGGTATTTCTGATGAGCTGTCCATTTCTTTATAAGAAAAACGTGTATAAATTGAAATTTAAGTTTCTTTTTAATTTCTAGGGCAAGGCTTTTAAGATTTTTTTTAATTTATGGATTGATTTATCATATAATTATCAGTACTACACAGTTGACTACAACATAAATACATTACAAATTCTAACATAATTATTACCAAAAAATTGTTACTTTAAATGAGATTGAAGGAGCTGAAGTATTCTTCAGTTAGTTCATTTATCAATAGTTTAATGTCACTTTTTTTTTAAGATTTTATTTATTTATTTGAGAGAGAGCATGAGCAAGGGAGGGGAGAAGCAGAGGTAGAAGCAGACTCCCCGCTGAGCAGGGAGCCCGATGCGGGACTCAATCCGAGGACCCTGAGATCATGACCCAAGCCAAAGGCAGCCGCTTAACCGACTGAGCCCCTCCAAGTTCCCCAATGTTACTTATTTCTAGAGGAAAAAATGTTCAGGATTAATTCTGTTTCTTGTTTTGTTAAGCACTCAGATAACCTTATTCTCATAAATAAAAAGGTGAAGTACATTTTTGTGATAACTGATTTACTTTGATTCTTTATACATCCTTAGAATGATGTGCAAAGAGTTATAATTATATATCAATAAAAATATTTTTAATGTCCTGTTAACTGACAGTTGTATTAAATGCTTCTTCAATTCTGTTGAAAGCAAAAATTCAAAGCTGCCTAATTTGCTCAAGAATTTGTTTCCCAGTCACTAGAATCCTTCACTCCCTGATTTTCTGAGACATATACCAAAAAAGCTTTGCCAACACTTCTCGAAGTACTTATGCTACCTGTTCTTGACTTTTGTTATTTCTTCTTAGAGGCATCTTGATTAATATATTCAGAAATGGTTAAGGAAATTGAAATACTGTTAAGTTCAGTACCTTTTGCCAATACATTTTGTGTAAAAATCATTTTATCTTACCGCATGAGATAGTAAGCTCATAATGCCTTAGAGCTACAAACTTAGTTCATTCAGTTTCTGGAAATTTTGTACCTAATTACCTAACTAGCAAAGCCAGATATTACTGTTATACCAATCAGCCTCATCAGACTTTCTGTCAAGAAAAAAGTGTGTTTTCATTTTCCTAATTCAAATAATTTTGCCAATACACAATTTGAGAGATTTTGTAAAACTTTCCTCTATGAAAAATATATAAATTATAAATAATAAGGAATATACAAAGTGCAAATAAATGTATCTTTAAAAAAATAGATTATTCACTTAACTATAGAGAACAAACGGATGATTACCAGAAGGGAGATGGGTGGAGGGATGGGTTAAACAACGGATGGGGATGAAGGAGGGCACTTGCTGTGATGAGCACCAGGTGCTGTATGGAAGTGCTGAATCACTGTATTGTACACCTGAAACTAATATTATGCTATTTATTAACTAGACGAATTAAAATTAACTAATAATTTTTTAAAAATAGATTATTCAATAGTGAGATGAAGATCATTTATATCTAATATAATTTTTTAGTTATACAAATTTTTGTCTCCAAATGAGTAGTACATTTAGAACCAGTCAGTACATAGGTAAACTTCTAACTGACTGAAGATGTGAGGTTCATGTATAAAATAGACTATATAATGCTGCAAAATGTATACCATTTAAAAACTCATTACTCTAGCATCTAGCCTATACACACACATACATACACACATACTTAATAGGATGTAGAAAACTATAAACTTTTTATAAGTGAAGACTTTAATAGAAATAAATATAATTTGATAAAAATATTTTAAGCATCTTGTAATCTATATGGAATTGATAATCACATAAAATATAAATTTCACTCATGAGTTTTATGTAGTTTAACTTGAAATTTTGAAGTTACATTGAAAAGACTCAGTGACACTGACTTGGGACTGCTTTAGCTATTCAAAAATGCTTATTTTTCCAGCTAATGACAGATTGTAGGAATGATTTTTGAGAATACTCTTTGCTCTGACCAGGTTCCTGAAGAGCAATGAAATTTTTAATAATAGTTAGGGAATGGAACAGATGAGATCATTAAAGGGAAACTACTCTCACTCCCTCTGGCCATATTATTATATAGCTGATTTCAGAGCTTCCTAACTAGAGCCAAAATATCCCCATTTCAGAAAATTGCCATGCTTTACCCCTGATAGAAATCCATGTAAACAGGAAAAACTGGAAGGCCTGTGGTGGTTTTAGGTTGTCTTGATTAATCAATAAGAAAGTTTTCCCAGGGTGCCTGGGTGGCTCAGTCCGTTAAGCCTTCAGCTCAGGTCATGATCCTGGAATCCTTGGACAGAGCACTCCCCTCCCCCTCAGCAGGCTCCCTGCTGAGCAGGGAGTCGGCTTCTCCCGCTGCCCCTCCCCCTGCTCCTTCTCTCTCTCTCTCTCTCTCTCTCTCTCTCAAATAAATAAATAAATCTTTAAAATAAAAATAAAGCTATGTGGGAGGAAAAAAAGAAAGAAAAGAAAATTTTCCTCAATCAGTATTTTGAATTTTTTTCCTTTGGCAACCTGGAGGTTTTTACACTCCAAGGCAATGCACCATATTAATGTACTGGGATATGGCTTTTTTTCTTCTTCCTTATTTTTTAAGATTTTACTTATTTATTTGAGAGAGCAGGAGTGGGGAGCAGGGCAGAGGGAGAGGGAGAAGTAGACCCTCACTGAGCAGAAAGCCCAAGAGGGGATTGATCCCAGGACCCTGAGATCATGACCTGAGCGGAAGGCAGACACAACCGACTGAGCCACCCAGGCACCCCTTCTCTTCTTGCTTTTAAGTTTGAGCAAAGGATACTGTGGAAAAGGGCAAGTAGAGAGAAACTTCCAGATTCTAAGAAAAAATATGCACAGAAGTTGAGGATTTGGAAACAGACTCCCTTAAAACCCACAGTACCAGCTTTCCTCTTAAAGAGTCTTCACTCACCCCTGGATCCAGTAACCCATTGCTGAATAATTGATAGCTATTGGCTATATTAAAAAGGAGGGGAAAATGGTGGGTCACCACTACTATGATGTCATTGGCTTTAAGGTTTTAAACAGCAGCTGCCCTGAGGAGTTCACTTACTACCACTGTGCAGGAGATTTAGCAAGATTGTTTCAATAACTGTTACACAAAAACATGTCCACACCTCAGCGTTTTAATTTGGCCCAATTTTAGTCTGCTGAGAAATGCTGTTTTACAAATTTAGAACTGACAGTTCAGTCCGAAGTGTATAAAGAAGTCAGCCATGAGACACCTGGGAGCCATACAACCCATTATGGTTCCACCAGCACGGAGGAGACACTGTCCTCTGGAGCCAGTGGAGGAAATGGGAGTGAAACCATGGTGCAGCAATACTGCTTTAGAAACTCAGCAGCACTCTGAGTTACCTTCTCAAAGTGAAAGCATTCCATTATCTCTTGAACCTTTCTAACTGAAGGAAAAAATGCCTCTGCCCTAAGCCCACTGTTAACATTTATTGAAGCAGAATTAAAGGAAGAGTAGCCTTGTTTATAGCCTTGTTTATATATGAATATAGAGGAGAGAAGAAGCAGTTTTATGGATTTGATACTCCTGACTCTTACTAGAAATTTTTCCGACTATAGATAACTATTGACACTGTTTTTTAAGAAGTCACATAACTGCACTTGAAAGTGATATAAATTGAGCATGATTCGGGGCACCTGGGTGGCTCAGTCATTAAGCGTCTGCCTTCAGTTCAGGTCATGATCCCAGGGCCCTGGGATCGAGCCCCGCATCGGGCTCCCTGCTCAGCGGGAAACCTGCTTCTCCCTCTCCCACTCCCCCTGCTTGTGTTCCCTCTCTCGCTGTGTCTCTCTTTGTCAAATAAATAAATAAAATCTTAAAAAAAATAAATTGAACACGATTCAGATTTAAGCTACAACTCTAAGTAAATATCCAGTAGGTTGCTAGGAGGGTCTAAGGTTTGAGAACTAAGGTTTTCTCCTTTTTTTCCTTGCTTTATCCTTGATTGAGAAATTAAGAGTTCAGTCAACTATATTACCTTTTCTGTGTCTTGTTTATCAGTCACATAGACTAGAAGTACACTCTAAAGTTTAAAAGGGATATTGAGAAAATTTCAAGACTTTTATAATGCTTTCTAAAGGATTTCTTAATAGTGGACAACATAATGAGTGAATTTTGTTTTTAATTTCCGGTAAATATTTCCTACAAATTCAAGAACAATAGTGTATATTCTCTTAAGGTAAATAATTTCTTATTTAGCAAAACTTTGTAACAACTTGGTGGTGAAACTGCTTTCTATAAAGTATGCATTTCTTTTAGTAAAAGATGATGAATGTGACTCAGATGCAGAAAATGAACAAAACCATGATCCTAATGTTGAAGAGTTCCTGCAACAACAAGACACTGCTGTCATTTACCCCGAGGCACCTGAAGAGGACCAGAGGCAGGGCACCCCAGAAGCCAGTGGTCATGACGACAGTGGTAAGTGGACCTTCACAGTTGTTTTCGTTTTCGTCTTGACAGGATTTATTTCCATAGCTGTACGAAGGGAACCTACTCTATCTACTCTAGGTCACATTTCTGAAATCTAACATTTATGGCAGGTGCCCATAGAAAATAATCTCTTTAATAAAAGGAACATGTTTATGATAACGGCATCTCCTGTGTGCCGTGGTAAGGCTGCTGGGTGAAGTGCTTAGTGAAATGAGTCAATCAGAGAAAGACATGAATCATATGACCTCACTGAAACGAGGAATTCTTAATCTCAGGAAACAAACTGAGGGTTGCTGGAGTGGTGGGGGGTGGGAGGGATGGGGTGCCTGGGTGATAGACATTGGGGAGGGTATGTGCTATGGTGAGTGCTGTGAATTGTGTAAGACTGATGAATCACAGATCTGTACCTCTGAAACAAATAATGCAACATATTTTAAGAAAAAAAAGAAGAAGAAGATAGCAGGAGGGGAAGAATGAACAGGGAGAAATCGGAGGGGGAGACAAACCATGAGAGACAATGGACTCTGAGAAACTGAGGGTTCTAGAGGGGAGGGGGTGGGGGGGTGGGTTAGCCCGGTGATGGGTATTAAAGAGGGCACGTTCTGCATGGAGCACTCAAACAATGAATCATGGAACACTACATCAAAAATTAATGATGTAATGTATGGTGATTAACATAACAAAAAATAAATAAATAAAAATAAATAAATAAATAAATAAAAGAACAATGCCTGGACGTTGATTTGCATTCACCCGCATGGCAGCAAGTAGAAATGGAGCTAGGATAACCTTTAACTGCCGCTTGATTTTTTTTCCACTATTCTGGCAAGCAAAATATGATTTGTTCAAAACATACCGATTTGGAGACAAATGAGGTTTTTTATATTTGCTCTAGTCTATTCTGATATGAACAGCCAGTATATGAAAAGTGGTAAAATGCAGTTCTAATATGTTCATACTCTCCTGAAAGGAAAACAGGCTGCCATTCCCTCCTTCCATGCTAGAAACAGATGACAATTGCATGCAAATATTCCTATAAGAAATTTTATGCAAGATCTGCACCAAGAACTAAAGTCACTTGGAATGTTTAAGGATATTTAAAGTATTAAGATCCTAAATCTGGTTTGATTTTTCCAGGGTTCCCAGTTTAATGGATAGATTTAACTTAATATTTAAATAATCAACTTTTTAAAAAGACATTTTTAGAGAAGCCTAAAGCTTACCAAAAAAGTGAGACAGAAGTACAGGTATTTCCCATGTACCCTTTGCCCCCTAATGTTCATAGCTTCTCCCATTATCATCATAACTCATCAGAAATCACCCAAAGTCCATAATCTACCTTAGGGTTCATTCTTGGTGTTGTACCATCTTTGGGTTTGGACAAATACATAATGACATCTATCCATCATCATAATACCTCATAGAGTATTTTCATTGCCCTAAAAATCCTGTATGCTTTGCCTATTCATCTTTCCCCACCTCCCTTCACCCCTGGAAACCACAGATCTTTTTGTGTCTCCATAGTTCTGCCTTTTCCAGAATGTCATTTAGTTGGAATTATACAGCATGTAACCTTTTAAGTTGGCTTTTTTCACTTAGTAATATGCATTTAAGTTTCCTCCATATATCTTCATGGCTTGGTAACTCATTTCCTTTAAGTGCTGAATAATATTCTATTGTCTGGATATACCGTAGTGTATTTACCCATTCACCTACTGAAGGATACCTTGGTTCCAAGCTTTGAAATTATGAATAAAGTTGCTGTACACATCCATGTACAGATGTTTGTGTAGACATAAGTTTTTCAACTCATTTGGATAAATACCAAGGAGTGCATATGCTGGATCCTCTAGTAAGAGTATATTTACTTTTGTAAGAAACTGCCAGACTGTCTTCCAAAGAGGCTGTGCCACTTTGCATCCCCACCAGCAGTGTGAGTTTCTTTTAATCCACATCCTTGCCAGCATGTTGTGGTGTCGGTGTTCTGGATTTGGGCCATTCTGATAGGTGTGTGGTGGTATCTTGTTTTAATTTGCATCCCCCTGATGACATATGATGTGGAGCATCTTTATTTGCCATCTGTGTATCTTCTTTGGTGAGGTGTCTGCTAAGGTCTTTGGACTATTTTTTAATCAAGTTATTGATTTTTTCATTGAATTTTAAGAGTCCTTTGTATATTTTGGATAATAGCCCTTAATCTGATATGTCTTCTGCAAATATTCTTCCCAGTCTGTGACTTGTCTTCTAATTCTCTTGAGATCATCTTTCACAGAACAGAAGTTTTCATTTTAATGAAGTCCAGCTTGTCAATTCTTTCTTTGGTGTTGTATCTAAAAAACGCAGTATCATACCTAGGGTCATCTAGGTTTTCCCCTGTTTCTAGGGGCTTTATAGTTTTGCACTTTACAGTTAGGTTTGTGACCCATTTTGAGTTAATTTTTGTGAAGGATGTAAGGTCTGTGTCTAGATTCATTTTTATGCATGTCCTGAATGTTCAGTTGTTCCATTACTATTTTTTTTTATTTTGTGTTTAAGTTCATTTTAGTTAATATATAATGTATTATTAGTTTCAGGGGTAGAATTTAGAGATTCATCAGTTGCATATAACACCCAGTTTTCATTACATCAAGTGCCCTCCTTAATGCCCATCACCCAGTTACCCCATCCCCCCATCCACCTCCCCTCCCGCAACCCTCTGTTTCTAGAGCTAAGAGTCTCTTATGGTTTGCCTCCCTCTCTGTTTGTATCCTATTTTATTTTTCCTTCCCTTCCCCTATGTTCATCTGTTTTGTTTTTTAAATTCCACATATGTGTGAAATCATGGTATTGGTCTTTCTCTGACTTATTTCGCTTAGCATGATACCCTGTAGTTCCATCCACGTCATTGCAAATGTCAAGATGAATCTTTAAAAAAAAAAAAGATTTCATTCTTTTTGATGGCTGAGTCATAGTCCATTGAATTTATATATACCATATCTTCTTTATCCATTTATCTGTCGATGGTCATCTGGGCTCTTTCCATAGTTTGGCTCTTGTGGACATTGCTGATATAAACATTGAGGTGCATGTGCCCCTTCAAATCACTATTTTTGTATCCTTTGGATAAATACCTAGTAGTGCAATTGCTGGGTCATAGGGTAGTTCTACTTTTAACTTTTTGAGGAACCTCCATACTCTTTTCCAGAGTGGCTGCTCCAGCTTGCATTCCCACCAACAGTGTAGGAGGGTTCCCCTTTCTCCTCATCCTCGCCAATATCTGTCATTTCCTGACTTGTTAATTTTAGCCATTCTGACTGGTGTGAGGTGGTATCTCATTGTGGTTTTGATTTGTATTTCCTTGATGATGAGTGATACGGAGCATTTTTTCATGTGTCTGTTAGCCATTTGTATGTCTTCTTTAGAGAAATGTCTGTTCATGTCTTCTGCCCATTTCTTGACTGGATTTTTTGGTTTTTTGGGGTATTGAGTTTGAGTTCCTTATGGTTTTTGGACACTAGCCCTTTATTTGATATGTCATTTGGGAATATCTTCTCCCATTCTGTAGGTTGCCTTTTACTTTTGTTGATTGTTTCTTTGGTTGTGCAAAAGCTTTTTATCCTGATGAAGTCCCAGTAGTTCATTTTTGCTTTTGTTTCCTGTTCCATTACTATTGTTGAAAAGGCTATCTTTACTCCATTGTATTGCCTTTCTTCCTTTGTCAAAGACTAGTTGACTATATTTATGAGGATATTTCTGGCTCTCTGTTCCACTCGTCCATTTCTGTATTCTTATACCAATACCACACTGTTTTGATTACTATGGCTTTATACTAAGCCTTAAAGTCAGGGAGTGTCAGTCCTCCAACTTTATTTTTCACCTTCCATGTTGTGTTGGCTATTCTGGGTCTTTTACCTCTCCATATAAACTTTAGAATGTTTGTCAGTATCCATAAAAGGACTTTCCAAATTCAAATTGGAATTCCACTGAATCAAGTTGGGAAAAACTGGCATCTTAACAACATTAAACATTGAATGTCTCTCCATTTATTTAGTTCTTTGATTTTGTTCATCAGAATTTTACAGTTTTCCTCATATAAATCTTACACATACTTTGTTAAATTTATGCATAAGTATTTCAACTTTTTTGGTGCTAAGTAAATGTTATTGTATCAATCAACTTTAAATTTTTGAAGGAAATTGAGACGAATGGTATAGAAAACAAAATAGATTCCATTGCAAAGAGTCAACTGTACCTTCCTTAAATCAGGAATAAGTTATGAAAAAGCAGAAATAGAAGTTTCACCTCAGAATAGGATTTCCTGTAACTAAATCAGTGACAAAGGAAATAGAGGTAGGGCACTCTAGGACTGATTCCTCCAGTGTGCCAAAAGGACACATTTTTGAAGACTATAGATTATTGCCCCTGGGGACACAGCATTACAGCTTTATGAATAGTGTTGTGTTGATCTATTTGTATATTTGGAGAGTCTATAGTTATAGGCATTGTAATCCTGTAGGGCCCTACCATTTCTACTTTGATTTTCAGGGGTCTTTTCTCTTTTTTTTAAGATTGTATTAATTTTATTTAGAGAGAGAACAGGGGAAGAGGCACAGGGAGGAAGAGAGAATCCCAAGCAGAGTCTGCACTGAGCATGGAGCCTGATGTGGGGCTTGAAGTCACGACTCCGAGATCATGACCCTGAGCTGAAACCAAGAGTCGGACACTTAACCAACTGAGCCACCCAGGCACCCCAGTTTTTTTCCTTAAGGAAAATTTGTTAACATTTCACCTGAAGAAGCAGTAGGTTACAATAAATATGGAAAAGAAATTTAAAATTTTTAATATATGTATTTATGTATATATGTAAATATTTATGTACCAAAAAGTTTTTCAATAAGCCTCATGAAAGAAAATAGTGAGAACTTAAAAAAATGTTTCATTGCACAGATCAAATAAGGTTAAACTTTGTATAGTCCATTGTTACTAATCAACACAGTAAAATCCCATAAAAATTGGGGCCCTAATCATTCTGAATTAGTAAAACATTTGAATTCAAGAATCTGTTTTTAATTCAGGTAGTCATTACTTTCAGGTGTACAGCTAATAAAGTATTTCACAGTAGACATTCTGTCACACCAGTAACATGTGATTATCCTCAGAAGCCCTTAAGTTTTTAAAGTTTTAGTGGATTCAGGATGCTTTCCTGCACTTCATAAATTGTGAAAGGGCAAACTTTACTCCAGCAGGTTGAAGTAACACAAACTCTGAATCAGTGGGGCACAAATAAAGGAGATTTTTCAAAGGTTTTATATCAAGTACTACTATCAGTCTGAAATTTTATGCTCCCTAGCAAAGGAAGTTTAGGATGCAAAAATTAGGGTTTTTTTTTTTAATAAGCATATTCACAGTCACAGATACATAAGGAAATTACAGACAGCTCAAAAAAATAGACATAGGTTGGATTTTTTAGTAGTCTTGAATCGCTACCTTAAGTTTATTATAAGAATTCTAAAAAGATAATTTTTTCCTTACGTGACAACCCTTCTTTGCTAAAAAAAAAGTGATTCCTTTAAATAAGCAAACATCCAATATTTTTCAAAAATAGAAACAAAGATTTTTATTTAATTTTCAAGCCTCTTCATTCTATAATTTGCTTATGTCGAATATTCAGATTTACTTTTCATTGTTTTATGCCAGTATCCTAAAAGAATAAATTCATATCTCATATGTGTGAGAAATTCAATAGATATTGATTTATGAAAATAATAACTTGCTGGTAAAATATCACAAGCACCCTGTCATTTTACAAAATTATTAGTATTTTGTTTATTAATGATGAAGGCAAAGAAGAAAATAGAACATAATGAGAGCAGACAGCTGTATTACACTATGGATTATAAGCAGCTTAAGTAATGGAAATCACGTTGTGATTGTGGTGCCAATAATAAAGCACCTGCAATGGCTGACTTGGACTTTTGCCATTGTAGCCAACTAAAATCAATAGGATGGATTAGGTACTCTAGCAAGGAGACTGTCCCAAATGTTGATTTCCTACTTGCCTGTACAAATAGGAAATTAATACTAGACAAAACATAGCGTGATTTCCAAAACAATTTCATGTGGCTAATCTAGTCCCCACAGAAGTAGGTCATTTTAGAGACATCACCAACAGAAAATTCTCTGATTCCAGTTGCCTTGCTAGCTGTTAATAAAGATACCATCATAAACTTTGGGGGATTTGGTTGTTTGATTTTATTCATATATTTGATACATATTTCAACATAATTAACAAACTGTGTGGGGTCAGGTGCTCAGTCTATTACATGCAGGCTGGTTCTCAAGCAAGACTTTTAATTCATATGGACTTGAATTTCCATAAAGGTAATATATGTTTATGAAGAATTTTGAGATTGTAATAAAATTTTCTTGGTAGTCTTTTTCAATAAGAAATTCAAAATGAAGGTAGAGATACGATTTACAATAAGTTATCTTTTAGGAACTTATTTTTTTGAAGAAGTAAATCGAATATGGAAAACCACTCTTAGTTAAATAATATTAATTGGCAAAATAGTGTTACTTTTTAGGATTGTCAGGCTTAGATGGTTCCGTATTTAAAAAATATGGTTCATTCAGGGGCACCTGAGTGGCTTAGTCGGTTAATTGTCCAACTCTTGGTTTCAGCTCAGGTCATGATTTCATAGGTCCTGGGATCGAGCCCCATGTCAAGCCACGTGTCAGGCTCCATGTTCAGCAGGGAGTCTCCTTGAATTCTCTCCCTTGGCCCTTCCTCCCACTCATGTGCCCCTCTCAAATAAATACATCTTAAAAAAACAATATATGGTCCACTCAGTGAACTCCAGTTTTTCTATATTGCCTTTATTTTCTGAATGCTATCCTGTAATTATCCATATAAAATTCTACAGAAAATGTACCCATGTATTTCAGTAAGGGAAAGAGCATAAAGAAGCATGCGTGGGAGGTCTTTGTGGGCCAGACCTAGATCTGGCTCCTGTTATTCATTTCCCCCAGTACTTGTTCTTGTGGTCTGAACTCTGTCATATGGCTACACCTAACTTCAAGCGGTGTCTTGAAAACATAATCTAATTATATACTACTTACTGTCTGATGACAATAACTTTATAGCGTCCTTTCCAAATTAGAAAGAAAGCATTAAATAATTGATGATACATTGTTACCAATAGAAAGATTCTATTATTGTGTAAAAGTCCCCTTCAATATGTATACATTTACAAATGTAACATATATTTCTAATTTTATTTTTGTTTTCTTTGTCTAATTAGCCATACAAAAAGAAGGGAAGATTTGTGGTTTAGTGGAAAAGACATGGGACTTTGAAGTCAGACAGCACATGTTTGAATCCTGATTTCATCATTTACTAGCTGTGTGACTTTTATTTAACCTTTCTGAGCCTCCTGTTTTCTCTTGTATAAAATAGAGATGAATATCATTGTATTGTTTTAAGGATCAAATATAAAGTGGGTGGCATAATATCTGGCACAAAGCATAGGGACTTAGTGGTAGCTTTGGTAATATTTTTTGAATGTTTTAAATTCACAATATGTGATCTTTCTTATACAGGAACACCAGATGCATTCTCCCAGTTACTCACCTGCCCGTATTGTGATAGAGGCTATAAACGCTTTACCTCTCTGAAAGAACACATTAAATATCGCCATGAAAAGAATGAAGATAATTTTAGTTGCTCCCTCTGCAGTTACACCTTTGCATACAGAACTCAACTTGAACGTCACATGACGTCACATAAATCAGGAAGAGATCAAGTAAGTGAAATCAACCATCCATAGAGGGCAAGGGTTTTAACATATTTAAAAGGATGTACTAGACAGCATCTTATCTGCAGCCTTATAAGAATGCAAGTGATTATTTGAATTATCATTTCTGAGTTACAAAGTACATATGAATATTATTTCCGAGGTAACTAAGTTTTTTTATTCTTTTTCAGATAAGATTCCTTTCTTGATTTAATTATTTTGCTTATACTGTAACAAATATTTCCCTTAAGTTTAAAACTAGATTTCAAAATGCATTCTACCAAAATGCTCAGTGTAGGAAAAATAAATACTGGTTTCATAAACCATATGACTAAGTACTGACCAAATTGAGAAGAAAGTCAAATAATAATAATAAAAGTTAATTTTCTGGGAACCAAAGACTACTTTATTTATTCTCAGTATAAGTTACTGTGTTCTGTTTACTGTAGGAAGGGAAGTTGCTTCCTCTAGGAATCTAAGGTTTAGATTCTAAACATTTTTATTCTGAAGATTCAATTTTCACATGGTTGGTTCTATTCCTATGTCACTTTGCCTCAATTTCTAGATGTATAAACCAAGACTATTCTTCTGTAAGTTAAGTTACATTTGAACTGTTGGCTCTATACTTAAGGATTAAAGGCTAAGAAGCTCTTGCTGGTTGTCCTTCTTTTATAAGATCCTGATAAGTGTCAACTCTAAACAATCAAATTAGTATCAACATGCTTCTAAATTTAAAAATCAAATAAATATTCAGCTGCACAGTGTATTTTAAGGGTATGTGTTATCGTTGGGACACATGTCCAGTTTCTTGTATCAGAGGATTATGACTGTCTATAAATGCGAATCTGTGAGAACTCTGCCCTATGCATGCACCTAATCTAAGTCCTGTATCTCGTAGAGAACAAGTTAGACCCTTTCTAAGATGATGGCTAAATCAAGCAAAAAAATTATGGCAGAAACAGAATCATCAAGCAGGGCCAACCTGTCTTCTCAGGACTTTGGCAATAACACTCACCAAATCACAAAATAAAGGGGGAGAGGATAGCAATCAGGCCGTATAAGACCAAGATTTCCTTAGGTTAATGGATAAGTCCATGAGAGAACACTTGAAATTGGGGAGAATACCAACAGAAGGAAGAAATTGATACAGAGAAGGAACTACTGAAGACAAAGACATCTGTCTACCATCTGCCCCTGTGCAAGTCTTACCGGGGACAATGCAAAAGAGTGCTTTTTCCATCTCAGAGTCTTAACATGACCACAGTACAGTCAAGCCTTGGGAAAAGAGCCTATTCATGTGACATTTGGGGAGGAGACCCAAATGGCACCTGTTGCCCCCATATCCTTTCTCTACCAAGGGCCATTGTCAAAGAAAGGATCTGCAAAGCACAGATAGAGCTAATGGTGAAAGTGAGAGATGCCATTATAGAAACAAATCGTAAGATCAATGATGAACATGAAAGCCAATTTTGTCATGATTTTTCTGATGGGTGAAAGGTAGTAGGTTTTATTTTTTTTTTAATTTTATTTATTTATTTGAGAGAGAGAGAATGAGAGCCAGAGAGCATGAGAGGGAAGAGGGTCAGAGGGAGAAGCAGACTCCCTGCTGAGCAGGGAGCCTGATATGGGACTCGATCCCGGGACCCCAGGATCATGACCTGAGCCGAAGGCAGTTGCTTAACCAACTGAGCCACCCAGGCACCTGGTAGTAGGTTTTATATATGAAGTTTGTGATCAGACAAAAATCAGAAAGGAGCTGTGATTAGTATGGGGACCAATAATGTGAGGAAATATGATTGGGATGTCTTGGAAACAATTTAGGTTACAGGGCAGCAAACCTGTGTTTGAAAAGCATGCCATGACTCAGAGATAAGCATTTCCATGTATTATTAATTTATTCATTAAACAAACATTTGTCTTTCTATTACATGTCAGGCCCTGTTCTAGGTATTAAAGGCATAATAGTGAAAAAGATAAGCAAAGATTAAGACAATGGGGAGCAACATATATTAGCAGGTGATATATAATAACAGGTAGTATGAAGAAAAATAAAGCAGAAGATAGAAAGCGAAGAAAGTTGCTACTTTTTTAAGGATAGAAAGACCTTTCTGTGAATGGGACATCCGAATTAAGACCCGAATGAAAAGAAGGAGCCAGTCATAGGATAATTGGGGAGTGGGTGTTCCAGTCAAAGGGAACAGAGCAAAACATGAAAAGGCCTTGAGGCAGAAGCCTGTCCAGCATCCCCAAAGGACAGCAAGGAGGCCAGTGTGAATAAAGGGGAGAAAGATAGGTGGGGCCAGGAAGTATTAGGGGCTGAATGATACTCCCTCTTGTATAGACCATGATAGAGACTTTTGATTTTATTCTACAGTATGACAGGGAAGCCTTTGAAGGATATTGAATTTTATCTTTATTTCCTTTTTATTTTTAAGGGAACACTGGCTTTTGCTGGAGAGTAGATCAAAAAAGACAAGAGTGGAAGCAGGGAGACCACTTAGAGGCAGGAGACCATTTGGAGGCTATTGCTATAATCCAGGCCAAAGGTAGTGGTGGCTTTGAAATCACTGGTGGTGACAGACATGACACAGTGATGAATGTTGGATGCAGAGTATATTCAGATGGCTTGCTGATGGATTAAGTAAGGGTGTTCAGAGAAAGAGAGGAATCAAGGATTACTCCAAAGTTGAGGGCCTAAGCAATAATCAAATAAATGAAGGTGTCATTCACAAAGACAGGAAACATCAGAGATGGAGCTGACTCTCAGAAGGGAAATTAAGAGTTCAGGTTAATCGTGGCAAGTTTCACATGCCCATTGCTTTCCAATAGGCAGTATCAAGGTCTCAATTGGCTGGGAGAGTCTGGAGTTAAGGGAAAGAGGTCTAGAGATACCCTGTTGGGAGTTGTCACCATATATGTGGTGCTTATAACCATGGGTTTGGATGAAGTAGGGCCTGATACAGGGTAAGTACTCGTTCTCTTTCCTTACTGTATGAAAAACAAAAGAAGGGAGATTCCAGCTAGGGTGAGCATGAAGCAAGTAGAAAGTACTTGAGTTAACCCTTTGAAGTATGGCTGGAATCTTAATAATCATAATTATAGGGAAATATAGCCAAGAAATAAGGAATAGTATAAACCAAAGCAAGGAGATAGAGTAGTATATGTGCAAAAAACTGAGACTCACTAAGTGACTGAGGCATGAACTTCTTATAGGGAACTGGTGAAGAATCAGCCTGGAAACTCAGGTAAACTTGGAATGTATAGACCCAGAATCTATATTCAGGGGCTAATGGGGGGAGCCTTTGGAGGTTTATGAGCAATTTATGGTTTATGAGGTTTATGATAGAATTCAGTTCAAGCAGTGCCTTTGTATGGTTAATCTAATAAACACAAAAAGCAGAAACAGACTCATAAACACAGAGAACATACGGTGGTTGCCACAGGGGAGGGCGGGGAGGGGATGGGTAAAACGGGTGAAGGGGAGTGGGAGGTCCAGGCTTCCAGTTATAGAATGAACAAGGCAAGGGTATGTGCTATGGTGAGCGCTGTGAAGTGTGCAAGACTGTTGAATCACAGATCTGTACCTCTGAAACAAATAATGCAACATATGTTAAGAAAAAAAAAGAAGAAGATAGCAGGAGGGGAAGAATGAAGGGGAGTAAATTGGAGGGGGAGACGAACCATGAGAGATGATGGACTCTGAGAAACAAACTGAGGGTTCTAGAGGGGAGGGGGGTGGGGGGATGGGTTAGCCTGGTGATGGGAATTAAAGAGGGAATGTTCTGCATGGAGCACTGGGTGTTATATGCAAACAATGAATCATGGAACACTACATCAAACACTAATGATGTAATGTATGGTGATTAACATAACATAGTAAAAAAAAAAGAATGAACAATTATGGGGATGAAAGGTACAGCATTGAGAATATAGTCAGTGGTGTTGTGATAGTGTTGTATGGTGACAGATGGTAGACACTTGTGATGAGCACAGCATAACATATGGAGTTGTTTGACTCACTGTGTTGTATGCTGAAACATTGTCAACTATACTTGACTGGAAAACATTTTTTAATAATAAATAAATTTAATAATGGATAAATAAAAAATAAAATAATGGGACCTGGAAAAAATCTAAGGGTGCAGAATATATTTGAAATATATAAAAGTGAGATTTTGATAAACCAGACAAAGCTATTATAATACTCCATATTTGGATGAAAAGATGGAAGTATTTTTTAAATTCATCAGATTAAAGTACATTTTGGTAATACCAAGCATCTAGGAGATAGGATAAACTGCTGGAAAAAACCTGGCTGCAGAAGAGATAATCTCTAGTTTCTAGTAAAGTATATATTATTTGTGCTAAATACTGTATTACTCAATAAAGTATGATTCTCATACTCTAGCAAGTAGAGATTTTTCTCTATGTCAAAATTCTGATCCCACTATCACCCTTCTTTTTGGTGTAATATTCCACGTGTTAGATTTTTGTGACTGCCTCAATTTGAAGCCTTTGAGAAGCAGAATTCACCAAAATATTACTTTTAGCAGATTGGCTATTCTTTTATGTCCAAAGGTTTATTGCTCTCTAATTAAAATATCAATTCTTTCTTACAGAGACATGTGACACAGTCTGGGGGAAATCGTAAATTCAAGTGCACTGAATGTGGAAAAGCTTTCAAATACAAACATCATCTAAAAGAGCACTTAAGAATCCACAGTGGTAAATATTTGTTTTCTTTCTACACCTTGAATATCATAGCATATGTGGTAATAAATAAATCTGTTATAACGTCGTCTGCACACATGGTCAGAAACTTTTTGCTTTTCTTGTAGAATAAAGACTAACCTGGAGAAATTTTCTCTTTATGAACGGTATTTTATTGGTGTCTTAATCTTTAACTGAAGCATATTAAGCTAATATAATATAACATACTCCGAATTTCCTAATCAGAATATAGCATGTTTTAACAAGAAGCACAACCTCTTTGAGCTTTCTGATGAATGCTAATTTCATTGCCTCTTTTGCACAGTTAACTAGGGAATGAAAAAGGAAATAGAGGTACAATTTGCACAAGAAAGTAAGGACGCAAAGACATTCTTTACATGAGAGAAACAGAAGTGGAAACTCCAGATAGGAAGTGGTCAGGGGTGATGTGGAGTCACCCAGACAGGGCAGCATTGAAAATTTAAAAGAAAAATGTGTTCACCTCTCATTTCATCTTTCTTTTCCACATTCTTTTCTAAAAATTACTTACAAAATGATATTATATGATTAAAAAACTGTCTGTTTTAGAAACTTAGAAACAAAAAGAGCTGTATTTGCATGTCTTTAGGGGCTCTACTTCAACAAAAGCTGTAATAAAAACTTGGTAGCATCTCCCATTGCACTATGATATCCATTCATCTGATTAATTTTGGTATGTTATTTTAGATTTAAATAGTAGTGAAAAAGAACTGTTTTCTAATTAATGAGAAATGATGGGTGTCTGCACATTGCTTATTTTGTGAAAATGATTGTATTGACATTTACATCTTACAGACATCCTATAAAAAAGTACAGCGGATGGCTTTGTGAGAGGTGACTGGTGTGGTATCTGTGTTTTATTTTGGAACTACATTTCTAGAAGTTTCACTCTCTTGTTTGTTGAGGGCTAAATAATGTGAAAGTTACCAATTTGGTTAAACCAAGATTCTTGCAAAAACATTTATTTATTTTCACAGTTTAATATTCCTGGAAATAAGAAGTTATCTTTTGCAGTCTGCCACAAAATCCTATTTCTTAACTTCTGGGCTATCAAAAAATTTTCATCAAGAATATATTCTTAATGACCTGCTTTCTTGCTACAGATGATTTGAAGTTATTGATAGAGATCTAACTAATTCAAGAGAGTTTTCTTAAACGTTGAGATTGGGGTAGAGGAGGGAAAATAAAATAAAATTTAGAGCAAGATTCATGTACAGAATGAATGTCATATGGTCCTGTTGCAGTTATATAGGATGTGGATCTGTCAGACCTGGTGATGATACGGAATTGGGAAGCATGCATCACACCAGAGATTACAATGCAGGGCAGAAATGGAAGTTGATATTTAATCACAAAACTCTGCATTGATATTCAAAAATCAGTCTCAATCAAGTAGTAAGTAGGGAGCAACTGTCTATAGTACTGACAGAAAAGTTTTAGGAGTTTGGATGGACAAGCGCTTGATAGAAGCTTGGTAACGGTCACTGAAGGAGCTAGTGCAAATTTAGCCTACATCGTGGGGCACAGAGCGTCTGCCGTCTCTGCACTGTCCATTCATTATGTGTTTATAGGATAGTCTTACCCTCAAGGGGAAGTAATATGAGACTTATATACCTTTAATACAGCAAGAAATTTTAATTCAAAAATATATTAGAAAAATAAGTAACACAGGCATGAAGTAAACATGAAATAAAATGGATACTATGACATGCCAAGCACATGCTGGAAGTGGACCACAGATTAGACTCTAAGGTTTAGGAACTCAGAAAACTGCAGTCAGTAACCAAGACCCAGACTGTCTGCAAGTGAAAGGAATCAGTCGCTAGGAAAAGTACAACTCTTCCTGCTACAGAGCCCGTAGAGAAGCAAAATGCATTTTATATCATTTTCCAAAATATCCTTAAAATAGTACAGCAGAAAGTTTGATAGGGTTTTCTTTTTAAAGTAAGATTCTCCATGGGATGCCTGGGTGGCTCAGTCAGTTAAGCGACTGCCTTCGGCTCAGGTCGTGATCCCAGGGTCCTGGGATCGAGTCCCGCATCGGGCCCCCTGCTCGGCAGGAAGTCTGCTTCTCCCTCTGCCTGCCACTCCCCTGCTTGTGCTCTCTCTCTCTCTCTCTCTGACAAATAAATAAATAAAATCTTTAAATAAATAAATAAAAATAAAGAAAGATCCTCCAATAGAAAGCCAGTGATAATTTCACCAAAATGCAGTTTAGAAAAAGCATTTCTCCAGGGTAGCCACTTGGATACAATCCAGGTATACAGCTCTTAGATGGTCTGGTTTATTCCAAAGGAAGATTTCTGAGTTGGGGCCTCTCAGTGTCATTCCAGGACTGGTACCAGTCTGTAAGCTTTTTTGAGACTGGTTCTTGAAGAGCTAAATATAGAAACAGAGTAATTTAGAAACTATTAGACAAAAGAAAATGCTGTGACAATTTTATTATATTTTTATACAATATTGATCTTACAGTAGATTGGAAATTTAAAACAAAAAAAAAATGGGGGCACCGAAGGTCCTTCACCACAGATAGTTTTGAAAGAGCTGTTTAGAGTATTGAATAATGGATGAGCTTCATATCCTTCAAGAAACCTCTGCAATCTTTTTTTCTCAGCTCAGTTTTTAATCAGGATCTTCAAATTATACTCCCTAAAATTACCTGGATTGTTGCTATCTCCTGACACCGTTAAAACGAGCCATATGCAGCATCATGTGTTTTAGCCATCATCTGAACTCCTCATGTGGGAGCTGAGCTATGATGAGGAGCAGGTCACCTCACCTCCACTCAGAGGTGAGACAAAAAAGGCTCCTGTTCCCGGGCTCTGATCCTCCCCAGAAATAACTTGGGTTTGTTCCATAGCCCTATGAACTTTAGCCTGGAAAGTTTTTACGTAAGATGCAACCAAACGTCCACCGCAGCCATTACAAAAAAGAAATCAGTATTCATAGGACATCTGACTTTTTACAGCACAACTTCACCTCTAGGGTTTAACAGTTGCTAGACAGACAAATTAGGTGATGTACTTTAGCTATAAACCAGAAAGCTATAAAGTTAGAAACAAGGGGTTTTCCAACAAACATAGTGGATTTAGCTTTATAACAATTGTTCTGCACTTTCTTTCTGGCAATGATAAAGTATCGGGTAATCCCCAACAATAATACTGATGACTAGCACTTATTGAGTACTTAACTATGTACAGCCACATTCTAGTTATTTGTGTACATTAACTCATATAGTCCCAATGATAGCCGTATGAGGTAGATGCTATTACTTCTTCCCTTTCTACTGATGAGAAAATGGAGCATCAGAGAGCTTACATAACATATCCAGAGTCACTCAGCTAGTCCATGGCAAAGCCAGGGCCCCAGTGTAAGTATCCTGACTCCAAAGCTGTTGCCTTAGCCACTGGGCTCCTCTATCTCCGTGTCTGTAAAGATAAAAATAATCTGTGGGGCACCTGGGTGACTCAGTTGGTTAAGCATCTGCCGCCTTCTGCTCAGGTCATGATGTCCAGGTCCTGGAATCAAGCCCCATGTCAGGCTCCCTGCTCAGCAGAGAGTCTGCTTCTCCCTCTCCCTCTGCCCCTCCCCACTGCTCCTGCTCTCTCCCTCTCCCTCTCTCCTTCTCTCAAATAAATAAATAAAATCTTTTTTAAAAATAATCTATATTATAAATTCTTATTTTCCAAGTGTCTCTAACAAGAGAAGAAGCATATGGCTCATCTAAAAAAGTTATGCAAGAATTTAAAATGTTAAAATAGAGACACTAGAACACATCCCTTGCTTTACAGCCCTTCCCCCCGGAAATTTACCTGATGCATTTTGAGTATTGAATCATATTTCAGGCATCCCATTGGAAAGATACTGATAAACTGGAGAATTTCCAGAGCTGAGTTAACAAGTGGGTAAGTGGGAAGGGTTCTAAAACCCATGTCCTATGAGGAGTCTTTGAAGGACCTGGGTATATTTAACCCACACAAGGGAAGTGTAAGGATACAGATGACCGCTCTTCATCAGTTTGAAAGTCTGACTTTGAGAAGAGAAGTTAGACTTGCTCTGTGTGGCATCAGAGGGCAGGCTAGGATGGGAAAGTAGGCATTATAACAAGCAAATTCTGGCCTAGTACTCAACCTCTCTCTCCAGAGAATTACTTTTTAAAAGAATCACTAACTTGTATTAAGACCACACAAAGAGTTTTGCTATATTATGTCATAAAACTGCTACAACAATCCAGTGAGGATGTATTTACATTTATTTACACACCTAAACACTGAGGCTTGGAAAGATTAAGAAAACAGTAAGCGGCACCTGGGGGGCTCAGTCAGTTGAGCATCCGACTCTTAATTTCAGCTCAGGTCATGATCTCATGGTCATGGGATTGAGCCCCGTGTTGGGCTCCATGCTCAGTGTGAGTCTGCTTAAGATTCCCTCTCTCCTCTCCTCCTCTTTCTTCTCCCACCCCACTCATGACCCCATCTTTCTCTCAAAATAAATTAATTAATTAATTAACCAATTAATTACTTAAATCTTTTTTAAAAACTAGTGGCAGAGCTAGGTTTTGAACCCAAATTCATGATCCTCAGCAGTACCAAACCAGACCATCTTCCATAGAGCTGTCCAGCAAGTAATAACCTCCTTTTAATAAAGGAGCTTACACAGGAGACTAGCTAAAGTCAAGGATGATATAAAATGAACTCTTTGACTGTACAAGAGGGCCTCTTAGATCCCTTCCAGTTCTAATATCTGATTCTTCAAGTAAATATACTTTGAGAAAATATAACTCACTTTTTAAAAACTTTACAACACTGAAATTACATTATTCGAAGAACTTACATTGAGTTTCTCACTGCTTTCATTTTCATTCTTAAAAAGAACGGAGGAAAGAAAGAGTTTTATCTTGATACTGAGGAGATAAATAGCATCACCATATTCCATAATTTTGCAATGAGTCATTCATTCATCCAAAAAAGGTTTATTGAGCATTTTTGACCTACACTTCAATAGGTACAAGGCATAAATGGCACACGAGACTCAAGTTCCTATCTTATTGAAACTGATAGTCTTTAACCTATAAATTATAAATGAATGAACTATAAATATAAATTAAAATTAAGGTGAAAAATTAGGGTTGTCTGAAAGTATTCCATTTGGCTCCATGCTTCTCAAAATTTTCTACCAAAGTATCCCTAACAGCCAACAAGAATGAATGTCTTCTCTCCTGGAAGGTCAAGGAAGCAACTTGACATAAGTCCCTACAAGCAAGGAGCTTCTTTGACATTCTGGATTTTTCCTAACAATTCACAAGAATATTGTCTTTTTCTCCATGGTATAATCTGTGTTTTAATATTAAAATGTTTTAAGTTACTGTAACCACTGTCACTAAAATTGAAACTACAAGAAAGCTTTGCATACCCACTAGAACATTGCCTTCTAGCTCCAGGAATGCATACCTCCCAGTTTAATAAGCCAAGGCTGATAACAATACCTCATATGGAAAGTTTTCTGCCCATTGAGAAAGATCTTTTCAAGGAAACCTTAAAACCTCGTGGATATGGGAAGGATAGGTATTTGCACTTGTTAAGTCTTATATAAGGGAGATTTTACTTTCCTTTCCTCTAATATTAATTTCTCCTGCAGATGGTTAAGTATAGTGCAATACAGAAAAATTACATAGGTAGATGAAATAGGGTAAGAAAAAAAATTACTTGAAAGAGTAGATGTACATTTGACCCTTGAACAATGCAGGGTTATGGGAGCCAGGCCCCCATGCAGTCAAAACTCCACATACAACTTTTGACTCCCCAAAACTTAACTACTACTGCTAGCCTACTGCTGACCAGAAGCCTTACCTATAACAGAAACAGTCAATTAATACACGTTTTGAATGTTATCTGTATTATATACTGTATTGTTACAATAGAGTAAGCAAGAGAAAAGGGTATTAAGAAAACTCATAAGGAAGAGAAAATACATTTGCAGTACTGTAGGGTATTTATCAAAAAACATCCCTGTGTTAAGTCAGCCCATGCAGTTCAAACCCATGTTGTTCAAGGGTCAACTGGAATTATTTTTGGCATTTGAGAATTATTTGAAGTTTTAAAGGTTAGCAGGAATATTATACACATATGCTGAGAAGACTTCCTTACAGGTTAGCACATGTACCACAGACAAAGGTTTTGCTAGTCTTTATAACATTTACGTCAGCTTTGAAATTAAAATGAATATTCTAAATAAAATTGTATCACAAGATACATGGAAATCTCTTTTTAAATTTATACTCTTTGTCTTAAGGAAAATGTGGATACATGAAAACTTACATGTAATAATTCAGTGAATATAATTTTTTTTGTTTAGGAGAGAAGCCATATGAATGCCCAAACTGCAAGAAACGTTTTTCCCATTCTGGTTCCTATAGCTCACACATAAGCAGTAAGAAATGTATCAGCTTGATGCCTGTGAACGGGCGACCAAGAACAGGACTCAAGACGCCTCAGTGTTCCTCGCCATCTCTTTCGGCATCACCAGGCAGTCCCCCACGACCACAGATACGGCAAAAGATAGAGAATAAGCCCCTTCAAGAACAACTTTCTATAAACCAAATTAAAACTGAACCTGTGGATTATGAATTCAAACCCATAGTGGTTGCTTCAGGAATCAACTGTTCAACCCCTTTACAGAATGGGGTTTTCAGTGGTGGTGGCCCGTTACAGGCAACCAGTTCTCCTCAGGGTGTGGTGCAAGCTGTTGTTCTGCCAACAGTCGGTTTGGTGTCTCCCATAAGTATCAATTTAAGTGATATTCAGAATGTACTTAAAGTGGCAGTGGACGGTAATGTAATAAGGCAAGTTTTGGAGAATAATCAAGCCAGTCTTGCATCCAAAGAACAAGAAACAATCAATGCTTCATCCATACAGCAAGGTGGCCATTCTGTTATTTCTGCCATCAGTCTTCCTTTGGTTGATCAAGATGGAACAACCAAAATTATCATTAACTACAGTCTTGAGCAGCCTAGCCAACTTCAAGTTGTTCCTCAGAATTTAAAAAAAGAAAATCCAGTCCCCACAAACAGTTGCAAAAGTGAAAAGTTACCAGAAGATCTTACTGTTAAATCAGAGAAGGACAAAAGCTTTGAAGGAGGAGTGAACGATAGCACTTGCCTTCTGTGTGACGAATGTCCAGGAGATATTAATGCACTTCCCGAATTAAAGCACTATGACCTAAAGCAGCCTGCTCAGCCTCCTCCACTCCCTGCACCAGAAGCTGAGAAGCCCGAGTCCTCTGTTTCCTCGGGTGGAGATGGCAATCTGTCTCCCAGTCAGCCACCTTTAAAGAACCTCTTATCTCTTCTAAAAGCATATTATGCTTTGAACGCACAGCCAAGTGCAGAAGAGCTCTCAAAAATTGCTGATTCGGTAAACCTTCCACTGGATGTAGTAAAAAAGTGGTTTGAAAAGATGCAAGCTGGACAGATTTCAGTGCAGTCTTCTGAACCATCTTCTCCTGAACCAGGCAAAGTGAATATCCCTGCAAAGAACGATGAGCAGCCTCAATCTACAAATGCAAATGAACCCCCGGACAGCACAGTAAATCTACAGAGTCCCCTGAAGATGACTCACTCTCCAGTTTTACCAGCGGGATCAACCGTCAATGGTTCCAGAAGTAGTCCATCATCCCCATCACCTCTAAACCTTTCCTCATCCAGAAATACACAGGGTTACTTGTACACAGCGGAAGGTGCACAAGAAGAGCCACAAGTAGAACCTCTTGATCTTTCACTACCAAAGCAACAGGGAGAATTATTGGAAAGGTCAACTATCACTAGTGTTTACCAGAACAGTGTTTATTCTGTCCAGGAAGAACCCTTGAACTTGTCTTGTGCAAAAAAGGAGCCGCAAAAGGACAGCTGTGTTACAGACTCAGAACCAGTTGTAAATGTAATCCCACCAAGTGCCAACCCCATAAATATTGCTATACCTACAGTCACTGCCCAGTTACCCACGATCGTGGCCATTGCTGACCAGAACAGTGTTCCATGCTTGCGGGCACTAGCTGCCAATAAGCAGACTATTCTGATTCCCCAGGTGGCTTACACGTACTCGACTACAGTCAGCCCTGCAGTCCAGGAACCACCCTTGAAAGTGATCCAGCCAAATGGGAATCAGGTAAAGAAAAGGCCCCTCTCCCAAAGCTATTTACCAAAATGCTAGTTTGACTTCTTTCGGTGAATTTTTTGAAATAAAAATCAGTCTCTGTAGAGCCGAACAGGTTGTTGCAAACTGTCATTTTTGAGAGGAAATAGATAAACATTTGCTTTAACTTTCATAGCATCTCGCCTTCAGTTTCTTAACTAATCCCAGGTATGGTTATCAACTACAGTTTTGTTATTCTCCTGGGGAAATGAGAAGGCTCAGCTAAAGACTTGACTATCTGAAGCTTGAAACAGAGAAGAAAAATTGGAATACTCACCAATTGGACTTCTGTTTTTAGAGTTATATTCCCAAATTAGTAACGGTTTCTGCTGTATCATCATTAATGCATGAAAATACATTCCCATTCACAGACATTTCACACCAGCAAAACTGAGCTATTATTTTTTATGTGTTAACACCTATATTTATTAAAGGCTTTAATTAAACAAGAATTAAGTATACAAAGAGCTCACCTAGTGAATTTGCTGATCACTTTATGAGCTGTAAACTAAAACAGTATTCAGTCATAATTAACATATATGAACCTATATGTGCATTTTCCTCCTTACCTTTCCCCCCAAAATCCATGATGCAGTTTTAGTTAGAACCATTTTGTGTACTATTGTGTGGCTCATTATCCAGACTTTTTCTAGGTTACTAACCTTGATGGCCTCCCAATTTTTTTCATCGGTTTCTTATTGAATCAACCAAATACTAGAGATAAATGTGATCTTTCATCCAAATATTTGCTATAAGTAGGTACAGCTGAAATAATTACAATATCCTGTTCAAATGTATACCTGCTGCTTTTTGTCCCCCTTAAATATTGCTTACTGATTGGGTTTCCTGCAACTAATGAATTCATCTAGACTCTCAGTGTTTAAAACACTGTGCACACCTTTGAATAATAAAAGGGGACCCACCAACATTTCACTTAATCATAGGGCCACGTCAGATAGCAGTGAAAGTAGTCCAGGTACTTTAGCACAAACTGGCAGCTCACAAACCACCCAGGCAAATGGCTGCGCCTCTCCCACTTTGCAAAACTATAAGAAATGTTGTGGAAAACCTTTGAGCTTTTAGACTATTTGTGGGATTAGAGGCAATAGAATGGAAGACTTGAGGAAAGACATAAGGATCTTGAGGGACCCAATTCCACTACCAGTCATTGTTTACCTACATGAGAGCTTCCTACACATTACCGCCCTGGGACTGCCTGAAATGTTTTTATTCCACTGAAATTCTGAAGATTTATTTTGTCTAGCAAGTATACTTGCTTCAAAATAGAGACCCTCCTGCATTGTTTTGCCATCTTGTTCCTTAGCAAGAGCAAATCCCTCTCTTTTCAAAGAAACCATGGAGGTCAGTTCATAGACTTCTGAAGTTCTGGAGGATACAATTGAAAGACCACCTTTAAAAATAGAATCTTGGGGCGCCTGGGTGGCTCAGTCATTAAGCGTCTGCCTTCGGCTCAGGTCATCATCCCAGGGTTCTGGGACCGAGCCCCGCATCGGGCTCCCTGCTCCGCGGGAAGCCTGCTTCTCCCTCTCCCACTCCCCCTGCTTGTGTTCCCTCTCTCGCTGTGTCTCTCTCTGTCAAAGAAATAAATAAAATCTTTATAAATAAATAAATAAAAATAGAATCTTAATTTTTGCTTAGGAAAACAATGAAGGCAAATAATGCAGTTAGAGATTGGTGATGATGTAGCAAACTCGTAAGTTAAAATTTTCCGCGAATTTCTCACAAAGTCATGATTTCTTTGAAACCAGGTAAATTTTGTTAGTATACGTTTTACATTCTTTCTTTTCATCAGTTGCTCACTTGTTTTTGTCATCATTGTGACTCTGTTGCCCCCAACCGCACTTTTTTCTGTATCAACCCCCATCTAGCCTCTAGCCTCCCACCCTTGGAGCCTGTCTGCAGTGATGAGTAGTATTCCTGCTTTGGTTAAGCTATTGAAAGTATAAAGCAAAGTAGTTTTTTAACCTGTGCTTTTATATATATGTCTCTTGCTTACCTTTTAATTTGAAATTAGGTGTTCTTTTCTTTCTTTAGGATGAAAGGCAAGACACTAGCTCAGAAGGAGTATCAAATGTGGAGGACCAGAATGACTCGGATTCTACACCACCCAAGAAGAAAATGCGGAAGACAGAAAATGGAATGTATGCTTGTGATTTGTGTGATAAGATATTTCAAAAGAGTAGCTCACTGTTGAGACATAAATACGAACACACAGGTATGTCACCGAACCTGACAGCTTTTGAAAAATGACTCTCTAACCCTTTCCGCAAACTGAAGTGCCCCCGAAAGCCTTCTGAGGATTTTGTGTCATGGCTGTGTTCTTATTTTGCAGGTAAGAGACCGCACGAGTGTGGAATCTGTAAGAAGGCATTTAAACACAAACATCATTTGATCGAACACATGCGGTTACATTCTGGAGAAAAGCCCTATCAATGTGACAAATGTGGAAAGCGTTTCTCACACTCTGGGTCTTATTCCCAACACATGAATCATCGCTACTCCTACTGCAAGCGAGAGGCGGAGGAGCGCGACGGCGCGGAGCACGAGGGCCCGGGGCCGGAAGTCCTGGCCGGCGAGCACGGCGGGGCCCGGGCGTCGCCCTCGCAGGCCGACTCGGATGAGAGGGAGAGTCTGACGAGGGAAGAGGATGAAGACAGTGAGAAGGAGGAGGAGGACGAGGAGGACAAAGAGACGGAAGAGCTGCGGGAAGAGAAGGAATGTGAGAAACCGCAAGGGGAGGAGGACGAGGACGAGGAGGACGAGGAGCCGGCGGGGGCGGGGGCGGGGGCGGAGGGCGAAGAGGCACAAACTGAAGGTCTGACGAAGGAAGATGACGCCGTAAACCAAGCCAGCGGCTTCGAGCGAAAAGTGAGCAAGAAGAGTGAGCAGGTGTCTGAAGAAAAAACAAACGAAGCCTAAGGGTTTTCCTAGAAGGAAAATACATTCTAATTGGTAATGAAGTTTGTTCTATATTATACATGCTTTTCATGGAAACACAGTCAGCTGTATACTGTGGTTTCTGTTCACTACTGTGTAAAGTAAAAATTAAAAAAAAATACAAAATACAACCCCCCCCACACACACACATACACACACACACACACACAAATCCGGGTGTGCCTGAGCTCAGACCTAGTAATTTTTCATGCATTTTTCAAAGTTAGGAACAAGTTTGTAACACGAAGCAGATTTGAAAACTTTAATGACTCGGAAAGCAAAGATTTAACAGGTTAAAGGAAACTGTTAATTAATTAAATAAGCATCTGGCATTGTTTCATTTTGTCAGTATTAATTATCGCTCTTACGTTGGTTTATTCTTAAGCTGTACAATTGGGAGAAATTTTATAATTTTTTATTGGTAAACGTATGCTAAATCCGCTTCAGTATTTTATTATGTTTTTTAAAATGTGAGAACTTCTGCACTACAAAATTCCCTTCGCAGAGAAGTATAATGCAGTTCCAAACCGTGCTGACTACCTTTTATAAATCCAATCTAGAAGGTAGTAATTTCTAATATTTAGATGTCATAGTGGAGTATTACCATTTCAAGTGTATTGTTAGCCTTAAGAAAGCAGCCGATAGAAGAACTGAAGTTTCTTACTCATGTGGTTTAAAATGGAGTTCAGAAGATCGTCGTTGAGCTCTGATTGCAGGGACTAACAGTGTTCATCCTGGGAAGGGCAGCAGAGTCGTCGGAATCAGTGTCCGTATTGTGTTTGAGTATGTGGTGACAAATATGAAGGATATGATATGAAGCTTTGTATCTCCTTTGGCCTTAAGCAAGACCTGTGTGCTGTAAGTGCCATTTATCAGTATTTTCAAGGCTCTAACCCGCCTTCGTTCAATGTGTGGCCTACAATAACTAGCATTTGTTGATTTGTTTATTGTATCAAAATTCCAAATAAAACTTAAAACCACTGACTCTGTCAGAGAAACCTAAACACTGGGACGTTTCATCCTTTAATTCCTCAGTACTCATTTTGTGTTAATTGACTTTCAAAATTTCTCTACAGAAATGAAAGGGAAATTTTCTAATCTGCTCTGTCCATGTACGTGCATTTCAGACATGGACATGCCATTGTTATTTGGCTCATAACTGTTTCCAAATGTTAGTTATTATGGACCCAGTTTATTAACAACATTAGCTGATTTTTACGTATCAGTATTATTTTATTTCTTTTAGTTTATAGATCTGTGCAACATTTTTGTACTGTATGTCTTCAAACCTGGCAGTATTAATACCCTTCTTACTGACATGTACTTTTAGTTTTAGAAAACTTTTATATTTATGTGTCTTATTTTTATATTTCTTTATTTATTACACAGTGTAGTGTATAATACTGTAGTTTGTATTAATACAATAATATATTTTAGTATGAAAATTTGGAAAGTTGATAAGATTTAAAGTAGAGATGCAATTGGTTCTCTTGCATTGAGATTTGATTTAACAGTGTTATGTTAACATTTATACTTGCCTTGGACTGTAGAACAGAATTTAAATGGGAATGTATTAGTTTTACAACTACAATCAAGTCATTTTACCTTTACCCAGTTTTTAATATAAAACTCTTAAATTTTGAAATTCACTGTGTGACTAATAGCATGATGCTCTGCAGTTTTATTAAGAGATTAGCCTAACCATAAAACTCTCATTTCCTTAGTAAGCCAAATTAGGATAACCTTATATAAACAGTGTTGGGAACAATGTTTAACATTTTGTGCCAATTTGTTCCTGTATTCATGTATGTAAGTTACAAATCTGATTCTTCATTTTTAAGTTCCTTGTTACACCATGGTCATTTTCTAGTTTTTTACCAGACTCCCCCATCTCACAATAAAATGCATCAACAAGCCTGACCTGCTGTCATTCTTTTCATTATTATCAAGATTTTCCTTGGAAAGCTCTCTGAAACGGGGTACTGCACAGTCATCCTGCACTCAGCTTACCTTGGGCTGAATGTGGGTAACAAACTAAATGTTTTCGACATTTACCACTAAATCATGGACCTCCCTGTGGCTGAATGTTTCTGGGAAGATCAGAGTTGGCAACTAAAGGCTTCCTCAGAGGTTGCCCCCTCTTCCCGAAACCTTAACCGCGCCCCCTTAGGACCCTGTGACTTCTCATTCGCAGGTCACTTCAGGGAAGCACGGGTGTAGATGCCCTTCCTCTGTGCGTTCCGCGGACCTCTCTTGCCACAGCTCTTACGCGGTTGTTTTATTCCCTCCCCACCGGGAAGAGGAACCGTGTCTACCAGAGTCACTCTCACATCCCCAATGCCTAGCAGAGTGCCTGGCACTAGTAGGTACAACAGGTTTTACTGAATGACGATGTAATTTGCGTGTTAACAGAGGTCGGCTATGGCTCTACTACTCTCTTGCCTCTGATCCAAGAATATGTATATTAAATCATTCTAGCAATCTAATATTTTTCTTACTCGGGTCCTATTGAACATTTGACGTCATAGTAAATTATGCTGCCTTTTTCAATAGAATGCCTTACTATTCTGATTTGAGAGTTTATTTCTAGGTGTCTTTCTGATGCTTTCCCTCACGGGACACGACACAAGCATTCAAGCCTGTAGATGTGACTGCTTCCAGTATGAACGATGTGACCAATTCTAGGGGACTCTATTTTAGGGCCCACTTCTGTTTCTATGACCCCACATTCCTAAAATACTCATTAACGTCCTGTTGCTTCATTTCTTCTGTCACTGAGAACAGCTACCCAGTAAACAAACTCACCATGTAGGATTAGGAAATAAGAATAAGTAACCCTTCCTAGGAGGCCTTTATACAGTAATCACTGTAAGAAGAAGCTCAAAAAGCTCAAAAAAGCTTGACATACTGAAAAATGGCTAACAAAGGAATCTAGCTATTATCAGAGAAGTTTTGGAAAGGAAGACAAGTGAACACTTCCCAGTATTTGCCTAAATCACATAACAACAGTAGAGCCATATGTTATTTACTTGTGCCATGCAAAGGTGCTTCACTACTATTACCAAATTAATTTTCACAAAATATGTATAAAAACCATGTGCTCATGAACACACACACACACATTAATACCAGAATAAGGATTTAAACATAGGCTTATCTGGCTCTAAATCCATGTTCTTAACTAGCTTGTATCACATCTCCTATAAGAATAGCTCATACTAATTTAAACTCGAACCTGGCCTTAGAGAATATGAGAAGAAAATGTCACCAAGACCAATCTACATTTCATAACAGGATGAAAAAGGAAAGGAGGGGCATGAGATTTTTTCAAATCTGTGTGCAAACTTTAAAATTAGCTTTGAAAACATGAAGCTACAGTAACTTGGTTTTCTCCTCTTAAGATCAAGGGAAGACATACTAAGACAATCACAATATGGACTTTGTCTCTGAACCTTAAGAAAAAGCAGAAGCTCCTCTGCTCTAATGAGCTAATTCATTCCATTCAACACAGCAGAACACACATTTTTTTTCTCAATAGCACATGGGACATTCATAAAGAGAAACCACATTATGGGCCCTAAAACAACTCTCAAATTCAAAAATATTGCAAATAAAATGTTTCCTCAGACTACAAAAAAATTAAACTAGAAATCTATAACAGAAATATATCTAGAAAATCCCCCAAAGTTATCGGAAATAATACAAACACGTTTCTAAGTAACCCATGGGTAAAAAAAGAAATTAACAATTATAAAATAGGGTGAGCTCAATGAAAATGCACTGTATCAAAACTTAGAGTGTGCAGCAAAAGCAGTGCATATAAGAAAATTTATAGCATTAAATGCTTATATTAAAAAATGGAGGACTCAGGTATCTAACCTTCTACCTTAAGAACTAGAAAAAGAATAAAATTAAATCCAAACAAAGCAGAAAGGAAGCAATAATAAAAGATTAATGGGGACGCCTGGGTGGCTCAGTCGTTAGGCGTCTGCCTTCGGCTCAGGTCCTGATCCCGGGGTCCTGGGATCGAGCCCCGCATCGGGCTCCCCGCTCGGCGGGGAGCCTGCTTCTCCCGCTCCCACTCCCCCTGCTTGTGTTCCCTCTCTCGCTGTGTCTCTCTCTGGCAAATACATAAAGAAAATATTTTTTAAAAAGACAAATTAATGGCATAGGAAACAAAAATAAATCAATGAAAAAGAAAATAAATCAATGAAATGAGAATCTGATTCTTCAAAAAGATTAATAAAATTGATAAACCCCCAGCCAAACAAAGAAAGAAAGGAGACATAAATTGCCAACATCAAGAATGAGAGAGAAGACACCCTTGCAGATCCTACAGACTAAAAGGATAAAAAGAAAACATGAACTTGACAACTTTGATGAAAATGACACATTTCTTGAAAGATCCAAAATACCAAACTCGCTAAAGAAGAAATAGCCTCAATAATCCAATGTCAACGAAGTTTTTTAATTTAAATTTCTAGTTACAAATCTCCCCACAAAGACTACAGTCCCAGACAGCTTCACTGGTGCATTCTACCAAACATCTAAGGAACATATCGTACCAATTCTACATAAACTCACTGAGAAAATTTAAAAAGGAGAAAACACTTCCCACCTTAGTCTGTGAAGCCAGCATGAACCTGATACCAAAACCAGGAAATGACATTACAAGAAACAAAATCTACATACCAACATCTCATGAATATTGATGCAAAAATCCTTAACAAAATATTAGGCAATCAATTTGAACAGTATATCAAAAGGAAAGCATCCCATGACCAAGTGGGATTTATCCCAGGATTGCAAGGTTGATTTTGAATTGAATTCAAAATTCAATTAATGTAATGCATCATATTTACAGAACAAAAAGAAAGCCCATATAATCATCTCAATAGGTGTAGAAGAAGCATCTGACAAAATTCAACACCAAGTCATAAAAATTCTCAGCAATCTAGGAATAGAAGGAAATTTCCTAAACCTGATAAAAATCATCTCACAAAAAAAACCTATTCTTAATATCATACTCAATTATAAGAAAAAATGAAATGCTTTCTCCTTAAATTATGAACAAGGCAAGAATGTCTGCTCTCACACTTTTATTAAACATGGCACCAGAGGTCACACTGGGTGCAACATGACAAGAAAAAGAAATTAAAGACACACAGGTGGGAAAAAAAGTAAAACTGTCTGCAGACAGCTTGCTTGTCTATGAGGAAAACAAGGAATTGACAAAAAAGCAACTAGAAATGGTGAGAGCAAGGTTACAGGATACAAGGTCGTTATACAAAACTCAGTAATATTCTACTACATGGTAGTGATAAAAATGGAAATTTAAATTTAAAAAACAGTACCATCAAAAATGAAATATTAGGGATAATTTAACAAAAACACACACACACACACACACACACACACACACACACACACACACACA
>NW_027397124.1:5297959-5327592 GCF_003265705.2 Callorhinus ursinus | reverse complement strand
ACACACACACACACACACACACACACACACACACACACACACACACACAAAACAACCCTGTGCCCTGAAAATTGTAAAACATTGCTGAAAGAAACTAAAGATGCAAAGAAAATAGATACTCCTTCTTTATGGATTAGAAGACTCAGTATCATTATGGTGTCAATCCTCCCCAAATTTATCTATTGATTCAATACAATTTCAGTGAAAATCCCAGCCACGTAATTATAGAAATGGACATGCAAAGACTTAAAGTAGGCAAAACAATTTTAAAAGGGAATTAATTTGGAGGACTTCTACTGATTTATAGAGTGACTATAAAGCTAGAGTGACTATAAAGTAGTCAATACAGAATGGTATTGGCATGAGAATAGACATATAAATCAAGAAAACAGGATTAAGAGCTGAGAAACGATCCATACCTTGACAATCGATCATTGCCAAAGGTGCCAAGATAACCCATCTTTAAAAATGTAGTGCTGGTATTAAATATCCATATGCAGGAAAATGAACTTGATCTCTACCTCCTACCATACACAGAAATTGTTTCAAAGTGGATTATAGACCTAAATATAAGAGCTAAAATTGTAAATCTTGAAAACAAATTCTTGCAGGTGCCTGTGTGGCTCAGCCGTTAAGCGTCTGCCTTCGGTTCACTTCATGATCCCAGGGTCCTGGGATCGAGCCCCACATCGGGCTCTCTGCTCCGCGGGAAGCCTGCTTCTCCCTCTCCCACTCCCCCTGCTTGTGTTCCCTCTCTCGCTGTGTCTCTATCAAATAAATAAATTAAATATTTAAAAAAAAAAGAAAACAAATTCTTTGTGACCTTGGGTTAAGAAAAGATTTCTGAGATAAGACACAAGAAAGAAGAATGAATCATAAAGAAAAAATTGACAAATTGAACTTCACAAAAATTGTAAATTTTTGCTCTCCAAAGAAAATCAAAAGGGAAGACATAGATTGGGAGAAAACATTTGCAAACATGTGTCTATATACCCAAGAGAAATGAAAACATACAACCACACAAAAAACTGTATACCATGTTTATAGCAGCGTTGTTTATGATAGCTAAAAACTGGAAGCAAACCCACTGTCAATCAAATGATGAATAGATAAACATGGTATACCCATAGAATGAAATATCATTTGACAACAAAAGGAATGAGGTATTGATGCACCTTGAAAACTTTATGCCAAGTGAAAGCAGCTAGTCACAAAATACTACATGTTCTATTATTCCACGCTTTGAAATGTCCAAAATAGGCAAATAGATTAGTGGTTGTCTAGGGCTAGGAGTAGGGAGAGAATGGATAGTGACTGCTAATGGATATGGGTTTCTTTTTGGTGTAATGAAAGTGTTCTAAATTAGAGTGTGGTGATATTTGCACAAGTCTGTGAATACACTAAAAACTATGGAACTGTACACTTCAAATGGGTAACTTTATGGTACATGAATTATATCTCAACAAAACTGTTAAAAATATGTGTATATAAATTTTGAATATATAAAGAATACAACCCAATAATAAGACAACCCAATTTTTTTAAGTAAGCAAAATATTTGAAAATATAACTTTACCAAGGAAGGTCTAGAGATGGGAAAAAAGCACATGAAACAATGATCAACATCATTAGTAATTAGAGAAAGGCAAATTAAAACCACGATGTGTATCACTAAACACCCAATAGAAGGCTAACATTCATAATTACTAAAATCCAGTAATACCAAATATTGGCCAAGATATAGAGCAACTAGAATTTCCAGGCATTGGTGGTGGGAATTTAAAATAGTACAACCCCTTTTAAAAATAGTTTGTCAGTGTTTTATAAAGTTAAACACATGCTTAACATGCCCAGAAACCCCTTCCTTGGTATTTACACGAGATAAATGAAAACATACGTTCAAAGACTCGTATTAAGATGTTCATAGCAGTTTTAGTCATAATAGCCACACGGACAATAACCCAAATGTCTATAAAACTTTAAATTAATAACAAATTGCAGCATTTTCATACAATGGAATACCGCTCAGCAATAAATAACAACAAACACATAACAACATGGATGAATTGCAAAAGCAGATATGCTAAGTCTAACATGATTGTGTGTTGGCTACACAGATATATACACTTGTGTAAAAATTGTAAAAATTATCCTTTCTGATGTCAACCTCACATAACCTCCATTTCCTTTATTAATTAAAAGAAGATCAAAACAACAGGTAATAAGCACTGGTTTTGTGTGCTAAGTATGTATTTGGGTGGTGTTGCCCTTGTTTTGGTGCATGCAGTGACTCAATATTTCTGTTATTGGATCGAGTTTCTTTTTCTTTTAGTCTTCGAATCCTGGAAGGTGGGAAGAAATATCTCTGAAATGGCAGACATATTCAAGGCAAATTACAAGTTAGATTTGTTTTCAGGTCATCTGGATCTTCAGAAAATATTGTTTTCTATTATTTCTTGGACTTGTATATTCCTTTTTGTGGTCAAATATACCACATGAAATATAAAATTTACCTCTTTAACCACTATTCAGTGTACAGTTCAGTGACATTAAGGACATTCACAATGTTGTGTGGCCATCACCATTATCTATTTTTCATCATTCCAAACAGAAACTCTGTCCCCATTAAACAATAACCCCCATCACCTCCTTCTCTCCAGCCCCTGTTAACCATTTATTATATTTTGTGTCTCTATGAATTTGTCGATTCTAGGCACCTCATATAAGTGAAATCATGCAATATTTGTCCTTTTGTGTCTGGCTTGTTTCACTTAGTATAAAGTCCTCAAAGTCCATCCCCGCTGTAGTTTGTATCAGAATTTCATTTCTTTTTAAAGCTAAATATTCTATTGTATATTTATGCCACATGTTTATCCACTCATCTGTTGATGGACATTAGGTTGTCTCTACCTTTGATTACTGTGAATAATGCTTCTATGGACATTGGTGTACAAGTATCGGAGTCCCTGCTTTCAATTCTTTGGGGTGTATACCTACAAGTGGACTTGCTGGATTATATGGTGATTCTAGGTTAAACCTTTTGAAGAGTTGCCCAACTGTCTTCCACAGTGGAAGACATTTTGTATTCTGCTAGCCATGCACAAGCACTCCAGTTGCTCCACATCCTTGCCAACACTTATTTCTGTTTTATCTTTTTGATAATAGCCATTCTAATGGACGTGAGATGATATCTGATGGTGGTTTTGATTTGCACTGACTCTTGACTTCCCTGCTGTTACCAACAACATACTTCTCCCCCCAGCCATCCCCATCCCAATAAAAACCACTGTCACCCACCCAGAGACTCAGGCCACATTTTAGAATCAAGAAGAAGGCATGAAGGAGGGAGCCTCTCTCCTGTGGAGTATCTCCAGAAGAAACTGATCTCTTATTCTCCCTTTTGAAAATGAAAACAGCAGTTTTTATTTTTCTGATTGCCATAGGCACCATTATTTTGGTTACAGACATAAACATTTAGCAAGGTAAAAAACAAGATAAAAATCAAGATCTATGAGAAGGAATAGCTGCCTTTTAATTCATTCAGTATTTTTCTCCTTTTTTTATTATTATTATTATTAGTTTCAGGGGTAGAATTCGGTGATTCATCAGTTGCATACAACACCCAGTTGTCACCACATCAAGTGCCCTCCTTAATGCCCATCACCCAGTTACCTCACCCCCTACCCATCTCCCCTCCAGCAACCCTCAGTTTGTTTCCCATAGTTAAGAATCTCTATGGTTTGTCTGCCTCTCTGTTTCTATCTTATTTTAGTTTTCCTTCCCTTCCCCTATGTTCCTCTGTTTTGTTTCTTAAATTCCACATATGAGTGAAATCAGACGGTATTTGTCTTTCTCTGACTGACTTATTTTGCTTAGCATAATACTCTCTAGTTCCATCACATCATTGCAAATGGCAAGATTTCATTCTTTTTGATGACTACTATTCCATTGTATATATATACCACATATCTAGGAAACAACAGATGTTGGCAAGGACGTGGAGAAAGGGGAACCCTCCTACACTGTTGGTGGGAATGCAAGCTGGTGCAGCCACTCTGGAAAATAGTATGGAGGTTCCTCAAAAAGTTAAAAATAGAACTACTCTACAACCCAGCAATGTGCTACTGGGTATTTACACAAAGGATACAAACATAGTGATTGGAAGGGGCACATGCACCCCAGTGTTTATAGCAGCAATGTCCACAATAGCCAAACTATGGGAAGAGCCCAGATGTCTATCGACAGATGAATGGTTAATTCACTCAGTATGTATTGAAATTGAGTTGGAAGGCAGTATGCACAATATTAAGGACAGACCAGACTGCCATGTTCTCATCCCAACTTAGACAGTGATGCACCTAACAGCTCCATGATCCTTGGCAATTTACCTAACATCTCAGAGCCTGTTTCCTTCCTGGTAAAATGGAGATAGTGTTAAAAGAACCCACTTCAAAAGTTTGTTGTGATGATCACATGAGTTCATACATTGAAAGCACTTGGAACAGTGCTAGGCACTTTGTTACTGCTGAACGTTAGCTGTGGCTATCTATGATGAGGTATGTATTATGAAGGTGAAGCATCTGTGGAATACCTTAGTATACCACAGGATACAGTCATACACAAAAGTACATACAGGAGAACACAAGGAAACCTGCGGAACATAGGACCCCTCCTTCCCCTCCCACCCCCCACCCCGCCATGCTTCTCTGTCATTTGGGTCTTTTTCTCCATTCTTACAATCCAATTTCTTTGTTACCTCTTATCCAACCACAAAGAAACCTTTGGTTTCTCCCAGTCGGATAGACCTAGTTTTAACTCTCGGAATGTGAGGAATCACTCCTCAGATTCTTCATTCGTAAAATGTATTTAATATGCTCTGTCATGAGAATTAAATGAGAAAATGTGTACAAGTGTTTTGAGCATGTGCTTCACATAGTAGACGCTTAGTAAGTAGATTTCTTCTTTTGACTATTCATCTTCACAGCATGTGAAGGACAACTCTGATTCCACGTTTGACCCATTCATGTTTGATCATCTTAACTGAATGAATGAATAAGGATGCGAGAACAGGGAATACAGGATAGCAGGGAAACATTTCTCAAAGTGTGCTCTCTGGGATATTAATGTATGTTGTGTGGGGGAGAGGGCAGGAAATCCATGGACAAGTAAGTTTAGGAACTGCTGAGCCAAACAAAATTAACAGATGTCTTTAACGTATGACTTCTCAGAGCATTTAAGGTGTTACTTTTGTTTTGTGATTCTCCAAAAAGCAGAGTCCTCATAAACATAGAGTCCTTATGATCCCAAGATTGGTGTTCTGAGGTTGGGAAACTAATTATGAAGAGCACATAAAGTTTTCAGGAGGCATGGTGCATATGAGATGATTCTAAAAGAATTGCAAGGATTTCAGTAGACCAAGATGAAGAGAGAAAAAGAACTTTCCAGATAGCATTTCATAAACTACAGAGGCAGGAAGGTACAAGTCACATTCAGGGAAAAGCATAAAAACTGTTTCTCTCTAAGGTTCCTATAAGAGCCTGAAGGGTGACAGGGCCAGGAAGGAAGGCTGTGGGAGAGTTGCACTGCAGACTGGGATATTTGGCCTTTACCATATGATGCTATGAAGGTTTCTGCACCCAGAACTGATGGAATAAATGGTGACAAAGGAATCACTGGTTTTAATTAGAAAGGCATGCTACATGTGTAATGGTTTGCCAAGAAGAAGTCCATATGCTGCAAAACCAAATGAAGCAATCTCAGGTTTTATAACCAAGGCGATGTGTTTGTCACATTACTAAATCCATAGTCATAATAAGGTTTCTGTCATGCTTAATGTTCTAGTTTGCAATAAGCGTCATGGGAAAGAATCTATTAAAACCCTATTAGGATGAACAAATTATTTTTTTCAACTTCTTCAGAACAGAAGCTATAAATCACATCCTCCCAATTTCTTGGCTCAGATTTGCAGCCTACATTCACATATCTGGGGCAGCTGAAGTTTGTACCCTTTGAGCAAACCTGAAACTTATTCACTTCAAGCGCTATTTAGTGCTCGTGGATATCATCTTTCAACCAAAAAGCTGGTATATGGCACGCCATAACTGTCTATGACATATAGACATATAGACATATAGAAGCGCCGATGCACGCACACCACTTCCTCCATAAATCAAGGTGCAATATCATCACGAATTGCCGCTGAGTTTGTGCTCTTAGGAAAGACTGGTTGTTGCAGATTGGAAATTTCCTAATCAGCACCTTTTCACTCAAATTAAATGAAAGGCAAATGCTATTTTATAAGTTGAAAATATATTAATCTTCAATATTAAATAACAGGAAAGTTGAACAAATTTTACTCCAGATCTAACATGTTCCCTTGGATTATATCAACCCAAAGAATCATTTTTTTCTTATGATAAGAACTTTTAAGACTTACTCTCTTGGTTACCAGCAGGGAGGTGGTTGGGGGGACAGGGAATAAATGATGGGATTATGGAGTGCACTTGTAATGAGCACTGGCTGACGTACGAAATTGTCGAATCACTATATTGTACACCTGAAACTAATAAAACACAGGGCATTAATTGTCCTGGAATTTAAAATTACATTACAAAATAATTTCATAGAAATAAAATAAAGTGTTTATTCATGCACACACAAAGATTTACTCTCTTATCAAGTTTCAAATACATAATACAGTACTATTAACTATAGTCACAATGCTATACATCACATCTCCATGGCATTTAGCTTATAACTAGAAGTTTGTGCCGTTTGACCCCCTTCACCCAAAGAATCATCTTAAATTTAAATTATTTTTTTATTTTAAACTGCAACATTTTGAGTTTTAATTATTTCAAATCAGTGTAGGAACAATTTCAAACTCTTCCAAAAACTATATTTGTTATGGCGTTTGCAGTGAGGGAGAAGTGTTTTCTGAGGGTATGTTCACTTATTGACATTTGTCTCTGCAGTTCTTCTCCAGATGCAAAGAAGATCTGTATCTTGCAATTTGTCTTTTATTTTTTTCTAACTGTAATTCATACCCATTTTAGTTTATAACCTAGTGCTCATTCTCAGCACTACTCTGTCTAAATGTACAACCAACCGCACTGCTTCAGACTTGACTACAGGAATCCTTGGATGTATTTATTTTTCTCTGTTGTCCCTCAGTCACACTGGCTCCCTGCGCTAGAACCTTTGTTGGTGCTGCACCCCCCTCCCTCCCACCACCGTATAAAATGCTATTCTTTCTCCTCCTCACCAGATTAAGTCTCATCATTTGCAAAGAGAAGCCTTCCTTGACTGCCATCACTGAGTCAGTGTTCCTTATATCACCTCTCATAGGCTTTCTCCACTCCTTAGAACTCACCACAGGTGTAATTTTTGTTTTTATGTGATCATTTGATAGTAGGCTGTTTTCCCCTAGATCCTAATCTCCCTGAGATAAAGGGATCTGGTCCCTCTCTTCTATCATATCTGACATGAAGTTACATTTAACTTATATACAAACCCTTTAATATGACTCCCAAGAAGCTGTCTGATTTAGAAAAATCCCAGAGAAAATTGAAAAGAGGACAAGAATTACCAAAAAGTGGGAAAAGTTTTGCTGATTTTTTTAAAAAAATTGGATCTGCTTTCACCAGTACAAACAAATTAGAAGATGAATCTGCCTAATCAGGTAGACAAACCTCTGGCACAACTACCCAAGATTAAAAAGAGATGATGTAAATCAAATCCTGAATTAAAGGAGGATTAACTATGACACAACAGAGATATAACAGAAGTAAAAATATTAAGAACCCAGCCTCAACAAGTGTAGAAAATCTAGACAAAGTGAATAAATTCTGGAAAGATATAAAATACAAAAAAAAAATGGTGCAAGAAGAAAGAAATATTGAGTATATCAATAATTATTAGGGAAATTAAAGTTGCCAAAAAGTACCCAGACCCAAAGGGTACTGCTATGGATTGAATGTTTGTATCCTCCCAAAATTCATATGTGGAAGCCTAATCCCCAGTGTGATGGTATTTGGAGGTGGGAGTCTTTGGAAGGTGGTTAGATCATGAGGCTGGAGCCTTCATGATGAGATTAGTATCCTTATAAAAAAAAGACTCCCAGAGAGCTCCCTTACTCTCTTTCTTCCATGTGGGGAGTACAGCATGAAAATCACTGTTCATGAAGCAGGAAGCAGATCTTAATCAGACAGTGAATCTACTGGCACCTTGATGTTGGACTTCCCAGCCTCTGGCATTGTGAGAAATAAGTGTTTGTTGCTTATGCCATGCAGTTTATGGTATTTTTAGTACAGCAACCTAAACGAAGGTATTATGGGTGCATTCTACCAAAGGAAATCCCTCCTGTATGCTTGATTTTGAAATTGAATGAGGAGAGTACAAGAAAAATAACAGCTCTTTCTTTCCATGAACGCTGACCAAAATATTAGCTAACCAAGTCCAATGGGTATTGGCAATGTGACAGCAACAGGAAAAGGTTATCCTGTAACTTTAAGCATGAGTTAGCATCAGGAAAGCAGCCACATTATGGGCTAAGGTACTAAGGACTAAAAAGAAAAATCATATTATTATGAAAATATATGCAGAAAATTACTAGGTAACATTCAACACCTGTCATTGATTTTTACTTAAAAAAAACTCAAAAAGCTATTAATATAAGAATATTTTCTTATTTTGACAAAATCTAAATAGAAAAAAAAAAGACATACTTAGTCAACAAAAACATCTCACATAATAGGAAAGCCTAAATATTCCCTTAAAGATTGAAAATGCCTACCATCATCCTTACTGCCTAATATAAATCCTCAGTTACTGGCAATCATTCTGAGACAAAAAAATAAATAAAAGAACTAAGAACTAAAAGAATTCAAAGAGGAGAGATAAAAATAGTCTTTGTTTGCAAATATGATAATCTACATAGGAAACCCAACAGGACGATTAGATGAATCATAATAAGAGAGTTTACCAATAATTGTAAGGTAAAATATCAACTCACAAAAAAGAATTTTGTTCTTCATCTATGATAGCCAACTTAGAAATAAAAAAGAAGATAGAATTCACAATAGTTACAAAGACTATAATGTACATAGAAACTAAAATAGTAAATAATGTAAAAAATATATTATTAATTGATACAAAAGAAAATCCAAATAAATGCTGAGATATACTATGTTCATGGATGGATGAGTTAACATTAAAATCAATTATTCTCTAATTAATCTATAAATTGAATGCCTAATAAGATTCCAGCTGGATTATTTGAGGGGTTCAAAGATTCTACTGTAAATCATTCACAGAAAAATTAAAGTGCACAGAAAGAAAAGTCAATTTTGAAAAAGAAAAACAAAGAGTTGAGAAATCCATCCTATTGGACATTGACACAATCCAAAACAACTAATAAAACTTTGACAGTGGTAGAGGTACATGCCAATAGACAAAGGGAGCAGAAAAGTGGCTCAGAAACAAATATAATTGATCCCCATTAATTGTGGATTCCCTATTTTTAAGTCTGCCACTCACTAAAATTTATTTGTAACCCCAAAATCAATATTCACAATGTCTTAGTGGTCATTTGAGAACATGCACAGAGTGGTGAAAAATTTGAGTCATTGGATGTACAAGTTGGTAACTGAGGCAAACAAGGCAACACTCTGTCTTCTTGTTTCAGCTTTCATATTGAGAACAAATATTTTGTGGTCTATTCAGTGCCACTTTTTTCACATTTCTGTGAAGGTTTTTTTTTTTTTTTGGTTGATTTCAAAGTTTAAAATGGTCCGCAGGCATAGGGCTAAAGTACTGTCTAGTGTTCCTAAGCAAGAAAGTTGTGATGTGCCTTATGGGAAAAAATACATCTTTTTGATAAATTTTTTTCAGGTATATTTGAGAGTGCCATTGGCCATGATGAGTTCAGTGTTAAGGATCTAACAATACAATATATCCACAAAAAGGACAAGGAGATTTGCTAACCTATAGTGAGGCTGCTCAGGAATGTGCTACAGTAACGTCCAGAGTGCATGATGAAGCCATGGCGGAGGGGAAGGCAGCTGCATTTGTGGACTCGCTAGATGACCACCTGTAAGAAAAGCATAGTAGACAGCACTGTTGTGAGCCATTAAAGCCAAAGACGTTTACTATCACATTTTACCCAGGAGCAGGAGATGCTAAATCCTTCTTGGTGGGTGCTGGCTGGCTTGCAAATTTCAAAAAGCAATACAGTCTGAAAAATGTTAAACTTGCAGGAGGGGAGGTTCCATAGACCAAGAGGCGGCAGGAAAATTTTTTAAAATGCCTGCTAAGTGTTATGCAGGAAAAGTGTTCTTCGTGGAACAGCAGGTTCTCAACGCTGATGAGACAGTCCTGTTTTACGAGGATGTTGGCAAATGAACCTATAGAATGTGAGTGGCCTCCATGCCCCCGGCTTTAAATCATTCAAAGACAGCAAATTTAATTATCTGTGAGAAATATATCTTAAACAAGTTGTTTTTAAACAGAAACACCTACAAAACAAGGTTCTCTGTGGATCGGTTGATGAAAACCTTGTGATCAGAGGCGCAAAGAAACTTGACCTTGTATTCCCCCTAGGAACAATGTTTCCCCATTCACCAATTTTGTATCAATTTAGCACTATTCACTAATTCAACAGCAGAAGATAACTATAGTGAGTAATGAGAATTGACTGTGTGTTGTTATATTAATTAAACAGGGAGTCCATTAGGCTGAGGTGAATCTGATGCCCTAGCACCCTACTTAAGCAACCCAAACCTAAGCCTATAAATACCTCAAGGTCATGAAATTGAAATGCTAGGGACAACCAATCACAAAGAGCCAACTAGAACCTATACCCTTCTCCCAGCTCCTATCAGGACAGTGCCCCTAACCTCTTCTGGCTTAGTGCTGCCCTATTCAAATCGATTTTTTGCTCAAATAAACTTAAAAATTGTAATGTGCCTTAGTTTTCTTTTAATAGTGTGTATATGTGTGAGTTTGATATATAATAAAGTTGGCACCACAAGTGAATGGGAAGAGGGCAGATTATTTAGTAGGTGGTGCTGAGTATATTGAATCCTCATATGGAAAAATAAAAGTAAATTCCTATTTATATGATTTATAAAAATTGATCCAGAGGAATTAAAGACCATTGAATTTTGTGGGAAAAACTATAAGGCTAATGGAAGAAAATGCAGGAGAGTATCTCTGATTTAGGGGCAGAAAAGGATTTTTTAAACAAGACCCGAAAAGAATGAAGCATAAAGTTAAAAAATTAAAATATTTGACTACACAGAATTAAAGATTTCTTTATCATAAGAGTTAACCTAATCAGAGTTAATTAACATATAACAGACTAGGGAAAGATATTTTCTCTATCTAAAATGATAGGGGATTAATGTCCTGAATATGCAAGAAATCCCTGGGAATCAACAAGAAAAAAACAATAGAAAATCCTGTAGAAAAGTTTGGAAATGGATATGAAGGGACACTTTATAAATGGGAAATCCAAATGACTAGGAAAAATATGAAGAGATGCACAAACTCACAATAAAAAAATGCAAATGTAAACAAAAAGAACATTCCTCATGAGAGTAAGAACATGAAAAAAAACAAAATGCAAAAACAGGAACCCTCATAAACTGCTAATGGGAAAGTAAACCAGTCCAACCATCCTGCCAATATGTAGTCGGGTTAAGTATGCCCATATTACTCGCCCAGCGGTCCCACCTCTGAGTATATAACCCAGAGAAATTCCCATAGAGATCTTTCCTGGTGGTGGGTAGGAGGCAGTTCACAGTGTTGTTTATGGTCTCAGGAAGCTCAGAAATCTGTGTTGATTTCTATGAGAATAAGCAAGAAACTATGTGGAAGGCATATTGTTTAATGCTGTGTAGTATTAGAAGCTACAAAATCGATCTGCCTACCGCAACCAGAAGAGGCCTTAAAAACAGCGCTGAGTGGGGGGAAAAAAAAAAGAAATAGAATCAGAAACACACACAAATTGTACATTTTATAAAGATGCATATATACAGTGGCCCTAAAATCTGAAAACATGAATAATATTTTATCTTTCTGCATATTTAACCCCCTTGATTATTTCTCCCAGAGTATAATTAAAGGCACAAGTTTACTTAGTATAAATTCGAGGCACAAGTCATCAGAACCAGCACATGATAGACACATGTGCAGGGATGGATAAAATGCTGCGTTGATGCATTCCTTGAGATTCTGCTTTGAACTATGCCTTTGCTAAGGAGGGGTCACACACCGAGCATACCATGCATTTTTAATATCAAAAAACCATTTATCATGTGAATTTAATGACGTGCCCAGACTTTACAGACACACTGCATGTCTGTGGCCATATCAAATACAGCTAGAATGCATGTCTATGACGATTGCAAGACTGGGAGTTAGGATGGTGGATGAAGGAGGAGAAAAGCCAAAGAGGCTTTCGCATGGACTGATGAGAAAAGTGTGCCATAAACTGAATGTAATCAACTCAACCTTTTGTCTGTGAGCCTGAAGCCTGGTTGTAGCCAAGTGTAATAGGTATGCTGAAAGTGAACTTGTCCTGTCATTACAGGACACAAGCTTGAGCCCTTTGGTGTGCATGGTTTTTTTAAATGATTGTTACTGTAAACAATTTTTGTTAAAAGAAAGTAGATCTCCCTCCATCTTCACTAAATAATTGTTCAATGCATCTGAAAGATCACTGGGGCCTAAGGGGTAAAATCTTCCAGAAGGAAACACAGGCAAAAATATTTGTGATGTTGGTGCAGATCAAAATGTCTCTGAGATGACACGAAAAAGCCAATCTAAAAATGAAAGAATGGGTAAATTGGACTTGGTCAAAATTAAAGCTTTTGTTCTTTAAAAGACATCACTGAGAAAATGAGAGGACAAGACATGAACTGGGAGAAAATACTTACAAATCATGTATCTGATACAGGACTGGGGCAGAAAATACTTGAAGAACTCAAAATTCACAAAACAACCCAACTTAAAAGTATGAAGAACATATCCAAACAGAGGCTTTACCAGAGGAAATATACAGATGGCAAATGAGCACATGCCAACATGCTTAACATCACTCATCGTTAGGGAGATGCCAAAGTCATGACAAAATGCTGAAGTAACACTACATACTTATTAGAATGGAAGGAAAAGCCCAGAGTTCGACAATACCAAGTGTTGACAAGGAGAAAGAACAGCTGGAAATCCCACCCCACTGTGGGCATGCAAGATGGCCCAGCTACCTTGGAAAACAGCTTGGCAGTTTCTCAAGAAGTTACACATGCTCTTACCGGTAACACCCAGTGTTCTCACTCCCGAGCATTTACTCCAATGAAATGAACACTAAAATCTTGTATGCAAACGTTTCTAGAAACTTTAACAGTGATTGCCAGAAATCTCTCAATGGTGGAAAAGATAAACAAGAAAAGGGAACAATGCAAATGAATCTCAAATGCATTCTGCTAACTGAACGAGGCCAGACTCAAAAGCTGATGATTCCATTTATATGACCTCCTAGAGGAGACATGGAGAGAATAGGGACAGAAATGAATCAGTAGTTTCCAGGAGCTGGTGGTGAGGAGAAAGGGCTCAGGGAAATGTTGAGGTTGGAAAGGGGGTGACAGAATGTTCTATGTCTTGATTGGGATGGTGGTTCCACAACTATATACATTATGCCAAAGCTCACAGAACTACCCACTGAATGAGTTGATTTTACTATATGTGAATTGTACCTCGATTTAAAAAAAAGGTAGAAAAACTCATCAGACCTTGAAGGGACATCAAATCCTGAAACACTGAAGGGCACATGCATGTCTCCAGCAGATCTGAGTGCTGCCCTGTGCCTTCCGGTTGGTGTCCATGTCTGCCCCACCCACTGAGTCCTGTCCCCCCCGGAGCATGCCCCAAAGACTGCTGTGACAACATGGCTTCCCTCATCCCCATACCCCTTCAACCCACTCCCTAATATGCACACACACACACACACACATGCACACACACTCATACTTGTACTAGAAGAGGCTGCCCTTTCTCCCTCTCTGTCCCCCTTCTCTCAGAGCCAATCAGAGCTAAGCTCCTAAGGAAAACTTGGGAACCAAGAGCACTATTGGTACCATACCCAGCCACCAACTTTTGTGGGCCGATCCAAGACCCTAAATTACCACCAAGCAGGGCACTGTTCCCACAGGGAAATAACCAAATTAATACTGAATGTTCAGAGCGCACCCTGTTCTAAGCTGAGGACTGTCTGTACCGTTTGCTTGGAACAACTTCTTCTCTTTGGGGTTTCAAGCCGGGCCAGGGCTGTAGGCAGGTCTAGCAGAAGGCCCAGCATCATCCCATCCGACCTCTGCTGAGCCTAACAAGAGGCACCCCACCCTGAGCATCTGCCCAGACAGACTGAGAAGCTGATGGAGCTTAAGACCCTTTCTTTCCACTCTTCCACACCCTGTGGCAGGCACCCCTCCTCGGCCCTAGGGTATCCAGCACCCTGGTGCTTTCCTACACTCACCGTGCAGAACCTCTCCTGCAAAGTCTCAGGCCAGCTCCTCCATACCAAGTGGCAGAGCCTCATGAGAGTGAAGGGGCTTCTCCTGAACCCACTCTTTACTAGGGAAAGAAGTCTTAGCTCAAGTCGAAGCCTCTCAGGTCACAGATTGCAGGGGTTGGATTTAGGTGGGGAAGAGGTGGGGGAGGCTTCTTATGGGCAAAGGCGTCTTGCATTGGAGGAACAATGGCTTCTCGCGTATTTTAAATCTACAGTTAAAGCTTGTGTTTCAGCACTCTGCCAGAGATCTGTCGCAGGACCCTCACCCCTGCTGAACCACAGCTCAATGTGAAGGACAAATGGCCAGGAGGTCACTGCTCAGGGGTTCCCTGGGGCCTTCGGGATGAAGTGCAAACCTTCAAGCCACGTCTGAGGCTCCCGCTGGCTCTCCTGCCTGCCGCTCTCCAGGATCTGCAGCCTCTGGCCAGCATGGCAGACCCCAAATGTCCTCATTCCCTGGCCTAAAATGCCCCTCTCCATCCCCCACCTCCTCCCACCCTGGCAGATGCTCCCTTTTTCCCCCAGGCTGAGCTCAACGTTGCTGCTCCATCCAGTGCCACCTTAGGAAGTGGGCACAACATACCCAGGCTGGACTTATTCTCTGTCCTTCCCCTGGACTGCTTGCTCTGAATGGCGTCTGGAAACGGTGCCACAAACCAGCATCTTTGGTCCATGTCCTCAGATGGAAGGACCGCCTCACTGAACAGGTCTTAAAAAATAGGTCAGACCCACCAGCCTGTGATCACTCAGGAGTAGCCTACCTGAAGGCAGAGGGCAGCTGAGACACTCGTGGAGGCTGAACTAAATGCAGGTCAGACCAGCAGCAGCAGACAGTCTGCCATGATCTGGCTTGGAGCAGCGAGCCTAATCTGGAGTCTGTGGACACCAGAGTGGGGAATCCCCAGGAGCTTCCTTTCCCCTTAGATTCTCACTTAGCAGCCCAGTCATGGGCATCTCATCCTCCTGACTGCACACTGTTGGGGGAGGAAGTCCAGAGCACACAGCTTACTGAGATGAGGGACCACAGCCCTGCAGGAGGGTCCATCTATGGGAGAGGGTTTAAAGGGCCCTGGGCATCGGGACCTCTGTACACATGGCCCAAAAGAGCTACTGGGGATTGGGAATGAAATCGGGCAAAGACCTAACACCACACTTAGGGTTATAACAAGGGTTTTGCTTGTGCTGTGGCAGGTTTCCAGCTTTGCCACAGGTGACCCATGTCAAAGTGTGATTTTAGTACATCTGTGTTTAGTACATCTGTGTTTAGTACATCTGGGCTGACCCGTCCTGGTCCCCCATGGCGGGGCATTTAGGCAAGGGCCTCAAGACTTGCCATCCGGGACGGGACCCCTCTCTTCATGACTCGGAGGCTTTGGGGCAGACTGCTGCCTCCAGCAACCCTGTCCACTAAGATGGCCACAGCCAGACCACGCTGTGATGTGGTCCACTCAACGCCAGAGGCTGTGGGGAGTCCAAGCAGGAAGTGGATGAAGAGGCACCGGGATTTGAAACTCCAAGGTAGAGCACGGAGTAGGGACAGCATGACCTTCAACAAGCCACTCAACCTCTCCAGAGCTTGGTGTCCTCATCTGTGCTCTGCATGGGGAAGACAGTCTTTATGAGGAAATGAGAACATGTATCTAAAAGCAATTAAAATTAGTAGCATGACAGAAATATAAGCTATTTTCCAAGGTCCCTTCCAGACCCACGCTGTATGTTTCTGCAAAATCCAGACTCAGAAGGGCCAGCAGCTCGGTGACCTGGCAGAGGAGGAGTGGACAGCTCAGCGGGAGGAAGGAGCTGGTGTCGATAGGCCGTCTTCCTACTGACACAAGCACGTGGCCACCCCGAGGGCTGATGTGGCACTGTGGAGAAATGGAAGCACATCACGAAAAGGACACGGGTGGTCCTCGGCATCTGAGATGCCTCCTTAAGGAGCCGGGGATATTTTCCTGATGGCTCGTTCACGTTCACCCCTCAGACCCGAATCCATCATTGATCTTCCTGGCACAGCAACATCAGAAACCAGTCCATCGTGGCTGCTGCCATCATGGCGGCCAGCAGCCATGGAGGACTGCAGGGCGACCACCACGCTCGGAGCGCCGGAACACAGCACACACTCGGCTTGTCCATCCCTCACAGCGAGACCACCTCCAAGGGAACCGAACTCCCAACTTCCCAGCACTGAGGGAAGGGCATCGCCATGGAAAGCCTGAGGCCAGACAAGCCAAGAACGGGAGGCTCCAAGGAGGCCGTCATAGGGGTCTGGCTGAGCTCCGGCTGAGGTGGCAGGGCTGGCGAGGGACAGACAAGGCAGTGTCTTCAATGGCCATTCCCTCTGTGAAGACAGTAGTGGGACAGTGAGTGCTTTCAGGTGGAGAAGAGAGACTCCTAAAAGGGGTTGAGGCCGAGGGTGTGGTCAACGAGGGAAGGCAGGGAGGCTGTGGACACCTGCCCATATCTCCCCTGCCAGGGCTGCGAGGCTGGAAGGGCCAGAAGGTTCTTAGCCCCCTGGAAAGAGACTCTCCATCTTGTTTTTGTTTACATGGGCCTTTTCCCTTGAGCTCTTTGAGCGAGTTGACTCAGTCTGTCCAGTCACGACCTCTCAACGGCACTTGCCATAAGTTTGGTCATATCTTTATGTTGAAAAGAATCGTGTGATTTATTCATTTTTGCTCGCTGACTTTTTTCCAGCCATGTCTCTGAGGGCTGCCGACTTTCACAGAGCCACTGGAGAACGATGACTAAAAGGGGAACTTGGCTGCCTGGGTCTATTTCTCCATTTTTTTCAGTCATTTCCCCTCTGGGGCAAACTTAGAGAAAAACGAGTGGCTGTAGCTGGTTCGGGCGCAGAGATGCCAGGGGCCCCAGGGGGCTTGCGATCCTCTGATCTCTCAGCCTCCCTCACTCAGTTCTGAGATTTATCCAGAAAAAGCACTTTCCTGTCCGTCTGTGGAATGATTATATAAATGTAACATTTCATCTACATCAGCTCCTGGAGGCTTTGGCATTAGATTGACTTTAATGCTGAAGGAACAGAACGCAATCCATTTAGGGGACCAGGAACATCTCAAAAATGTCCTTTCTTCCCGTTCCAGCTGCACCATGATGACATTTACACAAAATGAGATAAGATAATAACATTTTTTGAGAACTCTGATTCTCCGGCTCTGTGCCACAGAATGAAATTAGCTCAATTTAATTACACATAACAAATGGCTGTGCTCATCTCCGTGGTGTGCAGCAATCCCAAGAGTCCTTTGTGGGCTCCCTGCCTCCACCCACCCCCATGAGACCATCTGGGGGGCTGACATGTCTCCCCCTCAGGGCCATCCCCAAAAGGGAAAGAGCTGTGATTCAGGCGTCCTCTGCTGTTTGTTTATCTTGGTAACGGTTGCTAGGGCCCGCCAGTGGCTTGGGATGACCGCGTGGTGTTGCAGAAATAAAGAGGCCCAGAGTGCTCCCAGAGTGCAGGGCTCCCAGCCCAGCCCACTGCCCCAGAGCACATGGGACTTCCACAGGCCACAGCTGTTCCCCTGGGACAATCCACAGGTTTCTCATTCCTCCTGGCCTCGCCCCTGGAAGCCAGGGGCAAACATGCAGCTCATGCCCCTAAGTCCTCCAAAAGCCTGCCCCGAGGGCGGATGCGGTGCCCTGGGGACCCCTTCTGCTTGAGCTGTTGCCACTCTTGGATCCCCAATCACAAAGACATTGGGTTCTTGGGCACAGTTATTTCTGGCCTGTGGCCTGTCTCTGAGCTCACAGTGTCTCTACATTTGCCCAGCAATATTTATCTAGCACTTTCTGGGCCAGCCCCTGATAGGCGCCGGCGGGTTCAGAAATAAGAAGACACAGTCGCTACCCTTCAGGGAGCTCAGACTCCAATTACCCCAAAGGACAGGAGACCTGCTGCTCTCGCCCCACAACCATCCAGGACTACCCCGGAGGGTCTTGTCTCCTTCCTCTTCCAAATTCAAAGTGTCCTTAGACACAACAGCTTTCTGAGTTGCTCAGCAAAATATCCAAGACAGCTTCTGGCCTCTGGCTTCACCCTGACGGGCACCAAGTCAGCACTTCCCAAAATGTGAGAAAAACAACAGCTGAATATAAGCTCCCGAGTAACAAAGACTAGGTCGATGGGAATGAGGTGTCCCCAGGCAGCACAAGTCACAGGCAGATAAAAAGGTGAGACATAAGAGCTTTGGGGCCGGCTCCCCCAGTCCTGGCTCTGCGGGCTGGTACACCCAGCCTGAACAAGGCTGATGATCTTCCCAGCAACCAGTTAGAGCTGACAGGCCCAAGTGAGGAAGGCAGGCTCTTGAACTGAGGTTATTTAGAATTAATAACTTTGACTTGTCTGTGTGCAACGACAGCAACCATATCACTAGAAGGCATGAGATGCACAGGATCCCTCGAGATGAAAGAAACTACTCTCCTCTCTCCAACTGTGTGGGTCATTTCTGTGAATAAAACTGTTTGGATAACGGTCAGTGTGTGCCATATGTCCAGGACGCACTGGTAAGCGTGGGGGAGACGGGATGGCGGCGGGGGGTGGTGCATTGCCTCCTTCCAGGAGGTAGGAGCCTCGGAAGTGGAGATTCCAGGAATCCAGGAAACGAAGTGATTTCTGGAGGGGGGGTGGCTGCCAGCCAGTGGCTGATGTGACATTGTTATGCACCAACCCTCCTGGCCCCTGGGCTGAACACCCCCAACAGAAAAACAGGATGCCCTGCAAAGTGCTGAGCACGGACAAGAATTAGACTGTCTTCCCCAACATCCTTCCCCTTTCCCTGCTGAGACAGAAGGAATACAGGTGGGGGTGAGCACCAGGTTTCTGTGAAGGGGAAACGGGGGCACCCGTGGCACTGGGGGGGCGGGGTAAGGCAAGGGTTTGGAGGGTGAGTCAGTTCCCGGCTCATTCTCCTCACCCTATTAATCCTCATTACAGTCCTCCCCAGGCCAGGGCGGCTTGCTGTGCGGCAGGCACTGTGATTCTACCTGCTTCTCGGCAAAAGCAGAGGGGCCCTTCTCGCTTCTCCAAGAGCAGGTGGAATGATGCACTTTCTTGGCTACTAGACCAGGCAACCGGTTCCTGGAAATCATGCTGTCTGCTCTTACATCCTTCCCCGGCCCCTTCCTCCCAACAGCAAGGAATGCCGTCAAGGGCCCCATTCATTCTCATCTGCGACCCACCAGCCTGCAAATTAAAATGACAATCTTTCCGTAAAGTGACCGGGTAGAATCTCTTGCAAGTTTAGTTGTACATATCCTTTAATTAAGTATCTTACAAAAAGAACTATCTAAGGATGTGTGGACAAGGTTGTTTCTTGCAACATTATTTACAGTGACAATAAAAGGAAATAAGCTATATATCTCACTGGGGAGTGGTAGAAGAAATCTTAGTGCCTCCAACTAAGAAATCCATATTATGAGATGTGCAGTTATTAAAAATAACAGCTTAGAGCCACATGTAGTTACCAATAAACAGATTCATTATGTATTGGAAATAAGCAAATTGTAGAAAATATTGTGTATAGAATGATCTCATTAAAAAAATTAAGAGTGGGCAGGGAGACAGAAAACTTTGCATATTTTTTAATGACTCTCAAGAAAGGCGTGAAAGAATGTACATCAAACTGTTAATATGAGTTCCAGGTGTTGGGGGGGTGCAGAAAAGTCTTTCTTTACATATCTTTGTATCACTTAATTTGTTATTACCAAGAATTTTGAAATTTTATGAAATTGATAGCGTAGAAATTTTATGAAAAAACAAATGTGGTGGAGGCTGACTGTTGTCCCCTCACTAATCATTCACTCTTTATTCCAACAGTAACAGATCTGTCGATATTCACCTGGGTTTGGTTTGTGGCCACATTTCTCTGCCTTCCTATAGCAAATGGAGTGTGAAGAAGAGATGTGTGCAACATCTGGGACAATGTCCCTTAAAGAAAGGGTCATGCCCCTCCTCCCAGTGTCCTCCATCCTGCTGTGAGGACATTGATACACCTTGGACCTGGAGTTGCAGAACCGCGCCCCCCCCCGCCGCCCCGCCAGTGGCTGAGCAGGTGGCCTGGAGAGCCTGAGTGGACCATCCATACTGCCCTAAAGTGCCTACATCCAGACTTTTACAGCAGAGGGAAAGAAATCTGATCTTGTTTCAGCCATTGTTATTTGGGATCTCTTTCACATGCAGCCAAATAAATCCTCCCGAATATAAGAAATGGAAAAACTAGACTCCCATCCTTATCATCAGAGATCCTACTGTGATGCCACACTCAGGGACACACGGGGACACATCCAGGAACTTGACATGCCGGTGGGGAACAGAGAGAAGGCTGCAGCCCGGAGCTGCTCAGAGATCCACTACCAGGTCACACGGCTCGCAGCGGGGCCCAGGATGCAGGATTCTCTCTGCTGGAGTAGTGCCCAGCCCTGAGTTGTGCTGCCTTCATTTCCCGCTGCGGGACCTCCTTGGAACAGAGGCTTGGTGACCTCAGGAATGCCTGGGGGCGAAGAACAGCATCCTGGGCAGGAATGGGCTGCTCTGTCCTCCCAATGCAAGTCTAGATGGGGTGGCCACTCCCTTCCCTTTCTTCTCAGAATGCGGCATTTTACCAACCCTTCATGACCTTGGCCTTGGAGGTCAGACCTTCTGGAAGGAAAGGCAGTCCTGCAGTGAGTTTTGGCAAAAACTGAGCTTTAGCTCCTCTCTCGGCTGTAATTCACCCCTGCCGTGGGTAAGACATGGACTCTTCCAAGGCAAGGTGCTGACCTGATGCTGCAGGGAACAGTTTGGCTCCCTGCTCGAGAGCGACAGTGTGGGGCATTCTGCATTGTTTTTGTGGTTTCCAGAGTGATAGTGAAAGAAGGGAGGGGAAGCATCCTCATCCAACAGACAAACAAACCAAGACCCAGAGCCCAGCATTGCACCCCCTCACTGTCTTAGTCAAGGAACATGACCTCGTAACTCCAATTGCCAACATTTTCTGAGGGACTTGGGTTTGGTGTCAAACGTCAAGACTCTCCTGTAAAGGATCTGATTAACCTAAGGCCATTTGGTACCCCCTCAGTCCTACCTCCACCCCCCGTGGACTGTGGGGCTGCTCATGGAAGGCTGTCTAAGGGAAGAAAGAGGAAATGTTAGATTCTATCAAGGCAGGCAGCCCAAGGCTGGCAGTGCTCCCTCCTGGCTCCAGACAGAGAACACACTCAAGCCCTTCCCTCTTCTGTGACCTCTGGCAGCATTGCGGAGGGCCACCGGGAGGCACGATGGGGTTCATGTCTGTCTTTCCAGCGCCCAGTAAAAGTTTCATCATTTGTATCCAACTTCTTTGACATTTGTGACTATTTAGAGAGGGCCCGCCATTTGGCCATATCTGTCTCTTGAAACACAAACTAATAATTTAAAGGAGACTTTAAATTATTAGTGATAATGTGTAGTCTATCTTAAAAAAAAAAACACGAAAATCTCCAGGCTCCCATTTGAATTTCAGCAAGTACTGTGCTAATTATAAAGTGTGCTTATCTAATCATAAAAGCAAGTCTAACAAGAATTCATTAAACATTGTATCTTGTTTTAATTGCTTAAAGGTATTAAGACAACTTATTTTGAAATTTTTTTATCTGGTTTTATCACTGATTTGAGACTGAAATTAAGACTGTTCCTCAATAACATCACCCCTAGAGACTCCATTGGAAAACTGGTGCCTGAGCATGTTTGTGGGTGGGAAGGGAGGACCGAATCTGGATTTTCATCATATCCCATTCTACAGGAACTGCCGTGCTGGGCTCTACCTATAAACACAGTCTGTCTTCCTATGTATTCACACACTGGACTCTTAGATAGATGAGTTCATGATTAGAAAGCAAACACCATGAGAACATGGCCCACTGCAACCCACCTCCTCAGGGTTCTTGGGTTCTAAGGTAAAGCTGGAAAGTCCAGTCAGATTTCTTTAAGAACATTCCATTTCTCAGCTACTGTGTATTAGCCAAACCCAATCTGTGTTGGTTTCCTATGCTATACACCAAATTATCACAAGCTTAATGGCTTAAAACAACACGCATTTATTATGTCGGTTTCTGTTGGTCCCGAATCTGGATTGAGTCCTCTGTTTCACAAGGCTGCAGTCAAGGTGGTGGCTGAGCCACATTCTCATCAGAAGGCTCAAGTGGGGAAGACTGTGCTTCCAGGCTCATTCAGGTTGTTGGCAGAAGGCACTTTCCGTGACTAGATAGCCAACAGCTCCATGCTGGTTGCTGGCTGGAGGCCACATTTGGGTCCTAGAGGCTACCCACAGTTCCCCATGTGAGCTCTTCCAACATGGCTGCATCGTTCCTTAAGCTCATAAGGAGAGTCTCTAGCCCCAGTTTGCTGAGTCTTATGTAATGTAATCTAATCATGGGAGTGACCATCCATTACCTTTGTCATATTCTAACAGAAGCACAGTACCACTTGCACTTATGGGATATTATGCAAGGTCAGGGACACCAGGATGCAGGAGTCACAAAGGCCACCCTAAAGTCTCCACCATACAGTCTCTAGAATTTGTTTTTGAGCAATCTCTACAGAAATACTCCTATAGCATTTTAGAAAAAGATTACACTAGGAAAAAAAGAGGCCAGGTCCAGTGAGAAGATATTATTAATCCATAGGCTGTGGGCTAAGCAGTAGCCTGCAAGACCCCAAGAACTCACCAGCAGGCCAGCCCTGCTCAGGACACTCTTGTTTAAATGAAGACAAGTGGCTCGGGTGGATTAAGGCTTTGACCTGTTTTTCATGCAAACAAGCAGGGACCCTTAAAGCTCAAGAGACCTTCATTATCATCTAATTCAGTCTTCTCATTTTGAAATTTTGAAAATGACATTCCCAGAAACGCCACTGAAAAAACTTCTCTGGAAGCCAGGTGGTCAGATAACAAGATGCCAAGTTAGGAAGTGCGGGAAATACAAATGTACAGGGCACGGTGCTCAAAGTCCAGCCAGGAAGTCTGTGTGAAGGACTAAACCATGGCTACGCAGACAGAGCACACGTGTGCTCTTGGGGAAAGAAATGACTTGTCAGTGTGAGGAATTTCAGAGAGAGCTTCTTGAAGGAGATGGAGTGCAAGATAGCCCAAGAGGCTGGATTGGGATTGAGACAGGGGAGGAGGAGAAGGGCAGCAACCTGGGGGTGTATGTTGGGGACATTATCTGGCCGCAGCGGACACAGTGGGGGCTTGTGGAGAAAGGATAAACAGAAACCAGTTTACAAATCAGAAAGAACTTAGATTTTACCCTGTAAGCAGTGGGGAACCACTGAAATCTCATAACTAGTATAACAACATTATCAAGGCTTTACTTTGGGACAGTTAATCTGGCCATGTAGACAGAATTATTATTTATTTCCTAATTTATAAGCTGCCTCATTCCAAACACAAATTGAGGCATTTAAGTTGCACTAAAAAGGGAGGAAGAAAGTCCCTGAAAGTCGGGAGAGCGGTGAAGAAGCTGCTACATGACTTTTTAATGTAGTGAAATATACAAAACATAAAGTTTACTGTTTTAACCACTGTAAGTATTCTGTTCAGTGGTGGTGTGTTCTTGTTGTTATGTTGTACAACTAACACGTAAATTCCTAATCAGATAGATAATCTGGAAGTATTTTCTCCCATTCTGTGGGTTGTCTTTCCACTTGTTGATTGTTTCCTTTAACAAGGAGAAGTTTGTAAGTTTAATGTAGTTCCATTTGTCTACTTTGTTTTTGTGGCCTGTGCTTTTGATGTCATACCCAAGAAATCGTTCTCAAATCCAATGTTGTGAAGACTTTGTTCCATGCTTTCTTCTAAGAATTGTATTGTTTTAGATCTTACATTTAGGTTCTTGATCCATTCTGAGTTAATTTTTGTATGTGGTGTAAGGTAAGGGTCCAGCTTCTTTCTTTTGCATGTGGATAACCAGTTTTCCCAGCCCTGTATGTTGAAAGACTGTCCCTTACCCCAGTGAATGGTCTCAGCACCCTTGCTGAAAATCAACTGACCATACATGCAAGGATTTATTTCCGCCTTCCTTTCTATTCCCTTGGTCTATATATCTGTCCTTATGCTGATGCTTCACTGTGGTCATTTCAGTAGCTTTATAGAAAGTTTTGAAATCAGGAAGTGTGAGTCATCCGACTTTGTTCTTTTGTGGGTTCTCTTGACATCTGGGGCTCCCTGAGATTCTGTATGAATTTTAGGATAAGTTTTTCTATTTCTGTGAAGAAAACTGTTGAAATCTTCATAGCGGTTGCATTGAATCTGTAATTTCCTTTGGGTAGTATTTTCATCTTGTCAATATTGTCTTCCAACCCATAAATATGGGATAGCTTTCCATTTATTTGTCTTTGCTTATTTCTCTTAGCAATGTTTTGTAATTTTCAGTGCAAAAAGTTTTCTTGCCTCCTCAGTTAAAAGTATTTCTATGTGTTTTATTATATTTTATATTTTTATAAGCACAATTGTTTTTCTAATATCCTTTTTGGATTGCTCATTGTTGGTGAATAGAAAGGCAACTGATTTTTTTAGTGGTAATTTTGTATCTTGTAACTTTGCTGAATTTATTTATTAGCTCTAACAGGTCATGTGTGTGTGTAATCTTTAGAGTTTTCTACATGTAATATCAAGTCATCCGAAATAGAGATAATTGTACTTTTTACTTTCCAGTTTAAATGCCCTTTTTTCTTCTTGGTTAATTGCTCTTCTGGAACTTCCAATAAGATGTTGAATAGAAGTGGTGAGAGTAGACATTCTTGCTTTGTTCTTGATCTTAGAGGAATGCTTTCAGTCTCTCACCGTAATGTTAGCTAATGGTTTTTCATATATGGCCTTTGTCATGTTGAGGAAGTTTCTTTCTAGTCACAGTTTATTGAGTATTTTTATCATGAAAGGATTTTGCATTTTGTCAAATACTTTTTCTGCCTCAATTGAAATGATTGTGTTTTCCACCTTTATTGTATTTATGTAGTGCATTACACTGATTGATTTTCATAGATTGTAACATCCTTGTAATCTGAGAATAAATCTTACGTAGTCATGGTGTGTAACCCTTTTAATATGTTGTTGAATTCAGTCTGCCAGTATTTTGTTGAAGATTTTGCATCCATATTTATAAAAGATACTGGTTTGTAGGTTTCTTTTATTGTGGTATCTCTGTCTAGCTTTGGTGTCAGGGTAGTGCTGACCTTATAGAGTGACTTTGGAAATGTTCCCTCCACTTCAGTTTTTGGAAGAGTTTGAGAAGTGGTGTTAATTCTTCTTTTAATGTTTGGCCTAATGCACCAGTGAAGCCCTCTGAGCTTTTCTTTGTCGGGACGTTCTGATTACTGATTGCTAGTAACTAGTCTCCAACTAGTTACAGGTCTAATCAGATTTTTTTATTTTTTCATGATTCCATTTTGGTATATACATGTTTCTAAAAATTTGTCCTATTCATCTAGGTTATCCCAGTTTGTTGGTTTATGCTTATTCGTGGTATTCTCTTATAATTCTTTTTATTTCTGTAAAATCAGTAGTAATATTCCCACTTTCATTTTTTATTTTTATAATTGGGGTCTACTTTCTTTTTTTTTTCTTAGTCAGTCTAGCTAAAACCTTGGCAATGTTGTTGATCTTTTCCAAATAGCCAAACTTTGATTCTGCTGATTTTCTCCATTGTTTTTCTTATTCTCTATTTTATTTACCTCTGATCTAATCTTTATTATTTCTTTCCTTCTGCTCGTTTTGGGGTTAGTATGCTCTTCTTTTTCCAGTTCCTTCTTTCTCCAGTTCCTAACTCCACACTTATGGTGTGCAGTTAGGTTATTGATTTGAGATCTGTCTTCTTTTCTGATTTATATGTTTAATGCTACAAATTTCCCTTTTATTATTTTAAAAATTTATTTGTTTGAGAGAGTTGAAAGAGAGAGAGGAGGGAAGGGGCAGAGAGAGAGAGAAGCAGATTCCCCACTGAGCAAGGAGTCCGATGTGGTGCTCAATCCCAGGACCCTAAGATCATGACCTGAGCAGAAGGCAGACACAACCGACTGAGCCACCCAGGCGCCCTGTATAAATTTCACTTTAAGTACTTCTTTCACTGCATTCCATAAGCTTCAGAGTATTGTGTTTTTGTTTTCGTTCATCTCAGGGTATTTTCCAGTTTCCTTTGTGATTTCTTTATTGATCCATTGATTGTTTAAGAGTATGTTATTTAGTTTCCATATATTTGCAGATTTTTCAGTTTTCCTTCTGTCGCTGAGTTTTAGTTCTATTGAATTATGATGAGGAAAGGTACTTTGTATGATTTCAGTCTTTTAAAATTTATTAATACTTATTTTGTGTTTTAACACACAGTCCATCCTGGAGAATGTTCCATGTACACTTAAGAAAAATGTGTATTCTGCTGTTACTTAGTGGAGTGTTCTGTACATAGCTGTTAGATCTGGTTGGTCTATTCTGTTGTTTAATTCCTATATTTCCTTATTGATCTTCTGTCTGGTTGCTCCATCTATTATTGAAAATGGGATATTAAAACCTGCTACTGTAGAGCTTTCTATTCTTCAATTTGTCAGTGTTTGCTTTATGTATTTTGGGACTCTGATGCTCGGCTCATATATACTTATAATTGCATATCATCTTTGTGAACTGACATTTTTTGTCTCTTATAACAGTTTTTGACTTAAAGTTTACTTTGTATAATCATAGTATGGTCACCCCAGTTCTCTTCTGTTTACTATTTGCATGGGATATTTGTTTCCATTCTTTCACTTTCAACCTATTTGCCTCTTTAAATCTAAAGTGAGTACCTTGTAGATAGCATACAGTTTGTATCTATTTTGTCCAATCTGTCAACCTATGTGTTTTCTAAAGCCTGTATCTTTAATTTTAATGTTTTATCACATTTCTAATAGTTACATTTTATTTTGTTTCTTAGGATCTTTGCAGTGTAAGATTGGAGACATACTGTAATAAGTGTATGGCAGACTTTTTATCCAGTCCTTCTTTATTGTGTAGCATAATGTATGCCTTTGGAGAATTTAATCCATTTACATGTAAAATAACTACCAACAAGGAGGGGCTCCTGGGTGGCAGTCGGTTAAGTGGCTGCCTTCAGCTTGGGTCATAATCCCAGGGTCCTGGGATCGAGTCCCACCGCATGGGGTTCCCTAGTCAGTGGAGATGCACTTCTTTCTCTCCCTCGGCTTGTGCTTGCTCACTCTCTCTCTCTCCCTCTCTCTCTGTGTCAAATAAATGAAATCTTTAAAAAAAATTACCAACAAAGAAATAATTCTGCCATTTTTATTTATTTTTTTCTGTATGTCTTATAGGTCTTTTCCTCCTCATTTCTTCTGTTAAGGCCTTCTTCTGTGTTTACTTGATTTTTTTTTTTTTTTGGTAATGATGTGTTTTGAATCCCTTCTCATTTCCTTTGTGTATGTTTATATTTTGTTTGTAATTACTATGGGGATTACTTATGGCATACTGTAGTTACAACAATCTAATTTGAACTGATGTCAATTTCAACCACATACAACCACATACTCCGATCCAACTTCATCACTCCTCATGTTACTGATGTCACAAATTACATCTTTATACATTGTGTCCCCAAAAACAGATTTATAATCATTTTTATACACTTGTCTTTTAGATATAATAGAAAATTCAAAGTGGAATTACAAACCAAAACTGCACTAGTACTGGATTTTTTAATTCTATTTAAAGATTTTATTTATTTATTTGAGACAGAGGCAGGAGACAGGGAGAAGGAGAAGCAGACTCCCCATTGAGCAGAGAGCCCTACACAAGGCTCAATCCCAGGACCCTGAGATCATGACCTGAGCTGAAGGCAGACGCCTGACTGAGCCACCCAGGTGCCCCAATACTGGATTTCATATTTGTCCCTATATTTCCCTTTACTAGAGATCTCATATAACATCAAGCTACTGTCTAAAATCTCTCATTTCATACTGAAGAACCCCTCTTTAGAATTTCTTGGAGAGCAAGGGTAATGGTAATAAACTCACAGCCTTTGTTTATTTATTTTGAGAATGTCTTAATTTCTCAATTTTGAAAGACAGTTTTACCAGATATAGAATTTTGGTTGACAGGTGTTTTTCTTTCAGTATTTTAAATAAATCATTCCATTGCTGTCTGGCCTCCATGGCTTCTGATGAGAAATCAGCGGAAAATCCCTTATATGTGAAAAGTTACTTTTCTCTTGCTATTTTCAAGATTTTTCTCTTTGTCTTTGGATGTTGACAAGTTAATTATATGCCTCCCTATCAGTCTCTTTAGGTTTATCCTATTTGGGATTTATTGAGTTTTTTGGATGTGTAGCTTCATGTCTTCCCTCAAATTTGAGAAATTTTCAGTCATTATTTCTCCATATAATTATTCTACCTCCTTTGCTCTCTTCTCCTTCTGGAATTCCCATAATATAAGTTTGTCCATTTAATAGTGTTCCATAAGTCCTTTATGATCTGTTCACTTTTCTTCACTCTTTCTACCACTGCCCACTCCTCAGACTCAGTACTTCCAATCATTTTATCTTAAAATTCTCTGATTCTTTCTTTTTGCTCCAATTTGATGTCAAACCTCTCTAATGAATATTTAAGTCATTATGCTTTTCAGCTCCAGAATTTCTGTTTAATTCCTTTTTATAATTTCTATCTCTTTGTTGATATTCTCATTTTGTTCATATATTGTTTTCATGATTTCATTTAGTTCTTTGCCCATGTTTTCACTTAGTATATAAGGGTAAAACATATATCTAATATAGATGGCCTGAAGTCTTTTTCTAGTAATTCTGCTATCTGGGTTTCCTCGGGGACAGCTTCTGTCAGTTAATTATGTTTGAATTAACCTTGTGTTCCTGTTTCTTTGTATGCCTTAGTAGTAACTCTGGAAATCAGATTCTCCTTCTCCCCCCACCTCAGGGTTTGCTAGTTTTCTTTTTCTTTTTCTTTCTTTTCTTTCTTTTTCTTTCTTTCTTTTCTTCCTTCCTTCCTTCTTCTTCTTCTTTTTCTTTCTTTCTTTCTTTCTTTCTTTCTTTCTTTCTTTCTTTCTTT
>NW_027397124.1:5156461-5297949 GCF_003265705.2 Callorhinus ursinus | reverse complement strand
TTTCTTTCTTTCTTTCTTTCTTTCTTTCTTTCTTTCTTTCTTTCTTTCTTTCTTTCTTCTTTTTCTTTCTTTCTTCTTTCTTTTCTTTCTCCCTCCCTCCTCCCTCCCTCCCTTCTTTCTTTCTTTCTTTTTTCTTTCTTTTCTTTTCTTTCTATTCTTTTTCTTTTTCTTTCTTCTTTCTTTCTTCTTTACTTTTCTTTCTTTCTTCTCCTGGTGGTGGTGGCCATTGAAGGCTGCACCAATACATTTATTTCAAAATTTTTCCAAATATTTTTGCAAAGACAATACACCTTGTCATATGTAATCACTGAGGTTTCTACTCCTTTAGCTTGTGTTCAGCTAGTATTTGGAGAGAGGTTTCCTGAAATGCTAGGAACTAAAACAAACAACAACAACAAAAAATACCCAAACCAAAACAAAACAAGAGAACATCCACCACTTCTAGTCTTTGTGGAATGGTTTGGTCCTGGGATCATTCCTTCGCCATTTAGGTAGTCTTACTCTGAGCCTAAGGATTAGCCCGATGTGGCAGATTAAGTTCACAGGATTTTTCTAGGTAGCATGCATCTTCCCTGGGCATGTACATGTGTTTACAAATTCACCTGTATACACGGCTACTTTTGAATGTCCTCATTCCCCAAAGCATCTCACCTCAGTTTACCCTCCTGGCCTTAGATGGTCTACTATATGTCTCCACTCAGAATCTCTTGCTGCAGCTGTCTTTAGGTCTGCAGCCACCTTGTAGCTTTTACAAGCAGCACCCACTGCATTTCCTACTTGCATTGTTATGTGGGACAGAGCTACTGCCTTGCATCAGTCCTTCAGGTACCCCCAAACAATTTAGAACAGACATAACATAGTAATTTGAAAATAAGGTCTGCTCTGCTCGCTCTGGTGGGGGAGAACTGGAAGCTGGGCCGCTACCTGCTCAAAACCAAAATCACCACTCTACTGCGAGAGGTGAAGTGGGCTGAATCAAGGGTGAGTGAAAACACTGCAAAATTTCCTACCATTTTGAAAATGAGTTTTTCATGATTGGGCATTACTTGGTTGCTATAAACCTTTAACCATTTTCCAGAGCTCCTACAAAGTTATTTAAGACACCTTGGGTTTTTGTTTTTATATGTGTTTAGGAAAATGAGAACTAGGAGCTTTGTAGTCTGCCACTTTGCTGGTGTCAGTCTCTGCTGCATGACTTTGAACACAGGTGCTGAGGAACTAAATAAGGCAGGATGGCCGTCATGCAAATTGGAAGGAAAGGCTCAGCTCATTATTGAACTTAACAAATATTTATTAAGTACTTACTATATGCAAGGCATGGTTACAGGTGCTGGCACCTAGACCAGCAATGAAAACAGAAATGAAATATTTTTACACATTTATTAGTTCATATAATAAACATTTATTGAGTTCCATCCACACACCATGCACTGATAATAGAGTGATAAATAATGCAAGCACCATCCCTGCTCCCACAGAGTTTAGAATTTAAGTAGAGATTAGTTCATGCTAAACCATTAAAGTGTAAAAATTAGATGTATTACTGCCAGATTACTAGAGGAGAGAAAATGGAAGGAAATTTGTCTTAAAAAATATAGGCAAGGAAGAAGGGTGAGAACAGAATGAGGAAATTGGTAGGGAAATAGCACTGTCGTAAGGAGACATAAGCAACCAAAGAGGCAATCGCTGTGCCATGTGATAAGTAACATGGTGGGGAAGCACAAGGTGTTATGGGAGTCTAGAGGCCAGGAGCAAGGAGGTCTTTGCAAGGGTAAGTATAACTAGGCAGATCCTTAAAGATGAACAAGAGGTAACCAGGTGAGAGGTGGCACAGGTGTCCTGGCAGAGGAAAAAATATGTGCAAAGACATAGAATCAAGAGAGACTATGGTATATTCAAGTAACTAAAAGAAGCCCATTGGGGCCAGCTATTTGAGGTTGTAAGTACTGAGAGAGGCGCCAGGAAATATGAGTAGGACCAAGGTCATGCAGGATATTTTAAGTCATATAAAGCAGTTTGAAATTATCATAAGAGCAATGGAAAACCGTTGAACGGTTAATAAAGGAAGTCATGTGAGAAGATGAGATTTAGGAAGATTCCTCTGGTTGTCTTACAGGTCATAAACGAGGGTGGTTTGCTAGGAGCCAGTGCAGTAATAAGGACAGTAGATGATGGAGATGTCAAGCACGTAGTGAGTGTGAAAACGGAAAAACTAAGTGGAATGATTAGGAGATTGAATACATATTCTGGAGACTGATTTGATTGGATTGAGAACTGAAAGAAGGAAAGGGGACAAGCATGACTCCCAGGTTTCTAGCTTGAGCAACTGGTGGACTGAGGAGCTATTTACTGAAATAGTCTTAGAAGTTGTTGGTGTCCTGCCCGGATCACTTTACAGGCCACTACACCCATCTGCCAAAGAACAGAAAACTACCTTCAGCCAAATAGAATCCAGGAGCTGCCTCAGGCAGGAGGTCACACCCCCAGAATCCTGCAGCTAATGAACAATTGGCATAGAGGTACAAAAGGCTGGCTTTTATGCTTCAAGGTGGGACTGGTTCTGGGGGACCCTTCCTGCTCCAGGGCTACCTGAGAAATGAAGCTATATCTGGACTCCAGCTCTATGCATAGGTCCTTCCTCTGGTCTACCCTACTTCTCTTACTTCCTTTCTCCTAAAACCACTCCTTCAGTAAAGCACAGGAGCCCAAATCCCTGTCTCAGACTCTACTTTTAGGAAACCCACCCTAAGGTAGTTGGTACAAAGAATACTCTTCAGAGCAAATTCTAAAGATGAGATTCTGGAGTTGATCGCTTGCCAACTAGCTGGCAATGAGGACGTTGTTGGTGGTGGTAGAGTGGGAGATTTGAAAGACCATGCCCTGATGTAGGAGAGCAATTGCTCACCTGTGGGCCCACTGAAAGGGATACAAATTGAAGGAGATGCACCGGTTTGTGTAGTATCTCTGGCACTTGAGAGGTATGGGACAAATAGTAATTAAAGGACTGTGGGATTGGTGGTTACTACTGATCATCATTAATGCACTAAAGAGAGAACATGACAGGCTTAGGCAATCAATTATCAATTCAAAGCAAAAGGTGAAAGACAGAGGCTTCCTTGTCAATGTTAAACAAACAAACAAATACACTAATAAAAAAAAAAAAATCTCCTATAGCCAGAAAGTAACCAAGCTGTAAACTAAAACCAAACTCAAGACTTTCAGTAAAGCAAACTTGTTACATCAAAGTCAGGGCCTGATACAGGTTGGAAGGGACTGAGTGGGACTGAGATGTGGATGGATGTTTCTGGGGAGATGTGCTAGATGAGCCAGATTCCCCTGAACTTCTAAGGAACCCAGTCTAAGACAGAAATAGAAGATGAGCTCAGCTTACAACACGCTGAGTAGAGGTGTCTATGAGAGTTTCAAATAGAATTAATAATCATCTTGGGCTGCCTGGGTGGCTCAGTTGGTTAAGTGTCTGGCTTTGGCTCAGGTCATGATCTTGCGGTCCTGGGATCGAGCCCCGCATTGGGCTCCCTGCTCAGTGGTGAGCCTGCTTCTCCCTTTCCCTCTGCCCCTTCCCACCCCCCGCTCTCTCTCTCAAATAAATAAATATAATCTATAAAAAAAAAAGAGAAAGAGAGAGAGATGGACTGAGCCAAAGACACTAGGGCAGAGTGGCCAGAGAAAAGCAAGGGAATTCAGAGGAGAAACTAAAAGGAAAGTGTGTGGTCGGGGGGAGATGAGTAGGGTAAGGTGTGTGTGAAAGGATTAAATAGGGCAAAGTGACCTAATGACCCTGGTGAGGGTCCAGGGGTGGTGGAAGCCAGACTACAGTTATTGAGGACCCAAATCAAGCTTTTTAAAGGCGTTTGTCTCTGAAGAGGAGGTAAGAGAAAATTGGGAGCTGAAGGGAGATGTTAGGAAAGGTTTGTCAACTTGTGTTTAGGATGGAGAGACTTCAGCATTGTGGGTCAGTGAGACTTGGGACCAGCCTGGCTACCAGTCAGGGGAGGGACATCTCCGAGACATGGGATAAGGCCAGGATTCCAGTCTGAGTCCTGCTCTGCCACCCCCTCAGGCAGATTATTTTGCCTCTCCAGGCGTCATTTCCATGGTAGCCTACTTCAAAATACTGCTGAGGGTAAGTCAGAAATGCACGTGAAGGCACTCTACCAATAATAACCATTATTTCCAAATAAGAAAGGCAAAGGAAGACACCTCCAAGCTTTTCAAGCCCAAGAGTCTGCGAAATAGTTGTGTGGACGATTGAATCAGGGGAATCCTGACAGGAAAATTTTGGAGAAGGGACAAGATTGGTTCATGCCGGCTGATACTGAAGTCATGGCAGGACAACAAAAGTGGAAATACTTAGCAGCTATGGGGAGACAGGGCCCAGATGCAGGAGAGCAATCGGGGATGGCGAGAGACTGCTGTCGTTCCTCAACCCAGAGGTGAGCAGGAGTCAACACCAGGTTGTGTAAAGCTTGGCAACGCCACAGAAGAATACCCCTAACTGCTGTGCATTCAGCAAGTACTTGGTGTCGGGCCCTTTACCTGTGATATCTGCAAGCCCCATGATTATCTGCACTTCACAGTTGAGCAAATGGAGGCCAGAAAGGTCCCCCAACTAATAAATGACGCAGCTCAGAGTCAGACACAGTCACTCTGGCTCCCAAACCTACATTCTTTCCACTACCTCATGCTGCTCCCAAGCATGGTGTCTTAGGGGACGAGGGGAAACAGCCCCCTGGACAGAGGACTGATGAGAGGGTGTGACGTATGGAGGCTGAGAAAGGATAGAGTTTCCAGACTGTGGAACTGGCAAGCAGTGCCCCAGACTGCAGACAGTAAGGATGAGGGCTGAGAATCACTACTCAGTGATTTGGTGGGCAGAGGGTTCTCCGAACCGCAGACAGTGAAGGCGGTGGGCCGGGGCAGGGCGGTGGGGGGCCTCTGTCAGTAAAAACCAAGGTGCCCACAGAGGAGTAGTCCCGCCTCCTCCCATATCCTGCTCTGGGGCTGGTGGAGAAGCTCCTTCAGGAGGCCTGCTGGCCGCTTCACGTAGCTAATCAGGGAAGTAAAAGCCAAAGCACTCAGCCTCACGCGGCTCGCGACTTCATTAGGGACACTAGCTTCCAAATGTGACAACCAGAGAACACACTGCCCGACCGGAGCACATGTCTGCCCCAAGACTCCTCCCACTGCTGTGACTTCTGTCAACTTCTGGGGGGGGGGGGGGACCCGAGCTCCAGAGAGAGACTAGGCCGGCCCTCTGGGAGGCATCTGTGTGTGACCCATGACCTCCCCAACAGCATGTGCCTCTGGGGGAGAAAACAGGGTACAGGACGGAAACCTACGTAGCATCAGCATGTCGGGGATAGGCAGAAACCAGTGGGAAATGATGCTGGGAAAGAGTAGCCAGAGGGGAAGGAGGACATACAAGACTCCAGGTAGGGGAGAGGTGAGCTGAGGCTGAGTCCCTCATTCAAGTGCCTCCTTTGACCCAGAGCCCTGAGGTGCCTCCTCCTCTCTCTAGACTTGCCGTGCTGGCCCACAGCTTTCCCAGCCCCTCCAGCAGATTCAGCCTTATTTCCTCCTTCCTACCTCGTTTTCTGAATTCACAGGCCAGTGAGTGTCGTCCTTAGGAGAGAAACAAGGCTCTGGACTCTTCTCTCCCGTTCCACTTCCGCACCTCACTGGCTGCAGGTCAAGAGAGGACAAGCAGAATTCCTCTGCGGGACGGCCTGGCGCCCCGGCGCCTCTGCCTGAGAAGCTTCCAGCTGCCACCCCCGCCACCACCCCCCCGCCCCCGCCTCCCCGGAAACACCAGCCTTCTCATCAATTCCTCAGGTGAAGAATTCGTCTCTCCTCTGGTTCCTGTCCGAAAATATAAATGTACCTGGACAAGTAACAGAGTTTGTCTCAAACACTCTAGAGCAAATCACTGAGAAGACTTCTTTGGTGTGTCTTAGATTATATACTTTGGGAGCCCCGGACAGCTGGAGTTGACACCAAGAGATGGTTTAGGGAACAGAAAGGGAAGGTGGAGGGGCTGACGAGAATTGTAGCCCGTTACGCAATTATGTCCTGCATTAACCTCATCCCTTGGCTTGGGTTCAGTGGAAGTTGTAAGGATTCATTTGTAGCCGAGGCTGTAGATGCTCCAGCCATATCCCCTTGGCCTACCTTAGAACTCACCTGAAGAAATTTTCCAAACAGTGGGGAAAGTCAGATATCTGGAGAGTTAAAGTCCTGCAGAAACAAATGGGAGTCCATTTGTTCTGAGGGTCACCAGCCTAACTGGCCCCCAGTTGCCTGCAGTAATAACCCCTTCATCAGTGCACCTTTTATTGCTCACCTTTCAGAGTGCTTGAAAAAAAAATACTCACACCCAAACTCTTGTTTCAGATTTTGTTTTGAAAGTCCATATACAATGGACTTTCCCTGTTGTTCTTCATACTGAGGAGGGGAAAAGTAGGGAGTTGTTTGCTTCACAAACAACCCACAGACCAACCACAGACCATAAAAGCAAAAGTTGTTTGCTTCACAAACAACCCACAGACCAAGAATTTAGACATATACATCAAAATTTTAAATGCCCATATCCTTTGACCCAGTAATTCTACTTCTAGAAGTTTCACTTAAGAAAACTAACAGACTGTGTGCAAAAAACGTATGTGTGAGGATGTTTATTACCATGTAGAAGAGTAAAAATTGGGAAGCAACTTAAATTTCCAGCAGTAGCAACTTGGTTAATCTTATGCTGCCATGAGAAATAATGAATTGGGGCGCCTGAGTGGCTCAGTCAGTTTAGCATCTGCCTTTGGCTCAGGTCATGAGCTCTGGGTCCTGGGATGGAGCCCAGCGTGAGGGCCCCCTGCTCAGCAGAGTCCCTTCTCCCTCTCTCCCTTTGCCCCTCCCCCCCAAATAGATGGATAAAAAGTCAAAAAAAAAAAAAAGAAAGAAATCGATTTTTCTACATCTTCCCATGTCTATGGTAAGTTAAGTGAAAATGCAGGTGACAAAGCATCATGTGCAGCATAATCTACTTTTGTAAATACTACATTTATGTGCAAACGTGTGCAGGGAAGAATCTGGAAGGATGACAACAAAATGTTAACAGTAGTTATCTTTGGGCATAAGAATTGGGAATTGTGGATCATTTTCATTTCCTTCTTTACACCTTTATGAACTGGAAAAAAAAAACATACTTTTTTTCTTTTTACCCCGAAAACCACTTTTAAAACTATCCCCCAAAAAAATTGTAAAGAAAAGAAAAGAAAGTAATGGCCTCAGCCACATAGAAGTGAATTCCGTAGCTAAAACTTGTGAGAAGAGAACAGAAGGAAGGCATCCCACTTAGCGGGAGCCAGAGCTCGGCAGTGGCTGTTGTAAGCGAGTCAGCAACTACATCTGCTAACCGGCGGCCGTCACGTGTCCAGCATGTGTGGCCCCATCTGACTCCGAGGAAACACGCGCAGCCCCGCATCCATGCTTCGGGTCGCTTGTCGGGCTGGGCGCAGCCCCCTACCTCTGCAGACCTCCTCCCCTCCCCCCTCCGGCCAAGAGCCCCAGCTGGCACTCAGCAGGTCCCTTTCCAATTTGCTGCACTTTCGGGAGTTCGTTATTCCCACGGGAAGGAGGAAGAACTCGTTGCCATGGCGATGTGAGCCTCCCAACCCTGAGACCTGCCCCGGAGGCCCGATCCTTCCCCGCGCAGCCCCGCCCGGCCTCCCTGGCTCGGGGCGGCCACGGTGGGCCCGCCCTGCCCTGTTGGAGAAGGTTTTCAGGCTCCAGATTCTTTGGGCTTGAGGGAAGGAGGGGCCGTTAATTAGGAACGCAAGGTAAGAGAGAAGGGGAAGTGAAGGAAGAAACATGGATGAGAAGGTTTTCTTTACAAGCCCCCTGGCCACTCGGCCCTTTCCTCCCACCCACCGGGACTCCTCAAATGCTGTCTCCCTGGTGGTGGAGCATTTGGCTGGGGATGTCGGACACTCTTACTTTCCTCTCAACGTCTTCCAGGAACCCCCGGGCATTTTTTTTTTTTTTTAAGTTTCTGGAACGTAGCACACTGGAATGAAGCTTTAACCTCTCCTGCCCCTCCAGCCGGGGACTGAAAAGTAGGGGGAGCGGGAGCGAGCGGGTCGGAGCGACCAGCCGAGCCCTGCGACCGGGGGTGGAAGGGAGGCGACGCTTTCTGCGCCCGGCGCTGCACCGCCCTGCCCGGGCCCGGGGCCACGGCGCGGACAGCGGTCGGGGTCAGGTAGGAGACACGCGGCCCGCCGGGACCACCGCGCGTCCCCCGCCCCCCGCCGCCAAAGCCCAGCGGGAGGCGGCGCGCAGAGCGGGCGCGGTGGCGGGGGGGGGGGGGGGCGGGCGGTCACGCGCGCCGCCCGGGGGCTGGGGCTACGCCCCGTCGCCCAGGCCACGCCCACCCCTTGGAGCCCCTGGGCTGCCTAGGTGCCTCCCCCGTTGGCAGCGCGGAACGCCCAGACCTTAGCTCTCAGAACCCTGTCTCCTATTACTCACCCCAGGGTGGCTGCCCAGGGAAAAGCTCCAAGCATATCACTGACTGGCCTGCTGGAAACCCTTTCATCTCTGCTCCATCCGCAGCAGCTCTTTGATTAACTGCCACTGGAGCCTCCAACCATCGCCACGCTGTAAATCCCTGGGTGCCCGCCGGCTCAGATCTGGGGCACGTGTACACCCAGGTGCTCCGCCTTTCTTCAGCCTTCTTCCCTCTTCCTGCTGCCTCCCTATCCTTGAAGCCTTAGGACTTGTGGTGGCAATGAACCTTAGGTTCTTCCAGGAGTCTTTTTCCTTCCAGCCCCTTCGTGCACCCACCTACCCCAACACGTGCCTTTTTCCTTCAGCTACGCCGTTCCTCCCCTCAGTGTCCACGCACACGCGCGCCCGCGCCCGCGCAGGCCTCTTCCCTTCCCTTCCATCAGGCCCGTGAGAAGTCCGCTCCCCCAATGGCGAGAGCACAGGCGGTGGACAGGTGCCCACGCAGCCCAAGAGCAGCAGGCCCACGTGGAAACAGTGCTTTTGACAAGCCGAGGCATCGTATTTCATGAGTGAGCCAAATGTAGAAAGGATTAGCTGTTTCACCCAATAAGCCCACATCTGTAGTTACATTCTGATGGGGATAAAATTACTCTGGTTATTAATCCTTCTGCTTTAGGGTATAAGCTGATCACCAGCTGGGCTCAGGGAAAAAAATTCTATCCCGGCTCCTGCCAGGCTCCTCCCCATCCTCACCTGCCCTGCCTTCTGTGCTGCGTTGTTGCGCTTTTAGGTCTGCAGACCAAGCTGAAGGCCACCAGTGGAGGCCCCTCTGAGACAGAGGAGCTCCAGTCTGTTCTGCAGAGGACATCCCTCCAATCACGTGACTGTGTATTGGGACTCTACTTTCGGCAAAACCTCGCTGGTCTTCACTGTGGCGGAAGCAAAGATGATTCCTAAACGGCCGTGGCTTTTTCCTGCGGAGGAAAGCTGAAGTGGGCGGTCCGAACCCGCCGGTGGTTTCTGGGACTTTCTGCCCTGAGGCGCCCTGGGTGTATCCAGTGGCCTAGGGGGCATCCATTTTGGGCCCGGCAGGATTTTTCTAAGCCAACAAGGAAGGGGTTTCTGTAGCCTTCGCCTCTGTGGCTTCTCCCCTATGGGAAACCAGCAGGACAGGTAGCTTTGTTTCCATCCAGATCCTTTCTTTTTAGACCCCAACTCAGCGGGCACTGGCGACTTCTGGGAGTCTCCCTGTCCCTGGGTGACAGAGGCGCCGTCGATAATTACATGGAACTTTCCTGAGCAAACCAGGGTGTGTTCGCCTTACCTGAGGGGTCCTTGACGTTTGCAAGGGCCATGCTAGGAGACGCCACTGAAACACGGCAGTGAGTTAGCTCCTTCTTGAATCTTTAATCCCTTTTAAGAATTTTAATGGGCATTCTGAGAGAATTTCTGTCTTCTAAAGACATTTCCCTAGGATCACTTTGCTGTAGAGAACTGGCAGACTCCTCCAAAGGAAACTAAAGATTAATATGCATTTTTAAGCCACTCCTGTTTTTAATACTGTTCAGTTCTTATTGCAGTGTTGAATGAAACACTCACTTTTAAAATGAAAACAAACAAACAACGCCAGTCCTGGTCCTCTTCTGTGGACACCTATTTCAGCGCTTCCCCTCCCCTCCCCTGGTTTGCCCCATTTCCTGAAGCCTCTGTATTTCCACTCTCTGACCCTGGATCAGCCCAATGATCTGCTTTTATTGATGCTATCTGTGTCTAAGATGCTGGGAGATAATAGAGATTGTCATCAATAATATTCTTTAAGTGAATAAATCAGGATTGACACTGTGACACAATTATGCTTCCCACCCTTGCTCAGTTGCTCTTCTGGCTTTCTCCTTCCCAGGCCTTCGGTAACCCAAATCTCCATCTACCCTCTAACTCTTGGCAGTGGCCCTAACTTCTCCAAGAACAAAAACCAAAAACAAAATAAACTTGAGATATGAGCTTCTCAAACTTTCTAAACTCTCTTCCACCTCCAAACTACGTATATTCATGAACACCCCTCTTCAATAAAAACTACCCTCCTTTCTGCTCCATCTGCATGGCCCCTGTGGTTGCTGGCATATACTTACATATATGCCTCCTCCTCACCACCTTGCCACAATTTGTTGGCCCACAGTTGGGCTTCTAAAGACTCGAGATGGACCAATGAGAACCTTTCTATAGAATTTTGGGTCAGTCCAGTCTGTCTCCTGTGGCTGCAGCTGTCTGTCTTGTATCCTCATCAGACTGAAGAAGCTGAGGACCTACAGGGGATATAAATATGTTCATCTCTGTATCCAAAAACTAAATAATAAAACAAAGACTTTCTTTCATCTCTGTCCCTCCTCCAGTTTCCAGCCCCTTCCCTCCTCCAGCTCCATTTTCTTACCTCCTATAATACCCATCTACTGCTACCATCTGGTTCCCTCTCCTCTTCCCTCTGTCAACCTAAATAAAGAGGTAAACTGAGGCAAGCTCAAATCACCAGAAATGGGGTTTATTTGGGAATAACAGAGCAACTGCAATTCAGGAAACGTATGCTGTAGCAGCAACAGGCGAGTCCGTTGAGGGTTTGGGGCAGGCTAGATTTATGGGCAAGTTGTGCAAAGAGGGGGATGTCCAGCCAGTGTCCAAGTAGGAAGTTCACGGGCTTGAAGAGGGGGAATGATTCCTGACAGATGTTCATTGGTCAGGAGATAAGTCTCACTCTTCTGTAAGTCAGGCATTTATAGGAAATCAGTTTCTTGGTTCTTAAATTCCATTCTTCTGAGGGCATATGTGGGAGATTCTTTATTCCATATCTTCTGGTTCCCTTTGAGATGGAAGTCTTTCTCCACCCCTCTCCTCACGTGCGCTGCAGTGTAAACTATGCCCACTTCCTAGCATTCATGCCAGTTGTCTGCAGCATCTGGTGTCCACAACCACTGTCTCTATCTTGAATCTTGCCCTCCTCTTGATGGTTTTCCTTCTGGTTCTTGCTTAGAAGCTGTACCAGAATCTAAATATACGAAGGATCTACAGTTCTAGGCTTTTCCAAACTTCGTCTCACCTCATAGAAATGCAACTGGCCTGTGCCGGCCCTCCTGGGGACCCCACAAAGTGAGGACTAACTTATCTAATGAAATCATAGAAGCTAAGGTGTTAACGGGTGAGTTATTTCACTGTTTTGATAATAGCGCTCACAGACTTAGCGCAGGGTCTCTCACACGTGGACTAGAGTGGAAGGAGAGGGTGGAGAGCAGGGGTAAGGGTGGAGGAGGGTGTTAGGGGTATATTATTGAGGGTCTGAGAGTTTTTATCACATTTAAGTTTTGTATTTTCACTTCATGTTAATCAACGCTCGACTGTGCATTTTAATTTACCGTTCCGTTGGCATCAAGGGATTGCCAACTTATAGTGCGGCGTTTTCAAAGTGGAATGTAGTCTCAGAGAATTTCTACTTCTAAAGTGCATCTCTTTGCTCCTCAGACTGGGAAGTACTGACTCAAGGAATAAGCTTCCTTGAAATGTGAGTGCTGTCTATGTTCCTAGCAGCACCGCAGGGAGAGACAGAAATGTAACCCCTGAGTCTTGCCCTCAAAAATTCATAGGCTCATTAGGAAGATGACACTGGAACCCTTAAAAAATGAAATACAAGCAGGCGGTCACAATGTGAGACATGTCACAAAGTGGTATGTTATTAAGTGATGTGGACGACACTTTCTACAGAGGTCAGATGCAAGAGAGCTTTCCCTCCGTGGGAATGATCATGGAGCCTTCTTGGTCTGGGGAGGGTCTGGCCGGATGCCAGTCAGGGAACTGAGCAGGGCTATATATAGATGAAAAGTAAGAGTTAAGTAGCCAGAGAAGAAAGAGAGAGATTCTAGGCATGAAGGAAGTTCACGAAACAACAAAGTCCTGAGCTTGGGATGGAGATCACAGTGGACTGAATGGAGGGTTCTCTTGGGGACAAAGTGGACAATGTGGGTTCCCCTCTATCAAACTGAGTACATACTCAGGACATCAACACAGCAAGGACACCAACAAGTTTTGCTTGAGATTTTGTTCCTTGGTATTTTGAAAAAGTATCCAGAAGTCATTATGGGGAAAATTAGAACAGAGTTGGGCTTCCTCACACTTACATTATGGTTTTTAATAGTGTATATTCACTTCTGTGGAGACAGAGGTGAGACACCACAATCGTATCAGTGCTTGTTCCTCAAAAGGTCTAATGCAGCCTGTTAGGAGAAAATCAAGTTGGGGCCATATTCTAGCGGACTTGAATTCCAAGTGAGGCAGTCAGACCCCGCCCGCCTTGATGTGCAAAGGGCTTCAAGGGCACTGACAACCTCACACTTTCTGGGTCCGGGAGGTTCCACCCCTAGTCTAACACTGGGTTTCAGATCCTTCACTGCGCAGTGTACAAGGCCACACACGGAAGAGTTTTCTTTATTTCGGTGATTTATGCTTCTTCGTTTTATTGCCATCATTGATTGGCATTGGTTGGAGGAAATCATATCCTCTTGAATGCAAAGCCACCCTTGCAGAATATCCCCTAAAACAACTGGTGATGTTTATCGCTCTTATTGGCAGTCTGGAGACAATATTGATGATATTCATACAACTTTTTCATTCCACCAGGTTACCGGGACACCACGTTGTTGTTGTCACCTTCACCCACGTGGTGCTTGGGACAGTGAAGACATGGCATCGTAATGCCTTGAGTCACAGGTATCTGTGAAATGAGTGAATGAGTGAAAAATTAAAGAGGACCCGTGCTAAGAAGAGGCATCCCAAGATTGGCATTGGGAAGGCAGCTGGAGCAGACAGTGGCAAAGGCCTCCTCGGAGCCTCGGAGCTCTCCTTCCCCGGCACAGGTCAGAGGGGATATTCAGTCCTCCAGTTGTCTCCCAAGAGAGAGCCTCTTTCTGTCTTTTCCCTGGAGCTCTCTGAGAAACGTCGCACCACCTCTGCAGCCGGGGGTCTCTGCCTCTCCAAGCTTCAGCGCCATTCTTCCCAATGGCCACCGCAGCTCCCTCAAACTGCGGTCTCAGTGCATCCATCTGCCTGCTCCTTCGAAGCCAACAGCTCCTGTCAGGGCCAGGGTAGGACTGTGGTGAGAGCCAGCCCAGGCGGAGAGCCCACAGAAGGCCCTGGTGGGGAGGGGGGAGAGGCGTGTGCAGAAACACCGCTCAAGGTGATGGGGATCTGCAGGAGGCGGAGAGGGGCCCCAGGGATTCACTCGGCAAGAGTAATTACATTGAACACAACAGATCTCGGGGCCAGCATCACTGCCCAGAGCATGGCCCTGAACGAATGTGGATTGCTTCAATTATCTGGGCATCTTGATGAATGGGCACGGCACACGCTCTGGGGAAGATGGGAGGAAACGAGCCACAGATTAATCACTCGTGGCATCACTGAACGGAGGGTGTTTAGAGCCCGCGAGAGCCCCGGGGACAACAGGTTCACAAAAGCAGAGAGGGAAATGGAAAGCAATCAGGGCGCAATTAGAAAAAAAAGGGGAGGAAGCCAGTCTAACAGCGAGGCTCATCTTTTTTAGACGAATTTGCATAAAGGTAGTGACAATGGAGGTAGCCCTGGTAGGGACTAGGGACAGATAGTGGGGTTCTGTTATGGGAACTGCCTGCCTCCAGTGGGGCCAAGGGCTGGGCCCCAAAGGTAACCCCAAACCAGAGAAGGAGGGTCTCAGAAACAAAGGTAGGGGTGTAGGGAGGAGCAAGACAAGGAGGCAAGAACTAATGAGAGCAACACTGTGGAGGCTTCCAGAGGAAGAGGAGGTAATGTGCCGTTCTAGGCTTTCCTAGGACTCCAACAGTGCGCCCCATTAGTGGCGTCTCAGGACCTCTCTGCCCCCAAAGTACTACCGGGTAGGTGAGCCAAAATAATGAGAATTATTTTTCCTGGAGAAGTGTTTGGTTGTGTAGGTCCAGCATGTAACATACGGTCTATCATAAATGTTTCCCGAACGAGTGAACACAAATAGCTAGCATTAGTTACACTTCTCCTGTGTCAGGCAATATGCTAAGTGCTTTACACAAATAAATTTAATGTAATTCACACAATCTTCCTATGTGGTGTTTTTCAATTCCTCTTTTAGGGGTCTTAAAAACCAAACAAACAAACAAGTGTCAAATAAGTGAAGTAACTTGTTTAGCCAGTAAGTGACTGTGTGTTGGATGCGAGGAAAGAAGAGCAAGGGGGAGGGGGCGGAGGGGGGGGGGGGGTGGGGGAGAAAGAAAGCAAGAGAGGAAGGGGGAGGGTGAAAGGAACATCTTAAGAAAGGCTGTGAGAAGTCTCAGAGAATTTCTTGTGAAAATCATTTGACTTAGCAAAAAAGCGCCTGGCACGTGGATCCACTTTAATTCCTCTTTAGTACCAGGTGTTGAGTCCTGTGAAGAGCTGTGAAAACTAGCACAACCTCACATGGGACTGAAAGAAAATAAACCAACAGGGCAGGATTTTAAGTGAACATAGAGAATACGACTCTCACAACCCTGGCTCTTCGGGCTACTGACTCCTGCAGCCTTTGGCCACTGCACGGAGACCATGGGAGAGAGGGGTGCTGGTGTGCTCACTGTCCGGCTTGCTGGTTGTCGGGAGACACGATTCTGTGACCCTCCTACAAGCAGGGTTTATTCAGAATAAGAACAATAAAAACCACTGAGGGACTGAAGGGAAACATGAATGAGAAAATAATCAGATGACCTCACAGATGTGCACACGACATCATCTGCCTCAGGTGCAGAGAGGCAGGACACACTTTGAACTCTGAGTCCCCTAGCAGCCTGAGCAATGAGGGAAATAATCGACTGCAAGGGCCATGGTATCCATGGGACAAAAATAAACCCATGGTTTAGAGGAAGCACGGCTTTTTCTGCTGCTGAAAGCTCAGATTTTTTTTTTTTAATTTTATTTATTTATTTGAGACAGAGAGAGACAGAGAACGAGGAGGGGAGGGGCAGAGGGAGACAGAAACTTTACAGAGCCCGAGGGGAGGCTCGATCTCACGACCCTTGAGATCATGACCCTGAGATCACAACCTGAGCCGAAACCAAGAGTCGGACGCTTAACCGACTGAGCCACCCAGGTGCCCCTGGAGCCCCAGATCTTTTTGTCTTGGCAGTGCGCACAACAGTGCCCTGCGACGATGATGCAACCAGCAGGTCTCGTGTTTGTGTGCCTGGACGCCATGCTCACCACTGCAAACCTGCAGCAGCAGCCCCTCAGGGCATGAACGCCAAGGCATCACAGCCCCTGCTGCAGGGACAGCACCTTCCTTGCTGTGGCCGCGACTGCCGCTTCCTTGGAGCCAAAGCCCCACGGGAGAGGAGCAGCTGGGGGCTTCAGAAGCCCGCCCAGGGAGCACCTGTCTTGGAAGCCTTGCTCCAGGCAGGTAGCTGCACCTGGCCCACTGCCCGAGTGGCCGGTCCCCAGCCCAGGGACAGGAAGGATTCGGTAACCTGGGAGGAAGCCCTGACCCCCAGGGTATAACCCCCAGGGGACAGGTAGAAAATGCCATGGCAGGACAGCCGCCAGCGAAGGGCTGTCCACTCAGCTCCCTGTGGGAGGCCTGGAGCCCAAAGGCGATCCCTCAGCGGTGGCTCCACAGTCAGATCGTGGCCTGTTTTCCTCGGCTGCTGAACGGGGTCCTACAGACGCAACACGTCAGATAATAACTTGGATTCGATTAACACGGGCTGAGCCGTTTTTAGGCACCGGGGTCCGCAGGGTGAGCCGCACTCTCCAGCTCAGTGCGTCCCCGCTCTCAACTCCCAGGCCCGCCCGTTTGTCGTCTGCCTGCACCGGGTGTCACCTCCCGGCTCGTCTCCTCCTGCTGCTCTAAGGACCCTCATCAGATCTCCCCTTTTCTGGGGCTGGTAAAGACAACCTGGGCTGCAACTCCTTTGGACAGTCCTCTTCCGATTCAAAACAAGACAAGGCCTAAACAGACCTTTAAAAACAAAAACAAAACAAGACAAGGCCTAAACAGACCTTTAAAAACAAAAACAAAACAACCCTAGATCGCTAGATCACAAAAATGCAGGCACTTCGCCCCTTTTCACCTTCCCTCCTTCCTTCTTGCCCAAATATTTTATGAAGAATTTGCAGTGTTGCCTTCCTCGGCACGAGGGGCTCCGAGGGGGACAGAACACAGGCCCCGGGCTCAGGAGCTCACACTCCGCTGAGCAGGTGGGCACCTCCACTCCTGGGCAGGAGGGGCTAGCGGCAGGGTGCTGGGGGGCCGAGAGGAAGCCCCCGCCTCCCCGGGGGCTGTGGGAGTATGGAGAGCCAGTGTCAGCTGCCTGAGAAGTTACATGTGAAGAAGGGAGGCGAAGGCTGATGCGGATGCTGAGGTTAATCTGTGTGACAGGCCCTGGCAAGGAGGGTGCCGCAGAGGTAACCAGAGGCCTGGGTGGCGGCTCAGGGGTGTGAGCTGGTTCCCAACTGGGCACAATTTTGTCTAGAGACAAAATGTCTGCAGACATTTTTGGTTGATGCAACTGGGTGTGTGCTGAGGGTGGGGAGGGTGCTGCCGGCATCTACCAAGAGACTAGAGATGCTGCTAATAACCCTTCAATGCACCCAGCGCTCCCACAGCAAAGAATTAACTGCCTCGGAATGTCCAGAATTGAGAAACCCCTAGCCTAGAGGCATGAGAAGCCACTGAGGGCTCTAGGCAGGGCAGTGAAATGATTAGAGATGTGTTCCTAGCTCCCTCGTCCATACTGAAGAAGTTAGGAAACTATTTTTTTTTTTTTTAACCGGAATATAGCTCGGGGATGGCTGTTGGAACCAGGGAGCTGAAGATCTAGAATGGAGGGAACTCCTTCCCGAAGGAGAACCCCCAGAACGTCTATTTCTTCATCTGTAAAATGGGGTGTGAGATTTGCTTTATTTTATTTTAGAAATCTTTTTATTAAATAAATTTTATTTAATACTCTCCTTGACTTATTCCTGTGTTACTGAGATGACCAAATACCATAGTATTTATGGAAGGCTTTGTGAAGTGAAAAGAAATGTGGATGAAAGATATTTTTGTACCATAAAGAGCACCTTTTAACAATTACCCCACTATTGTGTGCTAACTCTATTAAAGTAGAAAATATAATTAAGCAAAAATGAGGGCAATAAAGCTCACCCATCATTTCACTATCCAGAAATAACATTTGAACATTCAAGTGTATATTTTTAGCTTCCCAGACTTGTGTGTGTGTGTCATTTTTTTTTTTTACAGTAAAAACTGGGATCCTACTTCCCCTACAAATATGCATTACAAATAGCATCCTATATCAATAAAATGTTTCAAAGAGTGTCCTCTGTTGTGTATTTCAAATTTTCCACATTCACGAGGAAAATTGCTGGGAACTGCAGCTCCTTGTTGAATTTAATTCAATTAAAGCAAAAAGTGGCCCTGAGAAATGCTCGGCTCAGCCAGCCCCGTGCCCTTACTACTGCTGGGGGGGACATTGCCTGGGATCCTGGAGTTTCAGGCAGATGAGAAGCAATAAATACTTCCCACGTGGATGGAAGAGTTGGTCGTACCTTTGTCGTGGGAACTTGGCTTCCTGCTCAGGAATGCGGGAAGGTGGACAGGTGGCCCACCCTGCGAGGCACTTGATGTATTTCAAAAGCGCCACAAATGTCCCCTAAAAACTGTTTCAGCACTCCCAGCTGAGGCCACTTCTCCAAAGCCCAGCCAACTGGGAATGGTGGACCTGTAACTTGCCTTCCTCCAACAATTAATCTGTTGACTTAGAAATTATGACATAGTAACCTGTGACACCCCTCCCCCAGAAGGGGCTGAGCAAACCCAGAAGATGTGCCCTGACTCACCCAAACTCTTTTTTTTTTTTTTTAAGAGGGAGAGAGTGTGTGAGTTGGGGTGGGGGGAGTGGGATGGAGAGAGAATCCCAAGCAGGCTCCAAGCTCAGCGTGGAACCCGACCAAGGGCTGAGATCATGACCTGAGCTGAAATCAAGACCGGACACTTACCGAGTGAGCCACCAGGCCCCCCGACTCATCCACACTCTTACACAGTTTCCCTCGTGGTGAACCGCACAGGGTGGAAGGACGGTGGCCCTTGTCTGTGTGTGGTGCCGGACCGCTGTAAGGAATGTGCAGCTCGTGGTTTATCTCTCCCAGAGACGAACTCTAACTGTGAAAACGCTACATTGCCGAGAAGAGAAAACACAGAAATCACCTAAATGTCCAAAACAAAACATGGGACTCTTGTCCCTTGTACATCCATTTCCTGGAATATTAATCTCTCATTTTCACTGATAACTGTTAAAACTACACAACAACATCTAAGATTCTTATGAAAAAAATAAAATACAATAAAATTCTTACAACAGAATATTAAGTGAGAAAAGGAGGGCACAAAATTGTGTGAGAAGGAAACTACTCCTGTGTTTAAATTAGCACTTTCGTATGAAAAAGTGTAAATAGAAATAATCTTCAAACCGCCACAGTTGCTCTGTTAAGCGAGATCATGGAGGGATTTTTCTTTCCTTCCCTTTTTTCAAAATGTTCTGAAACAGGGCTATGATTACTTTCATAGTGAGTATGTTCGCGTGCGTACGTGCCCGGGTGTGCGTGAGTAGGATATTTCTGCGCCGTGTCCTTGCTTCACACATTGTAGGAAGGGAGGGGGAGGAGTGGGAGAAGGGAAGAAACCGTTGGGGCTTAGCAAATGCTCGTCACTTAGTGGGGAAGGTGAGCAGGAGAGTCAAGGAAGGGTCACCTGTGTCCCCAGGTAGCCTGTTTATGTCATCCTTGAGGATCATGCCTGGGCTGACATCCCCAAGACTGGAATTTTTTTCCCCCTCTAAAGATAGCTCTGAGGCGGACAAAGAACCTCTTCCCCAGCTGGGCTCCATGACCCCCAGTAGAAAAAGCACTCCAATGTCACAGACACAGCTGGGACCTATGCGTCCTGATTTCCCATGGCCTTGAGTGTCCACCAGTGTCCCAATCTTTGGCCCCAGACCAGGCAGGAAGAAGAGGGAATCTTTGGAAGACATTGGTCTGCTTGCTGGCTGATCCCTTTGCTCAGTCTATGGGGCTCCAGAATTTTCCTGCTCACCTGGACACAGCTGGGGAGGCCCAGGAGGCGGCATCAGCTCTCCGAGGCACCCTTTCCGCCCGCCAGCCCTGGGGTGGGCAGGATGGATTGGGAAGGCTCTCTTCCCTTCGCTTCCACTTGGGTTGGCAGTTCTGGAAGAGACAAGGGGAAGGGTCCCAGTCTCCAGGTCCTGCCTGGGGGCCGGGCCCCAGCAAGCAGCCAGGAGGTTGGCTCAGGCTGTGGGACAGGCGGTGGGGCCCTGGAGCCCTCATGGCCTTCCTTTCCCTCCTGCCCAGGGCGGCTGCGTGCCTCTGCTCTTGCTCTCACTTCCCTCTCCGTTCTCCCCCCTCGGGGCATGCTGATTATCAGCCTCTGACACCCTGGCTTCACTCTCTTGGTCTCCCTTTGTGTCTTGACCGGGTGTCTCCTGCCAGCCCCAGTCCATCATCCCCCTGGGAGCCTGGCACCGCCCACCCGAAGCAGACAGGTCTAACCCACGCTCCGTGGACCGAGGACCCACGCTGCTGCCCTCCGGCCTCTTGCAGCAGGAGAGAGGCCTGCTTCCAAGCAGAAGGACACGGACTCCACCCTGCGTGGCTCCCTTGTTAGGCTGCAGGGGAAGAGGAGGGGAAATGGCCTCTCATACCCTGCCGAATCCCTGCACTTGCTTCTTCGCTTTTTCATACTAACACCACCAGCTAAGGGATGAGGAGCAAGGAGAGGACAGAGGAAGAAAGGAGCACGATTTTGCAGCTGGGGAAAGAAATGTCCTTCCTGGCCCAGCTTTTGGCACCAAGTGCCGCCCTCCCCCCATGGCCCCCCCCACCGCCCGGAGTTCGGCAGAAAGGGGTTACAGGGAAAGGAGAAGAGAAGAAAATGTCCTCCTCCACCTCAGCATGCCCTGAGTTTGAGTCCCACGGTGGCTCTAAATGGCAGAACCATCTGCGCACTGAGGTGAAGCGGTGACACAGCAGGCCCAAAGAGGAAAGGCCGTCACAGCCCGCGCTCCAGGAATTCGGAGGCCTGGATTCTGGAGCCCATGCGGTGTGTGTTATTCTTACCACAAACCAGAACTATGTTCCTTTTTGAAATGGTTGGCTCCACAGCTGTTTGAAAATCCCCTGGTACTTGGAGACAAATGATCCAAGTCAGGCTGTGCTAACAGGCCAGTTCTGGAGCCAGGCGAGAGGTGTGACTGATGTGGGCCCACGGCTCCCTCCTCAGGCCCATCAGTCACGGCTCAGTGGAATTCCCGAGGGGCCACTGGACTCTCCGACAATATTGTTTACATTAGAACATGACTGGGAAACTTCCAGAAAGAAGAGGGGTGGTGGAAAGCACGCCATCGGGCCTAGCTGAGCCACCTCGCCCGCGGGGAGGCAGAACGGCTCCAAGGCCCTGTGGGTCGTGGGCTGAGCCCGGTCTCTGCCAGCCTGTCCCTGCGGAGGTGCCGGGAACTTTCCTTAACGTGGGAGCCAGAACCACCTCAGAGGGGAAGGAGCAGGGGAAGCCGCGCCCCTGAACGGCTCCGCATGCCGGTCACGGTGTGGTTTCCCCTGGGCTTCGCACCCCCCACCTCCAAAATCATGTGAGTTCAGCCAAAGGCACCTGCTGACAAAAAAATATTTCTCATTTTTACTTCAGGCTCTCACAGCTAAGATGGCTTTGCCCAGCATGGTGAGGGAGCACAATACCTTGCCCCAGGCCAGGACAGCTGGGGCGTGTTGGGAAGGCCCTGAACAGAGGAGCATTTGGGGAGCCCCAAAGACAGGAGGAAGGCACAGCCACAGAGGCCCACAGAGCTGGGGAGCTCCCAGCTGCTGCAGCTGACAAGCTTGGCTAAAGAAGGATTATGCACCTGTTTAATCTTGAGAGAAAGATTGCAAGTTACGGCTGTTTTGCTCTAACACGCCCCATTAAATATTCCTGGAATCCAAATGCAAAAGGAAAAAATAAACCACTTTGAAGTTTCAGGCAAGGGGCGATCTGGCAGGGTGAGGTCCAGGTACAGCTGGGCAGTCCGGGCAGGGAGGCTTCCTGCCCTGGCCATGCTGGGCTCTGGACAGGTGGGAGACCCACACCGCCCTTCCCCTGCCCTCTCACTGGGCGTGTCTGGGCATCAGTTGGTCCTTGGATCTGCAGGAAGTGGGGAGGAGAGGTGGGTGGGGTCTCGAGGTGCAGCTGCTGCCTGCAACCCGGCGGGGAAGGAAGAGTCTTCGGCCAGGGAGAGTCTGTGCTGCTTTACTTGCTGGGAACTCAGGCCACCCTGAGTCTCCAGCAAAGCAAATACATATATGGAACTCACGAGGAGCTCACGGCTCTAAAGCCTGTAGGTGCATTAACTCATTTAGTCCTCACAACAAACCTGGAAAACAGGTATCATCATTGCCCCTACATTACAGATGAGAAAACCAAGGCACGAGAGATAAAGTGGCTTTCCCAAGGAAGACAGCAAGGAAGTGGCGGGGCTAGGACTTGAACCCACAGTCTGGCTCCAGAGGCCCTGCTTTTAACCAAGACGCTCCACTCTGTCCTTAAGGGAATTTGAAAACCAACCATTCTGCCAAGAGGCAGAGCACACCCTGCTGCACTGGCTCTCAGCCCTGGAAGGTTCCCAAAGCCTGTGACCGGCTTTCTCTCCAGGTGTGAGCCCTCCCGCCCACTGAACACCCCTTCAAAGCCACAGGTCCAACAAATCATCCAGAACCCGTTCGGTGCGTTGTCCCCACCTCCAGAAGCAGAAGAGTTGTGCAAAGCTTGATCACCATTAAAAAGCGAACTAGGGGGGGGAAAAAAGTAAACACAGACAAGGTATCCAGGGCCTCCCACTGGCCAGTCCCAGGATTTATGGGGACTCATGAATAACTGAAGTCTTCATTTCCTTAAAGGCACGGCAAGGGCCATCCCCACCCCCTTCCCGGGCCGAGCATCAGGTCCCTGAAGCCCCTCAGAGTGAGGGCCAGGAGCAAGGTGGTGGAGATTGTTCCTCTCGCCTCCCTGGAGACCAGATAGCAGCCCCCACATTTTTTTAGGACAAAGCTAGTCTTTCCCTCACTGGGGCTTGGGATAAGGCCTCCTTGACCCAACTCACCCTCACCATCTGCTGGAAATGTCCATATTACTGAATTCTCTGGAATACGGTCTCCCTTTCTCCAAGTGAGTCATCCAGCCTTCTCATTGTTACCAAGACTATCTTTCCAGAACACAAATCAGATGAAGTCTTTCCCCTGATTAAAACAGTTTTAAATCTGATGAGTCCAGCTGTCCATAGGATACAGCCCCAGTGTCTTATGATATCATGGGGGCCCTCTGCAGTCAGCCCAGCCCACTGGCTTCTGCCTGCTTTATGCAGCCTGACTAGGGGCCACCTGCGTCATTCTGCTGCTCCCCCTGCTCAGTGACCCCCCCCCGACGCCCCACCCCACCTGCTATCTGTTCCCTAGTCATCCCCCCAAGCCCCAATCAAACACGTCCTCCAGGACTACACCTCACCCCCTCCCTTGGGGGTGGGGGGGAAGTACAGCATGACCCCACACACACCTCTAGCACACCCTCTTGCATAGTGTTCATCTATTCAAGAGTGTGTCTCCCCACCACAATCAGCTGACATCCACTAACCTAACAACATGAACGCTGCTCTCTAGTGAGCTCTAGCCGAGGAAGCCTTCTGAGAGCTCAGGAACTGCATGTGGGAGTTTAGATGTGATAGGAAGGAGGCCTGGGAGGTGGGCATCTGGTCTGGGGCCTTGAGGGGGTGCAGGTACCTGGTGAGCTTGAGGGCCTTGTTGATGGGTGAAATCCAACTTTCTCCGCCTCATGGCTTCCGCCAGGCCAGCCTTGCCCAAAGCAACTCATTCTGCCTCCTGACTCATGTACCCTAGACCCTGCCTCTCCCATGGAGACTTGATCCCGGCCACTGGCATCCCCTCCAGACTGTGCAGAAAGCAGCCCCTGGGCACCGCTCTCAGTCCATCACAGGTAACTCCGGGTCAGCGCTTTCTCCATCTTCCTCCATGAGCAGCATCTCTCCCTCCCTGCTGTTTTCACCTCAGATCCCTCTGGTCTGAAGGAAATCGCAGCTCCCTTGCTGGGAGCATGCTGGTGCCATAGGAGATACTGGCTTTGCAGCCGAATCAATCGGAGTTGGAATCCTGACTCAGCCAAGTGTCAGTTTCCTCACCTGCAAGGCGGTGGTGACAAACCATCGCCGAGGGTAGGTATGAGAAGTTGAAATAATGCATGTAGAATCTCAACTAGCAAACAATGGGCACTCATTACATGGAAGCTCTGGGGTCCAATGGCCCCCTTGTTCTTCCTTTCATGTTGGTGAACAGCAGTGAACTATAATATTAGATCCATGGGCTCTTGAGCAATAGCTCATGGGGGTATGTCCAGGTCACCGGTGACCATGGCTTCCACAGCATGAATATACAGGATGGGAGTAGCCCAGAGCTGGGCAGGGCACAATACCACTTCTGTAAGGAAAAATAGTTAGAGGTCCCTGAGTGGCTCAGTCCAACTCTTGATTTCGGCTCACGTCATGATCTCAGGGTTGTGAGATCAAGTCCTCCATTGGACTCCATGCTCAGTGGGGAGTCTGCTTGAGGATTCTCTCTCCCTCTCCCTCTGTCACTCCCCCTGGTGCTTGCACACACACACACACACACACACACACACACACACACACACACACACACTGTCTCCCTGTAAAATAAATAAATGAATCTTAAAAAAAATAAAGTTATACCTATCAGTGAATAGGGCTAGAAAACACCTAGAAGGATAAATTTTAAAATATTAACATCATGGGGCTATGAGAGCCTTTTTTTCTTTCCGTTATGTGTTTATCTACTTTTCCCCCCACAGTGAGCATGCACTGAGTTAACAATAAGAGAAAAAATTAAACCACATGTGGTAGAAATCTGCATGCAATATGGGTCTTAAATTCAAAGCACCATCTGGGATTTGCGTGTCAAAGAATCATGGTTTACAGCTACAGATGTCCATAGCCTCCATGTGGAAGGAATTAGGGTAGCCGAGCATGACCCCACCCTAGGAAAGTCCCCAGTGGGGAGCAGGCAGATGCCACTCCCAAAGTAGAAGCTCCTGAACAGCTACTACACAATGGAGGGGGTTTGTAAATGTGACAGCATTTCACTCGAAATAAATGGTCCATTAGATATTTAGTATTTTGGATTTTTATTTTTGAAATTGCTGTCTTTTTAATCCATTGGTGAACTCTACATTTAAAAGAACACTCTAGGAAGCTTCTTGTAAAACAAAGCCATTTGTGCAGTTCAAACTCTCACTTCCCTGAAATCTTTCTCTTTTATAAAGTTGCACATTACTCTGTTTTCTTGCAGCAACAAATGCCTCCACACGCTAATGAGAACTGGTTCTATCAGGACAGATGCCACCACATTTATTTCAGGATAAAACTCTGATGTCGTGCCTCCTTGTTTGGCATCAATGTGCTGGAATGCACCACAGCAAGGGAGGTGATGACATTCTGTGTCTATGAAAAGCATATGAACAATTTTATGGGGTAGTTTCTCATCGGGCCTGCTTAGAGTCAAGGCAATAGACTAAATTAACTCTTGACAGCATTTTCAGTTCTGCAAGTCGATCAAATTTATTATAGAGATGCTTTTTTTTTTTATTAAAAACAGAGCTACCCTATGACACAGCAATTGCACTACTGGGTATTTACCCCAAGGACACAGATGTAGTGAAAAGAAGGGCCATATGCACCCCAATGTTCATAGCAGCAATGTCCACAATAGCCAAACCGTGGAAGGAGCTGAGATGCCCTTCAACAGACGAATGGATAAAGAAGATGCGGTCCATATATACAATGGAATGTTACTCAGCCATCAGAAAGGATGAATACCCAACTTTTACATCAACATGGTTGGGACTGGAGGAGATTATGCTAAGTGAAATAAGTGAAGCAGAGAAAGGCAATTATCATACGGTTTCACTTATTTGTGGCACATAAGGAATAGCGTGGAGGACATTAGGAGAAGGAAGGGAAAAATGAAGGGGGGGAAATCGGAGGGGGGATGATCCATGAGAGACTATGGACTCTGAGAAACAGACTGAGGGTTTTAGAGGGGAGTGGGGAGGGGGGATGGGTTAGCCTGGTGATGGGTATTAAGGAGGGCATGTACTGCATGGAGCACTGGGTCTTATACAGAAACAATGAATCGTGGATCACTATATCAAAAACTAATGATGTATTGTATGGTGACTAACATAACATAATAAAATCAAATTAAATTTAAAAAAAAAAGATGCTTTTTTCCCCTTTTTTTTGTAATTCCTTGTCCCTCCATGAAGAAGAGATTAGGGAAACATCAGGCCCAAATCATTTTAACACAAAAGTCATCCGTGTTGAGGTGCCAACGACTCAAACTAAGAGTTATAAATAGTAATAAAAAGGGGCACCTGAGTGACTCAGTTGGTTAATTGTCCGATTCTTGATTTTGGCTCAGGTCATGATCTCAGGGTCATGGGATCGAGCCCAGCATCAGGCTCTACACTCAGCTCAGTGTCTGCTTGAAATTCTCTCTTTCCCTCTCTCTCTCTGCCCCCACCCCCTCACACTCTCTAAATAAATAAATAAATATAATCTTTAAGTAAATAAGTAACTAGTAATAAAAGTAATCTCTTCAAGTAGCAAAGTGATCCACAACCAAAGACTCCCTAAAATCTATTTACAAATGAAAACTTTACATTGTAAAGCAGTTAGCTTTAAGGTTGGTTAATTCAACTGCGCAATTATAGCATCAATAACTTGGATTCTTTCCATTTTCTATTCTGCTAGTTCTGACCTTTTACAGTTCTCCTTATGGTCACTTGGCTGCAACAATTTAGCATCACTAATGCTCAAGCAGAAATATCCAAAAGCCTATTTCTAAATTAATCACTGATGAGAAATGACTTTAGCATGATTGTCTTAAATGATCATTAGTTTCTCTCCGGGGCCAGGAAAGAGGGCCTCCTCCTTCTAAACAATGGTCTGACACTTGAACAAAATCAATGTTTGGTAAAAAGGAAGAAGAAAAGACTGGGTAGTTGGTAGTCTACCAAAAGCTGTCATTAAGACGGATTTGTGATTGATAATTGACAACACTAAATGCTGGAAAACAGGAGAGAAATTCATTTACAGTCCTAGGTGAGAAATATTTCAAACCTGAAATGTATAGTCAGCCAAACTATCAATCAAATAGGAGATAAAATAAATCCAGTTTCAGGTAGGGAGGAATCAGAAAGTTCATCTCCCATAAACCTTTCTAAAAATTAAAAAAAAAACCATTTGAAGATGTATTCCATCTTCCATCAGAGCAAATAGGAATCCAAGAAAGAGGAGTATCTGTGATGCAGGCAAAGTGAAATTAACTCAGGAGTGCAATGAAAATGAATCTTAGCTTGAAATGCTGCAACAGGCCTAGAAAACAATAGGTCAAAATTAAAATGAGACGTATCAAAGGACCCCCCCCCCCGTATGTCTTCAAAATCCAAATGGTTCCATTACACAATTCTATGATTAGGAACCTAGAAGTTTTTAATCAGATGAAAGCATATGCTTCTGTCAACAGCAACAACAACAAATAAAACAGCTACAAATTCCAGAGAAAATAAATAGCCATACAACACCATGGTACAAATATAAAGCAGAATAAAAGGTGGCATGACATTGAGCAAATAGTTAATTGTAAATAAAAAAGAATCCATTTAACCATGAGGTTTACAAAGTTTCCTGCCAGTGGTCCATGGTAGTGGAATAGGATTACATTTCCTTTGCCATGGATCTAGTCATACTTTTTTGAGGCTCATCAGTAGATGATATTTATATAATTGTAACTTTACAAATTCTGGTTTTGGCTTTGCGGTTTTTATAATCAGTCTATAGGCAAAATCAGGAAGATTAATTATAGTCAAAGAACCAAATGTCGAGGTTATAAGTCTTGAAGATGTGTGAAAGTCATGTTATAGCTGACAGAAATTGAGAAAGTTGAAGAAAAAAATGAAGGTGCGCTCAATTTCTCATTTATCTGAGGAAAGGAGTTAAGAAATATGGTCTGAATTTTATGGATTTAGAAGTAAAGATTTAACAACGACCAAACTAGGAGGGCCTGGGTGGCTCAGTGGGTTAAGCATCCAACTCTTGATTTCTGCTCAGGTCATGGTCTCAGGGTCCTGAGATGGAACCCCGCCCCAGGCTCTGTGCTGAGCATGGAACATGCTTAAGATTCTTTCTCTCCCTCTCCCTCTTCCCCTCTTGCATGTTCTTTCTCACATGCACACATGCACGCTCTCTCTCTCTCCCAAAAAAAATTAATTTATCAATTTAAAAACAAAACACAACAAAACAATGACCAAACTAGTAGCAATGAACACTCAGATGCTCAAACGATGATCCCCAAATACCATTTTCTACTGAAAGCAACCAGAACTCCTCAGAGAAATAATTAATCCAGGACTGCGGCAGCAAATGTGTCGCATGTGCCCGGAACACCTACCCATACTAGAAAGTGAGAAAGGTACCAAAGACTCTTGGAATCAGATCAAAAGGATTCAGGAGCAAATTTGAAGAGACTTTCATTGGTGAAAAACAAGACAATTTTGGGGCACCTGGGTGGCTCAGTCAATGAAACATCTGCCTTCAGCTCAGGTCATGATCTCAGGGTCCTGGGATCGAGCCCTACGTCGGGCTCCCTGCTCAGCACAGACTCTGCTTCTCCCTCCCCTTGCTCATGTATGAGCTCTCTCTTTCTGTCTGTCTCTCTCTCTCCCTCTCAAATAAATAAATAAAATCTTTTAAAAATATATGTTGAAAAATAAGACAATTTCAACATCACTAAGAATTGAAATACAGTGATTTGAAACACATCAAGTATGGGTTCACCATGATACTAATAGAAAAAGAAACTCAACACTAACCATTACAGGATGTTAGGGAATCAACTCATCACTTTCAAAACTGGTAGTTAAGCATGTTTTAAACTAATTAAGAGTTAAGCAATTCTTTCTACTTTTCCTATATCTGAGGATTATCAAATAGGCAAAGGTGAAATCTCTTTTCTAGAAGCATCCCAACTATTAAGTGAATAAAAACTGAGTCCATCACTACCATTAATGAATTAAAGGATCCAGGCAATAGTCATCAATGGCTGTAGGAATCATTAAAAAAGATACCACCAGACATGATGTACTGCCTGGCGGAATTTAATAAAACTATGTATGAAGTATTCTTGCCATAAAATCAAATCTCAATCTGAGCACGTCTCCAGATCTAATTACCAAGTTACAGGAAACACAAGGGAATGCAAGGGAAAACCTGTTGAGTGACACCATCGAGATGTAATCATGGAAATCCAGACAGTGGAAACTCTACAAACCAACCAACCCAGGTTCTTCAGCAAATTGCATTACAATGGGAAGAAAAAGTGGGGTGAGGGACCAATAAATCGAGAGGCTAAAGAGACATGTCAACCAATTGCAATCTGAGGACCTTATTTGGATCCTGATTTGAATAAACTGAAAAAAAAAAACCAAGATTAAAATATCAACAGTACCTGGCTCCTAAGGAATTATTGTTCCTTTTTTTTTTAGGTGTGGTAAGTGTATTGATTGCAGTTATATTGTGGGGTATTTTATTCTTATTTTTAAGAAATATATACTGAAATATTTACAGATAAAATGATACAATGTCTAAGATTTGTGTCAAAATAATCAGTAGAGGGGAGTAGGTGGGGACATGGCTGAAACAAGATTGGTTATGGGTTCATAGGAGCAGCTAGGTGCTAGACACACGGCAGCTTACTATATTCTTCTCTCTACTTCTGCATATGTTTGAAAATTTCCATATTAAAAAATTGTTCAGAAGATCAAGTGTTAAGTGTGTTATTTAAAGCTAAAAATTAACCACTACAAAGTCCAAAAGTCTAATGGAAATATTGAGGATCAGGAGCGGGAGGGTTGATGGGAGTTAGTGGATGTATTCTCAATCCCTCATCCATCCTTGAAAGGAGGCCCCGTACACTATCTACAGTGGGGAGATCAAGACATAGAGATACGCATAGGTGATTTAGAATTATAGCGGTAACCGCTAGAAACACAAGTATTTGTTAGGAGGAGGAGAGACTCCCTTCTCATTTTATACTATTTTACATTATGTGATGCCTTGAACTTGTGCACATAGTACTTTTTTTATTGTGGTAAAATACATAACATAAAATTTACCTTTTTAATAGTTTTTAAAGTGTATACAGTTCAGTAACATTAGGTACATTCCCAATGTTGCACAACCACCTCCGCTATCCATTTCCAGAGCTTTTCCGTCATCTCAAACAGAAACCTATTAAACAGCAATTCCTCACTACGCCTTTCCCCAGCCCCTGGTAAACACTGTTCTACTTTCTGTCTCTGTGAATTTGCCTATTCTCAGTGCCTCACATAAGTGGAATCATACAATATTTGTCCTTTTGTATCCAGACTATTTTACTTAGCATGTTTTCAAGGTTCATCCATGTATCAGAATTTCATTCTCTTTTACTGTGGAAAAATATACATTAAAGTTATCATTTTAACAATTTTTCAGTGTACAGCTCAGTGGCATTAAGTACATTCACATTGTGGTGCGACCCTTACCACCTTCCATCTCCAGAACTCTTTCATCTTCTCAAACAGAAATTCTGTACCCATTAAGCAATAACTCCCCATTCCCTCTGCTCCCAGCCCCTGCAAAGCACAATCTCATTTTCTATCCCTAGGAAACTGACAACTCTAGGTACCTCATATCAGTAGACTCATACAATATGTGTCTTTTTGTGTCTGCCTTATTTAACTTAGCATGGTGTCTTCAAGATTCATTCATGTGTAGCATGCGTCAAAATTTCATTTCTTTTTAAAGCTGCATAATATTCCATTGTGTGTATAGAACACATGTTTTTTATCCATTTGTCTGTTGGACATTTGGGCTGCGTCCACCATTTTTTTATTGTGAATGATGTTGTTATTAACATTGGTGTACAAGTATCCGATCGATATTTGCTTGTAATTCTTTTGGATATATCTCTAGGAGTGAAATTGCTGGATCATATGGTAATTCTATGTTTAACTTTTTGAGGAACTACCAAACTGTTTTCCACACCATTTTACATTTTCACTGGTAATGCACAAGGTTTCCCATTTCTCTACATCCTTGCCAACAACTGTTATTTTCTGGGTTTTTATTTGTTTTTGATAATAGCCATCCTAACGGGAGTGAAGTGTTGTTTCATCATGGATTTTGATTTGCATTGCCCTAAGGACTAGTGATGTTAAATATCTTCATGTGTTCATTGACCATTTTTATATCTTCTTTGGAGAAATGTCTATTGAAATCCTTTTTTCAAGTTGATTTTTAGATCCAGTTTTGGTATTTTTTTTTCTGAATTATAGGAGTTCTTTATTTATTCTAGATATTACTCTCTCTCTTTCTTTTTTTTAAGAGAGAGAGACAGAGCTAGCATGAGGAGGGGAGGGGAGAATCTTAAGCAGACTCCACGCTCACTGTGGGGCCTGATGTGGGGCTTGATCTCACCATCCTGAGATCATGACCTGAGCTGAAATCAAGAGTCCGATGCTTAACCGACTGAGCCCCACCTTCCAGAAAAATTTTTAACTAGGTAGTAATCTCTTAAGAGATATACAATTTGCAAGTATTTTTCCTATTCCACGGGTTGTCTTTTCACTATGTTAATTGTATCCTTTGATACACAAGTTTTCATTTTGAAGAAGTCCAGTTTATCGATTTTTTCTTTTGTAGCCTAAGCTTTGGCATCATATCCAAAAAGTTTTTGCCAATCCAATGTCACTCTTTCTTCTAAGAGTTTTTATAATTTTAGCTCTATGTGTAGAGCTTTGATCATATATTTTTTGATATATGATATAAAATAAAATCACATGTATTATTTTTAAAGTTTAAAAATAAACATTTGTTTATATATACATATGTTACTCAGCCATAAAAAAGAATGAGATCTTGCCATTTGTGACAACATGGATGGACCTAGAGAAGATTATGCTAAATTTCACAATAAGTCAGACAGAGAAAAACAGATGCCATATGATTTCACTTATATGTGGAATCTAAAAAACAAAACAAATGAACAAAAACACAAACCAAAAAAAAAAGCAGAAACAGACCCATAAATACGGAGAACAAACTGATAGCTGCTGTGGGGTGGGAGACGGCAAGATGAGTAAAATGCGTGAAGGGGAATGGGAGGCCCAGGCTTCCAGTTATGGGATGAACAAGTCACGGGAATACAGCACAGGGAATATAGTCAGTGTTATCGTAAGAGTGTTGTATGATGACAGATGGTAGCTGCACTTGTGGCAAGCACAGCATAACATACAGAGTTGTTGAATCACAATGTTGTATACCTGACAATAATATAACATTGTATGTCAACCATACTTCAATAAAATAAACGCTAATGAAGATAAGACATAAAATTATTTTCAAATGTTGTAGGTCATTCAACAGGATGTTGGCTACTTTTTAAAAATTACCCTTGAATAGTTACTATAGTTCAAAGCTATAGAAACTCATAGCTTTGAAAATCACATTGTTGGGGCGCCTGAGTGGCTCAGTTGGTTAAGCGTCTGCCTTCAGCTCAGGTCATGATCCCAGCATCCTGGGATCAAGTCCAAGTCCCCCTCCCCGAGAGGGAGCCTGCTTCTCCCTCTCCCTCTGCCCCTCCCCTCTGCTCATGATCTCTCTCTCTCTCTCTCTCAAATAAAAAAATAAAATCTTTTAAAAAAAATTTTTTAGTTAAAAAAGAAAATCACATTGTTTTAACTTTTCCTAAGTTCTGCAATTGGGCTTTGGTTGAATTGTTTTGGAAAGTCCAGAACAGTCCCTGACTTTAAGGTCAGCAATGACTCTTTCCCACAGTGCTCTGGAAAACCTCAACCCCTGACAGGAGCAGGTGGTTTCCAGCCTATTCAGTTCCAGGGAAGTTTAGCTTCTCGTTTGCTTCATGAGGAAGAACAAGACTAGGTTCTCTAAGCTTAGTGCATTCCACACAGTAGGTGATCAGTAAAGTCTGTTCAATGTTTGTCTGATTGGTTTGTTGACTATCAGGTTCCTGGAACTGAGCACATCCTTTTCACTGTGGTGCTAGCTAGTGACCAACATGTACACAGGGAACACCCACATGAGTTCAGCCTCTGTTGGGCCTCCACTGACAGATCTCCCAGCTTAGAAAAATGAGGGACTCTGAAAGTTTGTCTAGATTTGCAAGTCCTTCCTCCTCCTTGAAGTCTCTAAGCCTGGGCATTTAAGGTGATTGGGCACTTGGAGGGTACCTTCCATTAGCACCAGCCTTCACATTAGCACCATGGACACAAGCCTTTCTGTGAAATCATCACCTCTCCATAGACCTGCCCTATGAAATGCAACAACAGCTTCCTTTTGGTGAATACTTAATTGATTCTATGTGACTGTGTCATCCAATTCTAAGAATAAGCTGGGAACTTGGATGTTTTTAGTTCTATTTTACTGAGGATTAATCGGCGTATTTCAGGTTATACAGGTAGAGTTCAAACCCAAGTCTGGCCATCACAGTATATAGACAATCGTACTCTCATCCTCCAACACTGACAAATTATCTCATAGAAGAGCAGTTCTCAAAGGCCTATCATCATTCCTTGGCCTCCCAGCTAAAGTCCTTTAGCAAAGCCTTCAAGAATTCCAAAGATGTAATAACTGCCCTGAGAAGACTGATCAATGGGATTGTTCTGGAAGACTCTGCTTCCTGTAGGGCAACTTACTACAAGAAAATAGGGCTCTCATCAGCTCTCCCTGAAACAGCTGTAAAAAAAAAAAAAATTAGGAATCATCCCTAGAATCTTCCTAAATTCTGAAAAAGCAAATCCAGTTACGAAGAAAATACATATTTTATTTTCAGTGTCCTGAAAGAATGGTTTGGGAGGTCAAATGTATGATACAACAGAGTTGTATTTTGTTGGCTGTTATATTCTTTAGCTTATATACCAGCTCCTATACACTAACACGGCAAGTACTTTGAGACCCCCAGAGGAAGGTAGCAATAAATAAAAGTTGAGAGACTAAGGGTTTCAGTGTTTGACTGCTGCCTAATTGGGTAACTTTGGGTTAGCCACTTAAGATCACTAAATATTATTTTTAATTTGTACATTCATTCTTTCATTAAAACAGTCAAATATTTATAAGGCCTCTTCTGTTCTGAAATATATATCGTGTAGTTTTAACTTATGGAGGTGACACAGAGAGGTCAATGCTAGTGAAAGAATTTATTCTATTTCCCAAGAGAAAGGGACACACCACTCCAAGCAGGGCCACCTGGGAAGCATCAGGCTGGCCAAGAGGCAGAATACAAAAGCAAGGGGAAAGTCTGAGTCAGTCTCTATTGAGGCTCCCTCAGGAAAGACAAAGCAGGGTAATGAATTTAGGATTGACTGATTGAATAATTACAGGGGGCTTTGGGCAATAGGGATGGTCTCTAGTTACCTGGTATCTGGCTCTAGGATGATATAGGGCAGAGGAAGAGCTGGTGAGCTGTGTGAGTTAGATGAGGAGGTGGTGAAGGCCATAGACCTGGGACAGTTTGGTTTGCATGTGAGAAAGATGCTCCTGGCCAAGTCATGTGCTAGCTCTAAGAATTGGCTAGACCTGGGAAGGGCAATCCCTCCCAGGGTCTGCAAGACTCCCAAATGCCAGAGTATCAAGAATGCAGAAAATAAGAAAATACAGTTAATAGGAGTGATGTCAGCAAGGTGGCAGAATAAGAGTTTCCAGGACTTGTCCCTCATAGAAACATCAATTTGAACAGCGATTCACATGAAAATAACTTCATAAGAGCTGAGGAATCCAGGTGAGAGTTTGCAGCACCCGAGTAGAGCACAGAAATAAGAAAATGCATTGAAGAGGGTAGGAAGGACAGTTTCACATTATCCATGTGCTATGGCCTGAATGCTTGTGTCCTCCTAAAATTCACGTGTTGAAACCTAATGTCCCCTGTGATGGCATTAGGAGGTGGGGACTTCGGGGGACCTTGGGAGGCAGAGCCCTCATGAATCAGATTAGTGCCTTATAAAAGAAGGCCACAAAAGCTCCCTTGCCCTTCTTACCATGTGAGGACACAGTGAAAAGTCAGAATTCTGCAATGCAGAAGAGATCCCCACCAGCACCTGGCCATGCTGGCACCCTGATCTTGGACTTCCAGTCTCCAGAACCATAAGAAATAAATTTCTGTGTCTATAATCCACTCGGTCTGTAGTATTTTATTTTGGCAGCCTTAACAGACTAAGACACCACACCACCCCTCCCCAACCCCTTACAGTACAGCATGGAGAAAGATACCCACTTCATGGAGGCAGGAGAGTGACGTGAGCATCCATTGTTACCACAGCCCCCAGCATTAAGCTTGCCTCAGTGAACCCTGGCAGCAAGCTGGCCTATGCAGCCTCAGTCTCCAGGCTCACCCCAAGTGCCAAGCCAGCCCCTAAACCCAGGCCCTGGCTTGCCCCTATGGACTTGGGCTCCAGGTCAGCTCCTAGAGTCTCAGGCTCCAAGTCGACCTCAATGCCAGTCTGACCTCCATGAACACAGGCACCAGGCCTCCTTCAGTAAACCCTGGTGCCAGGTCAGCCCCCACAGACTCAGCACAAACTCCATCCCTGTGGATCTAGGCATCAAGCCAATTGAGGGCCAACCTGGTCCCTGAGGACTCAGGCTCAAAGCCTGCGCCAGCACCAAGAGGGCCTCCAGCTCTGCCCCTGTGAACCCTAGTGCCAGGCCAGCCATGCCGACCCAGTGTACTCAGGTTCTGGGTGAACCCCTGTGGACCTAGGTACTAGGCTAGCCCCAATGGACCCAGGCACCAGGCTCACCAGCCCACTGACCCGGACATAATTATAGGCCACAATTGGCCTATCCAGGATTTCTGGACAGGCTGACTGGTGAGGAGCTTTTCCTGTCAAAGCCAGTCTGTAAAGAGGAGAAGAGGTGACTATTTCTTCAAATGCACAGACACAAGGCAATGAGGATCATGAATAATCAGAGAACTATGACAACACCAAAAGAATAAAATAAAGCTCTAGAAACTGATCCTAAAGTAATGGAAACCTACAAACTCCCTGGCAAAGAATTCAAAATAATTGTCAAAATAAAGAAGCTCAGTGAGCTACAAGAGAACACAGATGAATAACTAAACAAAACCAGGAAAATAATACATGACCAAAATGAGAAGTTCAACAAAGAGACAGAAACCATAAAAAGGAACCAAATAATTTTTGGAGCTGAAGGACACAGTGACTGAACTTAAAAACTGAAGAGAGTTTCAACCGTAGACTCAATCAAGCAGAAGGAAGAACAACATTGTATTATCAGATAAGTTTTGTGTTAGGTGATTTTGTCCAACTGCAGACCAACATAAGTGTCCTGAGCACATTTAAGGTAGGCTAAACTAAGCTATAATGCTTGGTAGGTTAGGCGTATTAAATGCATTTTTAATTACAATATTTTCAACATAGGATGGGCTTATAGGGACATAACGCCATCATAAGTTAAGGAAGATGTATGCACATTGTTAAAGTTCCAGGAGGAGCAGGGAAAGAAAAAGGGACAGAAAATGTATTTAAAGAAATAATGACAGGAAACCTCCCAAATCTGAAGGGTTACAGATCCATGAAGCCCAAAGAACTCTTGATACAATAAACATAAAGAGATCATCACCAAAATACATTATAATCGAATTCTCATAAGTCAAAAGACAAAGACAGAATTTTAAAAGAAGCAGGAAAAAAGTGACTTGTCATGCAAGGGAACCCCCATAATACTGTCAGTGGATTTCTCAGCAGAAACAGGCCTGGAGAAAGTGGGATGATATAGTCAGTGTTGAAAGAAAACAATTGCTGACCAAGATTACTATACCCAGCAAAGCTGTCCTCCAGAAATGAAGAGGAGATAAAGACTTTATCAGGCAAAAAAAAAAAAAGCTGAGGAAGTCCATCACCAATAGACCTACCTTGCAAGAAATACTACAGGGAGTTCTTCAAGTTGAAATGAAAATATACTAACTAATAAACATAAAAACATATGAAAGTATAAAACTCACTGTAAAGGGAAGAATATAGTAAAATTCAAATACTTTAGTACTGTAATAGTGGTGAATAAATTAGTCTTAACTCTAGTGTAAAAGTTTAGACAAAGTGTTTTTTTAAAGCTATAGCTACAATAACTCACTAATGGATACACAATATTAGATGTAAACTGTGACATCAACCACAAAATATGGGAGGAGAAGTAAAAATGTAGTTTTTGTATGTGGTTGAAGTTAAGTTGTTATCAGCTTAAAACAGACTTTTATAACTATAAGATATTTTATGTAAGCCTCATGGCAATCACAAAGAAAAAAACCTAAACCTACACAGAAGATTAAGAGAAAGGAATCAAAGGATACCACTACCAAAAAAGAATAAATCATCAAATCACAAAGGAAGACAGCAAAAGAGGAAGAAAGGAACTACAAAGCAATCAAAACACAATTAACAAAAAGGCAATAATACGTCCTTACCTATCAATAACTACCTTAAATGAAAATGGATTAAATTCTCCAATCAGAAGACACAGAGTGGCTGAATGGATTAAAAACACAATTCAACTACATGCTTATGAGAGATTCACTTTAGCTTTAAGTACACTCACAGGCTGAAAGTGAAAAGAACGAAGATATTCCATGCGAATGGTAACCAAAGCAGAGTGGGAATGACTATCCTTATATCAAGAAAAAATAGGCTAAGTTAAAAAACTGTCATATGAGACAAAGAAGATCACTATATAATGATAAAAGGATCAATTCACTCAGAAACTACAACAATTGTAAATACATCTGTACTCAACATTGGAGTACCTGAATATACAAGGCAGATATTAACAGAATTGAAAAGAAGAATAGACAGCAATATAATAATAAATGATGACTTCAGTACCCCACTTCAACAACGTATACATCATCCAGACAGAAAATCAATAAGAAACGCTGGACTTGAACTGCTCTTTAGATCACATGGACCTGACAAGCATAAACAGAACATCCCAAACACCAGCTGCAGAATGCATATTCTTTTCAAGTGCACACAGAACATTCTCCAGGATAGACCACATGTTAGGCCACAAAACAAGTCTTAACAAATTTAAGAAGGTTGAGATCATATCAAGTATCTTTTCTTTTTCATATCACAATGTTTGAAACTAGAAATCAATAATAGGAGCAAAATTGGAAAATTCACAAATATGTAGAAATTAACAGCACGCTCCTGAGCAATCAATGGGACAAAGAAGAAATCAAAAGGAAAATAAACATTATCTTGAAACAAATGAAAATAGAGCACAGAATACAAAAACTTAAGGGATATACTAAAATCAGCTCTAAGACAGAAGTGTATAGAAATAAATTCTTATATTAAGAAAACAGATCGCAGATAAACAACCTAATTTTATACCTCAAGGAACTATAAAAAGGACAAACTAAGCCCAAAGTTAGCAAAAGAAAGGAAATAATAAAGATCAGAGCAGAAATAAATGAAATAGACATCTCATGCATAGCATGGTGACTATAGTTATTAATATTATATTGCATACTTGAAATTTGCTAACAGAGTAAATCTTAAATGTTCTCACCACACTCATGTGAACAGTAACTATATGAGGTGATGGATACAGTAGTTAGCTTGATCATGGTCACCATGGGCACTTGGAGGGTACCTTCCATTAGCACCAGCCATTTGTGACATTTGTGACAACATGGATGGACCTAGAGTCCATATACATGACATATACAGTCATGTATATGAAAATATGTACATTTTTTATTTGTTAATCATACCTCAATAAAGTTGAGAGAAAAAAGAAAATATAGTTAATAAAATTGGCCCAGTGATGAATAGATGGCAAATAGACAAAAAAAATCTAAGAAAACACAACTAAAATCTCTTCTATATCTTTCTTATTCTTTGTGCTAGGTCCTGAAAATGTAGTGAGCAAAACCATCATAGTTATCTTTATGGAACATTTAGTCTAATTATAAAATAAGGAGGCTGGATCAGGTCAGCTAAGTTCTGTAATTCATTGCACAGTATCTACATGGTTAGGGCATCAACGTCTGAGTTATTTGCTAAGTCCTTGGACAGGATGTAGCCCTTAATTACAGCATTGTTTCAGCAGGGAAAAAGATTTTCTTTAAGCAACCAGCTCTGGGTTGGTTTCCAGGAATGCACCGCGAAAATGAGTAGAGCTAGTGTCCCTCTGCCCACCCCAGAGCTGCATGCAGCAAGGCAGGGGGAAGAGAGAGATCCAGGTCCTGCTCAAGGCTTGCAGTGGCTGAGGACAGAGGGTGGTCTGCCCGACCCAATGCCAGAGGACCAGAATCTCCCTGGGCATGACTGCTATGCCACTGACAACCAGCAGTGAAAACTGGAGGTAGACGGCAGGAGTAAAGAATCAATGCTTCAGTCAGGGGGATGGGACAGAGAGCCACAGTGCACTTTTTTCTTTCCAACAATTTTACTTCCTCAATATATCACAAATCTAGATCACAATTCTTTCTTTCATTCATGGCCATTGTAACCCATGCCGCCATCATCTTTCTGGACCATTCCAACCGTTCCCTCGCCAGTCTCCCTGCCTCCACTCCCTGCCACCACTCACCCTCCTACTGCCCCTTTTCCAGATGATTTCTTCTTCTATCATGAGTTATTCAGAAGTATTTTAACATTTCTAAGAACATGGAAAATTGGGGAATTTTTTTCCTACCAACTTGTTTTCTCATTTCATTGCCCTGTATTGAGAGAACATGGCCTAGATAGTACTGAAGTGTTGTAATTTCTCAGGGTGTGTTGTTGGGTCAGTATGTGATGTTTCATGTGTGCTTGAAAAAAAAGTTAAAATTCTCCCATTATAAATGTGGATCTGTCAACTTCTCCTGTGACTCTGCCAGGTTTTGCTTTAGATATCTGAAGGTTATGGGTTTAGGTAAATATAGATGTATAAAGATTCCAAACTGTGGTATCTTTCTGGTAAGCTGTAGCCTTTTCCACTGGGGGATGATCTTTCTGATGGTCTCGCCTTTGAGGGAGAACTGCCCTGTGCTGGCTGCCAGCATGCCCTGTCTCTGTAACAGCACTTTGTCCTCACCCCCTAAGGCTTCTTGATATTGGTGACCCAGAAGGAGACCACCTCTGCTTTGGGTATCTGTCAGCCCAGGAAGGTCATAGAAATCCATGGACAAATCAGCAAGCCCAAAGTACTACATAAATAATATTAGTACTCAGCTATTTAGGTGTTTTAACATATAATGTACACATAATGATGGATCAATGTAAGGTCATCACATAACAAACGTACCCACTCCAGGGGCACCTGGGTGGCTCAGTTGGTTAAGTGACTGCTTTCAGCTCAGGTCACAATCCCAGAGTCCCAGGATCGAGTCCCACGTTGGGCTCCCTGCTCAGCGGGGAGTCTATTTCTCCCTCTGACCCTCTCCTCTCTCACTCCATCTCTCTCTCTTTCAAATAAATAAATAAAATCTTTTAAAAAAAATAAAACAAATGTACCCACTCTGCTAGGAGGCTACACATGTGGAGGGAAGGGGTATGTGGGAAATCTCTGTACCTTCTGCTCAATTTTGCTATGAGACTAAAAATGCCCTTAAAGCAGAGTCAAATAAAATATAGTATATTAGTAGAAAATTTGAGGTACAGTAAGGCCAATAGATCAGGAGATGGTTGCCATTGAAATATAGTTTGTCACAGTTCTCAAGAGGAGGAGGCATGGCTCAGAGGGCCACACAGGGAAGCACCAGTCAGGGGGCAGAGGGAGAGAGAGGAAACGTGGGCAAGAGCCTTTATTGCGGTTTCATTGGAAGGGACAGGAAAGTGGGGGTAAGCAGTTGAGGATTGGCTAGTTTTCGGCAGGCTCTGAGCCATAGGGGCTGTCCCTCATTGCCCAAGGCCAGGCCTTGGAGAGATTAGGGTCTGATAAAGGAAGTGATTGGGTGTGTCGGCTCTGGACTGGTTGGTTTGTATTTGTAGGGTGTGCTTGCTGGCAAGTTGTTCGCTATCTCTAAGAATCAGCTAGCCAGAATTGGCCAGGCAGATCAGCAAGACTCCCAGATGTCAAAGCATCAGATTACGAGGAGGGGTGGGGAGAGACATGGTTAATGCAGCAGGGCATTTGCTGTACGCCAGGCACTGTACTTGGGTTTTACGTCTCTTAAGCCCCAAAAACGCTAAGAGGAAGAGATGAGGAAACAGGCCCAGAGGGACATGAAGCAACTTTACCAATGTCACAGAACAAGTACATAGTGAAATCTGGTCTGACTCCAAAACAGTTTTCTAAGTGGTTTCCAAAGAAGCTCTAACATTAATTCTACGAAAGGAGGGAATGTAACTCATATCAGTTGTTGGCCCTTGGCCTTGAAGGCTTGGGTACTCCCTGCCCTTTCCTGTTCTCCAACATCTGGATACTACCTAGTCTCCCTGGGACCCATATAACTCAGATTCCTGGTCCTAGTTCCTTACCAGGGGTTTGAACCTCTACCCAAGGGCTCTGCCCACAAAGCCAATGAGCAATGAGGTTGTAGTCTCTTTGGTCAAGCAGAGAATGAAATGGTCAAGACCACATGTTTCTAAGGCCATGATCACCAAGTTCCAGGCCCCAGCAAGATCCCCTATAGTCACACCCCACACCCACCCTGCACACACTGCTCTACTCAGGCAACTCAGAGCAACACTGACCAGCCTATTAGGATTCTGTCCCCAACCCCATGCTGGGCTTAGAGTGTCCTCAGCCCTGAGCACTACTGATCTCACAGTCACCCATTTCTCTCTTTCATGCCCCTGCCCCCTCCCTCCCATGCATCTGCAGAGACCCACCCAGAGCAGGGTCCCCCCAGCCCCCACCCCAACCACAGCCCTGGCCCTGCCCAGGAGCAGGTGGGTAGCTTTAGGAAACATCTTCTCTCAGAAGCTAAGCCTCAGAAATACATGCCAAACTGGCTGCTGGGCCACTCGGGGACTCTGGCCGTGGTTCATCAGCCAGTGCTATACCATGGGCCATTCTCCATAGTTTGGACAGGCCTGGGTGAGGAGAAATCTGGCAGCAATGAGAAGGGAAGTGAGCACTCACAATGTCTGCCCCCATCTGCCACTCCCACTTCTCCAGACACTCACGATGCCCCTCCACAGGCCACCCGGCCCCTCCACAGCCAGGACCTGCTTTGTTCACTCTCCACCCTGCCCAACTCCTGAGAGGCGCAAAGCTCACCTCTCAGGCCCAACCCAAGTTGCCTGATTCTCAATGATGGAGCTGGAAGAGACCTTGGAGATAATAACACTCAACTCCCTGGCTTTAGAAATGAGGGAAATGAGGTACAGAAAGTTGAAGGCTGTCTGCCCCAAAGTAAGAGATGGGGTGGGTGTTATGTGTGCACATGCACGTGCACGCACACGCACACGCACGCACGCACATGCATGCACGTGCACACATACACACAGATGTACACACGCATAGATGTGCACACACTCAGCAGATGTGCATACACACAGAACGCTGGTATAACTGACGAAAACTGAATAAGCTTTGTGTATTGTACTAGTGTTAGATTCCTGGTTTTGATAATCTACTGACGCAGTACAAAATGTTACCACTGGGGATGGATGGGTTGAGGATACGCAAAACCTTTTTTTTTTTTTTTTGCCAGTCTATAATTATTTCAAAATTAAAAGTGTTTTTAAAAAATCACCTGAGGAGTTTTTAAAACAGACTAGTGCCTGCACCTCAAAATAGAACGTGTGTGGGGCACCTGGGAGGCTCAATTGGTTAAGTATCTGCCTTGGGCTCAGGTCATGATCTTGGGGTCCTGGAATAGAGCAGCAGTGTGGCTCCCTGCTCAGCGGGGAGTCTGCTTCTCCCTCTCCCTCTGCCCCCCACCGCTTGTGTGCAGGCGAGCGCGCGCTCTCTCTCTTTCTCTCTCACGCACACTCTCTCTCTCTCAAATAAATAAAATCTTAAAACAAAAACAAAAACCAGAACATGTGAATTAGAATCTCCAGGGGTGGGAACCAGGTAAATGTGTGTGTGTGTGTGTGTGTGTGTGTGTGTATTTTTTTTAACTCTTCAGTGAGAGTAAAGGCAGCCAGAGTTGAGAAGCACCGCACTAGGGTCAGTAAGGTAACATGAGGTAATGGTGCTTCATGCTGGTGAACCCAAGGGGCACGTGTAATCTTAGGACTCTGGTTGGGACCTTCTACAGACCTTGGTTTGAACATGATGACTCTCGTGTGCTGCAGGAGGCCGTGTGGTGGGATCTCCAGGGCTCTTCAAAGGGCAAGGCCAACAGATGCCGAGCTCATCCCCTGTGACAGGATATGGGCCGTGAGGGGTTCCCAGCAGCCACACACACCCCTGCCGGGCATCCCACCTGTGGTGCGCTGCAGAGCTGATGGAGAATCTGAGCCATAACACCACGGTGTTGAGGAGAAAGGGAGTGACCCGCCTTCTCTTTGTCAGCCCGGCACTACATTCCAGAGACAGTGGTCTTCTGTCATCACACAATCTGGAGTGTTCTGATTTGGCAACTTGGCATCATCCACTTCTGAGGTGTCTCACTTGTGCCATCACCATCTTTGACTCAGACAGCAATCGCCAGTCTGTCACCTGCGGGGGGCGGGGTGGTAGGAATGGTGGCCCTTATTACGAGTAGCACAAGCCAGAGCCATGTATCCAGGAGAGCATCGATTTGGACTTTTCTTAAGAGGCCGCTGGAGGCCATGGGCTCTTCCTACAGCCTGTTCAGTATCTTCTTTGCCCCTGAGACACAGTGTCTCGGTCCTCGGCAGCTGAGAGTCTGTTCTACCAGGGCCTGTGTTGTGGGCTGGGTTCACCACAAGCAGACCCTGGAACAAGGGCTGAAGTGTGACGGATTTATCAGAGAAATGATTTCAGGAAGCACCAATGGGGAAGTGGGTGAGTCAGACTGGGAAGGGAGAGAAGCCAGCACAAGGTGTGCTGGGAACATGGAGCCCACTAGCGGACACCTGGGGCCTGACTCCCCATCACCCTTGGCTGTGGACTGCTCCAGGGCATTAACTCCTAAACACTCTGGGCCTGCCTGCAAGTCCCTCCCCGATTCCTGACCCACAGAAATAGTAAGAGGTAGTAAAGGATCGTTGTCATGTTGAGCCACTAATTGTTGGGGTGATTTGTTACACAACAATAAATAGTCACTATATCTGGAATCCAAAAGCCCTCAAAACATTTCCATGTTCCCATTCTCCCAGTGGGTATATTCTGGAAATATCTACGGATGCCTTTGGGGAAGGATTAGAGGAATGCCTACTCTATGCTGCTGCTGCATGGTCCTCCCTCAGGGAAATTTGGCTTCTCCTTTATTGGTCCCTGGGTCTGAGAACAAGCTCAGTCCTGAACACTTGGCAAGGGATAGCCATTTCCACAGCTGTGGGGGGCATCAGCCTTCCAGTCATCTCATTGAGAACAAGTCAAGCAATAGCCTATGGGTTTCCTGTCTATCTCACCACCAGTAGCTCCATGGACTAGTCACCACCACCACAGATCCCTGTGAGTCAGTGTCTCCAGTGGCCATTCTGTTCTTGCTCTCCGTTATGGGAATTACTTGCAGTTATCTGAACTCAGAAGTGTGGTGTTGTGTCATATGTGCTAACACTAGATCCCCGTCCATAACAGCATCTCCACCTCCCCAAGCGTGAGTCCTCACTGTTCCGAGCTTCAAGAAGCCATTCCAGCGATGCAGAGGGCTAGCTTCAGCTGTGCTTGCCAGGTTGCTAATGGCTGAGTCACGGAACTGTAGCACTATGTCTAGCCTCATATTCCTTGCTCCCTGGTCCTCACGACCTCCGTCCATGAGCCACTCCCAGCACATCCTCCACCATCCCCACCAACATCTGTCAGGCAGGCCCTGCAGCACCAGGGGCCAACCCCTTTTCTTCCAGTAGCAAGCATAGTGCTTCCCTACTCAGGCCAGCCTATGACAGGACCCTCGTGACTGGGCTCGAAGCCACAAGGAAAGGTAGGAAAGTTCTTGGGGAAAAGACACATCACCTTGCAAAGCATCTGCCCCATGTGAGGCCTCTCCACAGTATGCAGGCAATGGGACAGTACTCACCCTTGGCAACAAGTATGGTGCCACCCCTGCCAGTCCAGAGGGCTCAGGGGATCAAGTTCATCCACAAAAAGGCCCCATCACAGGTTTCTGGTTTCCACTTCTTCCTTAACAGTGTCCTGACTTCAGCAGACGACACCTGCCCGGACTTGTGCTCCAGCATCTTTACAACCCAGTTTGGGCTGGCTTTCAGCACTCCCCCGTTTGGAAGATGAAGAGCTCTTCACGTGCTTCCATGGAGGCCCCCGACTTTGACACTGTGCCCTGAATGATAACTGCCCGGCCTGGGCCTGTTGTTTTCTTTCTTCTGGGTTACTATGGCAGTTAACAAAGAATCCTTAAAAAGGTCATTGCCCCTATATCTTCAGTCACTAGAACTACTGCATAAGCCACTTCCGCCTGAAGCCCGTCTTGATCCATGGCAGGCAGAAGCCTTAGTAAACATGATGGCACATCATTTGGTAGTCAACCACCATTAGCCAGCAATCACGTAACTCGGAATCCAATCTGGAGCTTCTGCTTCTGAAGCTTCTCCTGGCACCAATGGTCTTAGGCTGACTCCCCGACAAACAGATCTGGAGACAGAGGTTTGGATGCAAGTGATTTGTTTGGCAGGAAGTCAAGGAAACACCAAGATGGGAGTGGGACGTGAGATGGGAAACAAAGGGAAGCCACTAAAGGCGTGTTCATAGCAATTTACCAATGCAGTCAACTTGGGCTCCATCTTGCTGTGATCTCTGGGAGACAGTGTGACTCGAGCTTCAGGATCTTCACCTGCTGTCAAGGCTGGGGCATCGTCCTCCACTCCCATTCACTCCTGGAGGTGTCACCCTAGTATGCCCCACAGGCAACCGAGAGAAAGCACTCAGGCAGAGAGGGGCAGGTGTTCGCGGTCACCTGTCTGCACAGATGAGAACCGGTGCCATGCTGCGAGGTGGTTCAGGACAGTGGCAGCATCTGCTGAAGCCTGCAGACATACTAACTGAGCTGAGGCATAAGTGCCTGCACAGGGACACACTAGCGAGCCAATGCAAGACAGGCACTGGGGTGGAGGCATCAACGGAAGATTGCTCACAGTCGGGCAGCAGAGCATCATCTCCACAGAAACAAGGGCCCTCCCAGGTGAGCTGGGATGGGGAGGCAACGCTAACAATGCAGAGCAAAGTCCCAGTCCCTGGGGGGCTACAGTGGTGGTCCTGAGCATTTGACTGTTTTATGTGTGAAGAAGAAAGTCAGAGAAGACCCAGAGGAACAGGGGAAGGGGCCAAACAGGCATTATTCATCTCCTAGCATTGCCAAGGACCAGTCTCGGATGGAAGAAGATGGTCAAACTGATAAATTAGCTTTTATGAGCAGGCTCCACACTTAATCACATCAGCTGAGCACATGACTTGATGTGGTCCCATTAGAGAAGAAACCAATTTCCATACAACAGGAGCCCGTAGTCGTCCCCACACAACATCAAAACTGTGGGCTTGAGGCAATTCAATGAAAAATCAATTAGCTCAGCGGGAAAACTGATAAATAAACAAAAACAATAGCTCAATTCTCTTGGCAATATACCAAACAGCTAGAGATTATATTTAAGGAGAGGATTTTTCAGTTCTCAACCAGCTGTCTTGACATTGGCTAGCGTTACTCTGAGCTCCCTCCCAGCACAGGGAGACACCAGCGGAAGAACTGGCTTTGGTGTGGAACAAGCCAATGGGTAAGCAGTTGCCATGAATGAAGCACCAACCAGAAGTCAAAACCAAGGGTAGAGTCCTGGGTGATCCTCCTCTCCTGTCAGCTCCTGTCTTTGATCTGAAGAGAGAGTGCTGGAACACAATTGTCCAGCATGACTAATCCTTGAATCACACCCACAAAGGTACTGGCAAGACCCAAATAATTTGTGGAGTCCAGTGGAAAATTAAAATGCGGATCCCCTTCTTTAAAAATGATGAAAAATTTCAAGACAGCAACAGCAGATCATTAAACTAAGTGGGGACTCTATGTGAATACACAGGTGGCATGCCCATGAAGCCAGCCTGGGCAACAAGGTAGGGTGCAGAGAGCACTGGGCTGAGAGTCAGTAGCCCTGGGCTTGGTCCTCACCATGCCATGTGCTTGCTGTGTGACTATGGGTGAGTCACTTAGCTCCTCTGGGTCATCTAACAACCCAAGATAAAGAACAAAGATGAGGAAAATTCAAGGTTTCAGATCTAGTTTGCTATTCATAAAGTCAATCTTTTAGGAATCAGTATTCCTAGAAATATGTACATACTTAGCCTTGAGAAAGCTTTATTTTCAACCAACATCCATTCCTTACCTGCCTCCAGCCAGCCACTGCGCCAGGTTCTGGGGATAAGGATTAGGGACATTCACTCCCTTATGAGACTCATACTTTCCAAATCCGCATATCCAGACATAGGACAATGATAACAAGCAGAGTATATCCACCAATTGTACCTCCCAAAGGTGTTGCCCTAAAATGTTCTAATCTTGAAAGCTGCCCTTCTGGAATTGCCTTTAGAGTCAAGGTTAAACCACCAAGAAAGTTAACCCCATTGCATTACAATCACTCCTATCTTTTAGACCACTTAGTATATAGAACCTAGTTTGATTATCTATCTTCTTTAATAGTTTCAATTCAGAATGATTTTGGACCATTTCAAAAATTTAAGCCCACCTTCACCCTTTTATTTTTAAAACATAACATTTGTTTAGTGTCTCACATTTTGTGAAGTAAATTTTACATTTTCTTTGTTCTCCGTGATAATAGAAGTATTCTTTTCATCACCATTTTGTGTATGAGATTTTGTCTCTAGTGAAAATAACCAAAGTAATATACAATTAGCCCTGGAATCAATTCTCAAAACATGCCAAAAATTGTTTTGAGAAATGGCAACATCATAGGGATATGTCTATAGTATCTTAATGTGGTAACTTCAAAGGGGAAGTACTTACCTCAGGTATGAGTTCTGGTTGGCTAAAATAGTTACAGCATTTTAATCACACTCATACATTGACAATTCATGAGGTGTGGGCACACATGAAATGCATTGGAAGAGCAGTTTTGGAACGGTAGAATTTTTTTCTTCAGGTGAAATCTTGCACAGAAGTACAATATGCTCTATAAAATGGGCTGACTGGATTAAAACAAGGTAGGGTGGCCTCATCCCTCTAGCTACTCCCCACCGCCCTCCTCCCCTGACTTGCCCTCATCCTTGGAACCCTAGGGTCCCTCATGATACCGTCAGAGAATTCAAGCAAGCTGTAGAAAAATGAGTTCTAAAATGTTATGTTTGACTGGGGAAAGTGGCTTGTTAATTCAGTGAGGGGAAAAAAGTGGACAATTAATGCTGAGAGACAATGATTAATTAGTGGGGAAAATGCAACAGATTAAAATAAGATTAATCCTATTTTGAAGATTAATCATATTTACATTCCTGAAGCACAAAAAGTATGGATGAGACTCGCTTGAAAAACATGCACAAATATTCGCACCCATGCTTATGCTACAGCAGGGGTCATAGCAGAGGTAAGTTTGTGATTCTCCTCAACAAACATGGTTCATATTAAAAAGAGTGGCACACAGCTCTTTGCAATTTGTGAAGAGAAAAACAATTTCCTGTTTTCCATATAAGTCTTCCGGGGGGAGGGAGTGGGTCGGGAGGCCTTGGTAGCACAGGTCCAACAGATACAAGTGGTTACTAGTGGTTCCTTCAGGTGGGTAGCTTTGTCAGGTGGGGTGTCAGTGGGGGGTCGGGTGAAACTGCAGTTCAGCCAAGGCCTCAGAGCCCCCCGCCCCCTGCGACCTCCCAAATGAGGACTTTGAGTCCCAGGAAAGATGCATTCTTGGACTTTGGTGAAAACAGCCACATTTCAGATAGACTGGGAGTAGAAATCAAGACCCAAAAAACCTTAAGAGGCATAGACACACAATTCGAATATGAGATTTATTTAGAAGAGTGTCCCAGTTGGGGCCAGGGTGGAGGTCAGGGAAGGATAGCTTCTTTCTTGGAACTTGGCCCAGGAGTAAAATATGTTGGCTTTCTAGTTTGCCTGTGATTGCTTTATGAGCCCAGTTGATGCAAAAAAGAGTAACACAGCATGGAGTATTTACCCGTGCTAAGTGCTTACTACGCGTTCTTTCCCTTCCTCTCACAAAAGCCTTCACCTGAGCCAGATCTCCTCAGTCCCATGTCATTGCTAGCCAGAGCCTGAGATCTGGAGGGACTGAGGAGCCTGTCTCCATCACACGGCCAGTAAGTGGCGGGGCTGTCTCACTAACCCCATACTTCCGATTCCTAGGTCTGTGCTTTTGGCCTTAGTACCGTGCTGCCTGCCACACTGAATGGGCAGACTCTGATACTTTGTCCATTTTATTGTGGAAGGTGGAGAGCAGCCAAGTAGGAAGACAGTCCCTGTGACTTCTCAGCCCTGAGACACAATGATGCAGATGCTCAGGTCTGGCAACAACCACCACCCAACCTGGCTCACAAAACTTCTCACTCTCTGCGTCCATAATCTACAGGACCCAGGAGAAGCATGGGAGGGCTGACGGGGCATGGGGGCCCCAGTGGGGAGCTACAGTGGGCCCTGCCATTTTCTCTCTGGGACCCAGGACACCTCCCTCTGAGTATTTCCCTCTTCTCTTTCCAGAACACACTGCAGAGCAAATAGCTGAAGAATTTCCTATGAGCACATGGGTTTTACTATTCTCTTCCTGCTTTAGGGACTTTGAATACATGTATATGGTTCTTGTAAATGCTAAAGATAAGGCACGGAAGGCCGCTCTTATCCGCTCCCTCCCTTCCCCCAATTTTTAGTACTCCTAATACAGGAATGGGTCAGACTCCACCCATTATAGATGAATGTGCTACCATAAAAATCTGAAAAAAAAAAATCCAAACCACCTTGCCCAATACCCTCAGAAATCAAGACTTTCCACAGGGAGTGTAGAATGTTCTGCATTCTACGTTTAGATGAAAAAAATAAAAAGAGGCAGAAAAAATAGTGAAACAAAACATTCATGCCTGTTCAAAGAATAAAAAAAAATTAATAGCAGCTTTTGGGCTTCAGGTCAAAGTAATATTGTAAGTTTACCCTGGGAATCTCTCCCTGCTCTGCAAGCATAGTAGTTATAGATGATTTTTTTTTAACCTAAAAAAAGACAGGGTCACAATTAGAACCAAAATAAACACGTCCAAGGGTTCGAAACTGAACACAGTGCTAAGTGCTGATGTCACAAACTTATGGGGCTCCAAGCAGAGGAAGCTGGAACTCAATCATGGGGGGAGCTGGGACTGAAAGCTTCCCTTTCCTGGAGGCCAGCTTCAGAGGGAGTGGGGCATGAAAGGCCGAGCACAGCTGGTATCATAATTCATCCTCACAGCTGGGCAGGAGCTGAGAAAGGCTTCACCTGGTTGAAGGTATCACCAAGGAATGGAGGAGCCCCCGGTCAGAGAAACATCTCGGGTGGGTAGCTGGGGGCAACCACAAAACCAGGGAGGCGTGAAATGAGAGGGACGGAGAGAAATCAGAAACAATTCCCAGTCCCGGTGGTCTTGCAAACAAAATTTCAAGGGACACGGGAGATGTAGCTCTAAGACAATGTTCCCACAAACTCAATTAATCAACAGATAAACCTACTCTTTATGAATGCATGTAATAGAAGCAATCTCAAAATGAATTTAAAAGGAGCATGTTTGGGGCACCTGGGTGGCTCAGCCGGTTAAAGCGTCTGCCTTAGGCTCAGGTCATGATCCTGGGGTCCCGGAATGGAGCCTGGAGTTGGACTCCCTGCTCCGCGGGGAGTCTGCTTCTCCCTCTGCCCCTCCCCCTGCTCATGCACACACTCTCTCTCTCTCAATAAACAAAAAAATCTTTAAAAAAGAGCATGTTTAAGTTCTTGAATATATAAAGGAAGGCAAGCCAAGATATTAACAAGACTTTATGAAACAAAACTAAGAAGCAATGAAAAAGAAAAAGGGGAAAGAACCAGTGAGAAGTCTTGGAAAAGAAACATATAACAATTGAGATAGCAGTTTGTACAGGATACTCTCAGCTCAGAACACACTGAACCATCATCCCTCACACAGAATTTCATGTTCGGAATGTGAACCAAAGATACTTGGTCGTCAAAGTCTCAACTGTGTGTGTCTTGGCAGGGGTGGGGCTGAGGGGACAAGGGTGGTGAGGCAGTGGAAAGAGGTGAAGCTGTTGAAGGTGGTGGCACCTGGAGCCGCACCCCTGCTCCGTGACCAGCACTATGTAACCTCACTTGGAGCTTCACAGCCTAATCGGCCCAGTGAGGACAGACTCCAGGGTTGTGACAAAGATGGCAGACCTTTTTTGTGTTCTACCTAAGAGCAACCTATCAAGGAAGGGAAGTACGTCAACAATTTTTTATTAAAAATCATATTTTTTAATAATAAAAAAGACCAGGGTACCTTACATGCCGCCTTCCTTTATCAGGGTAGTGTACTCTCTGGATGTTCTGATCATGGAAATGTCCTGTAGCTAGGTCGTTCCTGACTCCTATTCGTGGACGCTTCTCCTGGCAACTAAGAGTGCTCTCCCCTGCACTTTGGAGGCTGCCATTCCACACGGATAGAGAATCAGAGTCAGATGGCCACGCTGATGTTTCATTTGCTCACTTGACAGGAGAAAAATGTTTCAAAATGACTTAATCCCCTTACTCCCTAGAGGCTTCCTTCTAAGTGCTCCTTCTTAATTCAATAAAAACTTATCTGTGTTAATAAATGTCTTCGTCTGCTCCAGCCTTGCAGTTTGTTCCGCCCGGCATACGCCCATCAACTGATCACCGAGCTGCCTGCCTCCACTCCCCAACCCTGGTTAGCAGACAGTGACGTCATGGCTGACTGGGGAATGGTTCATGTCCAGTAGCTGATGCCCTCTCCCCGCAGGCAAATAGAGAGTCCTGATTAAATAAAACACAGCAGAATTAGATCTTCCAAGATAAGCAGAACCAGAAACACCTGTGCATGACTGCCTAGGGTGGCGTCAGCAACTTTAAGGAGAGGGGGTTAATGTGAAAAATTCCGTATGTCCAAGGTGGCCTTGGCATCAGAAATAGAGGAGCGGCCTTCATATAATGAGATACCCTGACAACCTTTCTCTTCTTCACTTACCAGCAAATTTTTTAAATTAGAAAATATTTCAAATTGGGCACCTGGGTGGCTCAGTTGGTTAAGCAACTGCCTTCGGCTCAGGTCATGATCCTGGAGTCCCTGGATGGAGTCCCGCCATCGGGCTCCCTGCTCGGCGGGGAGTCTGCTTCTCCCTCTGACCCTCCCCCCGCCATGTGCTTTCTCTCTCTCTCAAAAATAAATAAATAAAAAATCTTTTAAAAAAATAGAAAATATTTCAAACACCACAGATAACAGATGTTAACATCATGCCAAATATATGTCAGGTCGACCAAACTAAGAAACAAAATGTTATAGATGTGACTAAAACCCAACCCCAAAGCTTCCCCCACCCCAGGTTCTCCCCAGAGATAGCTACTAGTTAATACGCATGTTTCATTTATTTCTTTTTTTTACTACACATCCTTAGGTAGCCATAAACTATGTACCATCATGTGCTTTAAAACTTACATGAATGGTATCCATACCCTTTCGCATCTTCATTGTTTCACTCAGTATTGTGTTTTTGAGATTTCGCCCATTCATTTTTGCCACAAATAGTTATAGGTTTCCAACAACATACCAGGCATTGTTTTAGGTGCTGGTATAGGTGGTAGTTTTAGGGGAGAAAAAAAAAAAGATAGAGACAACCTATCTTCATGAGCTAGACAGTAGAAAAAATTAAATTGTCAAATATATGCTATGGTATATATGAAATATACTGTATATGGAAAATATACTATGGCGGTGGTAAGTACTAAGGAGAACATTTAAGGAAGGAAAGGGGATAGGGAGTATGTATTTTGGGGTGGGGAGCGAGGTTGGGAATTCAGATAGGTCACAGTGTTTCAGGTTAACCACTGCCTGGGATGATCCCTGCTGAAATGACTCTCGCACAGGGGCCTGGCTGCAGTGTACATCCTGCTCACGGCTCCTTTGCGAACTGCCAAATCAGAAATCAGAGCGTACGCACGTCTTCAAACACACATCCTCCCCATTCCCCTCAGGGGTCGGTCATGCCGAAGTATACTCCCACCAGCCGGGTATTAGGATCTCCAGTCCCCCACATCCATGCCAGTTCTTACCAGACTTCTAAATTTTGCCTTTCTGGAGAGTATAAGTGATAACTCTTAATTTTTACTTCCCACATTATTACTGGGGCCGAGATCTCCATACTGACCACTTAGGTTTCCTTTCCCCAGAATTGTCTGTTCACATCCTTTCCTCATTTTTCTATAAGCTTGTTTGTCTTAATTGTATTCATTTGCAGGATTTCTTTATATAGCGTGGATTAATTCTCTGTCACTTTATAGGGATCACAGATATAGTCTCTCTCTGTGTGTGTGGCTTGTCTCTTTGTCTATGGTATCTTTCGTGATGCAGGATTAAAACCATCTAATCAAAATGTTCATGCCGTCATTTGTTTTATTTGTGCTTTTTGTTTCTTGAGAAAAGCTTCCCTACCCCCAACATCATAAAAGTATTCAGCTACAGTTTCTTCTAAAAGCTTTACAGCTTTTCATACAAGTCTGTAATCTGTGAATGAAGTAAGATAAAAACTTATTTTTCTTTTTCTCCATAGACAGCCAATTGGCCCAGCCCTGTCTATTAACAGTCTTCTCCGTCGATTGGTAATGACACCTTTCCATCGAATGTCAGGGAATGTGTTTCTGAATAATCTGCCCCACCGGTCTGTTTCTCTATCCCTTACCAGTTCTGCTTTCTCATATGGTTTTATAAGGCTCGGTATCTACAACAACCCCCCACCCCTCCCCACCGTTAGTCTTCCACAAAACTACCTTTGCTATTCTTGGCCTTTTCCGCTATACCATAATAACTTTAGGATAAATTTGGAAAATTCCAATCAGGAATGGAATTGAATTGCTTTTATAAATTAATTTAGGAGTACTATTAACTTTATAATATTGAGCTTTTCCATCATGAAGGTATCTCTTCACTTATTTAGAGGTTTTTTGATGTCAGAATAAATTTTGTAATTTCTTATTTTGTCACATTGCATCCTATTGATATTTTTTGTTACTAGACAGAGAATATCGTCTGTAATTCCATTTACTAATAATTTATTGCTGATAAATGGAACTATTAGGTTTTGAACATTGGTCTTGTATCTAGCAACCTTGCTGAATTCTCCCAGAAGTTTATCTGCGGCTTAGCTTGTCCAATTGTTTATCTGCAGATAAACATATTATCTTGAAATATTACTAGTTAGGATTTTCTCTTTTCTAAACATCATAGTTCTTTCTCTTATTACTAGAACTTCAGGACAAATATTAAATAGAAGTTGTGATGGTGGATATCCTTAGGTTGATACTGATTTAAAAAGGAATGCTTTTGATATTTTACCAGTAAATATAATGTTAATTATGGGGTTTTTGTAGGTTATTAAGTTAAGGAATTTCCCTTCTAGTCATGGTTTACTAAGGATTTTCATTAGGAATGGGTTTTGAATGATATAAAATTTATTTCCTGCATCTATTCAAATGATTGCATTATTTTGTCCTTTGATTTGTTAATGTTTGGTAAGATACCCTACAAGATTTTCCTCTTGTATTCCAGGAAAGCCCCAGAATTTGGTGATAATGTATTTTGTGTATGGCTGGATTTATTTTGCCAATATTTAATTTAGAATTTTGTATCAATATTCGTAAGTGATATTGTTCAATAATTTTCCTTCATCTTACTTTTCTTTGCGTTTTGGCATCAGGGTTATACTAACTCATAAAAGAAGTTGGGGGGAGGTCTTTCCCTTTCTTTCCTATATTCTGTGGACAGATGCCATAAGATAGAAAGTATTTGTTTCTTAGAGTGTTGACAGAATTTAAGGATTTTGTTTGTATTAAAGAATGGGAAACAACTAGATACTTAACATTAATTCGTTTTCTTTATGGGTTATAGACCTAGTAAGGTTTTCTATCTATTATTGAGCAAAGTTTTTAGAAGTTAGATTTTTCTAAGAAAATCTAACCTCAACTGTCATATTTTTGTTGATAGATTTTGCTTAAGATTTCTAAAATGTGAACTATATGTATTTGACTCCTTTTTTCCTAGCTAAACCTTGCTAGAGATTTCCTCATTCTATCAGTCTTTTCAAAGAACCAGCTGTTGGATTTAATAGTCTTTTCAATTTTATTTTTCTTCTCTATTTCATTAATTTCTGTTTTTGATTATGTTTTCTCTTATACATCCTTTCTATTTAATCTGTTGCTATTTTTTCTAATAACTATATTGCTTCATTTTATTACATTTAAATATATAGATTTACTTTTAACAACTCTTTTTTAGCTACCTCCCATAAGTATGATTAATTTTTTAGATTTTATTATAATTCTTTCTTTGACCATTAATTATTTAGAAGTGGGTTTTAAAATTTAACAAAGTGGAGTTTCATGTGTTTTCTTGGGGTATTTAATTTCTTTTTTTTCCCCTTTGTTATAGAGAATATGGGGTATAGTATATTAAGTGTTTAATAGTTTTGAAGTTTTCTCTGTTTTTACAAATTACATTCACGAATGAATGTGAATTTCTTAATTGTTGAGTGAGAAGTTCTCTGTATAAAGACAGATTTAGACATAGGTATATCGTGAGAGCTTTGTCATTATACTATTCAAATCCCTGTATCATTTTCATATTTTGCCTATTTCATCCATCAAGGCAAGGCAAAGGTTGTTAAAATCTCCTACCAAGATTGTAGATTTCTGAAGTTCTTTATAATTCTGTCCATTTTGTATTTATATGATTTGGTGCTAAATTATTAGGTACTTAAAAGTTCAGAATTGTTGGGGCACCTGGGTGGCTCAGTTGGTTAAGCGACTGCCTTCGGCTCAGGTCATGATCCCGGGGTCCTGGGATCAAGCCCCGCATCAGGCTCCCTGCTCCCTGCTCCCTGCTCAGCGGGAAGCCTGCTTCTCCCTCTCCCACTCCCCCCGCTTGTGTTCCCTCTCTCACTGCGTCTCTCTCTGTCAAATAAATAAATAAAATCTTTAAAAAAAGAGTTCAGAATTGTCACATCTTGTGTTGAATTTTTCTTTGATCATTATGTGACAAGCTTTTTTTTAAAGATTTTATTTATTTATTTTAGAGAGAGAAAGAGCAGGGAGGAGGGGCAGAGGGAGAGGGAGAAGCAGACTCCCTGCTTAGCAGGGAGCCCACTGAGGGGGCTCGATCCCAGGATCATAACCTGAGCCGAAGGCAAACCTTTAACCAACTGAGCCACCCAAGTGCCCCAAGCCTCTTTATTCTTAATAGTGCTTTTTTGCCTTAAGGTGTATCTTTTCTGTTTATTGCTATAGCTTCTCAGTTTAATTAGTATTTGCCTTTACTGTGAACAATTCTGTCATTATGTTTTAGGTGTGTTTCTTGTAAACAGCATAGAACAGGATTTTTAAAAAATCCAGTCTAAGCCATTATATCGTATCTGGTGGTAAAACACATTAAAATGTAGCACAATTAGTAAAATATTTAGATTTACTTTTATCGCTGTCATTTTTCATTACATTCATCCTCACTGAGACAAACAAAAGTGGAGAGAATTCATTGCCAGCACACATGAACTACAAGAAGTATTAAAGCAACTTCTTCACCCAAAAGGAAAATGACACCAGATGGCAATTTGGATGTACAAAGAAATGAAGTGGGCCAAAACTGTAAATAAATGAGTAAATATAAATGGCATTTTTCTCATACTTAACTTCCTTTAATTGATAATTGACTGATTGGAATAAAAGTAATAACAATATGTGTAGTTTATAACATATGTAGGACAATATAGAACAAGAGCATAAAGGATGGAAAAGGGAATCCTAAGTGTACTGTTGTAAAGTTCCTACACTGTACTTGAATGTTATTTAAGATAGACAGTTTTTAACGTAACAATGTCCATCATAAACCCTATATCAACCACATACACACACAAAAAAGAGCTGTACCTAATAAGCCAGTAGGGAAGATAAGATGGAGTCATTAAAAATAATCCAAAAGAAAGCAGATAAAGAGAAAAAAGAAACAAACATAGACAAGATGGAACAAACGGAAAAGAGATGATAGATTTAAATCCAATGACATGATGAAATACGTTGAGTGTACATGTTCTTTTTTTTTTTTTTTTTTTGATTTATTTGACAGAGAAAAAGCAAGAGAGGGAACGCAAGCCGGGAGAGTGGGAGAGGGAGAAGCAGGCTTCTCGCTGAGCAGGGAGCCCGATGCGGGGCTCGACCCCAGGACCCTGGGATCATGACCTGAGCCGAAGGCAGACGCTTTACCATCTGAGCCACCCAGGTGCCCCGAGTGTACATGTTCTAAACAATGCAGTTAGAAGGCAGAGATTATCATCTTGGAGGAAAAAAGAAAAAGCAAGACTCAACCATATGTCCTTTAGAAGTAATCCACTTGATGTATGAAGTCAGATTTTAAAAGAACGGAAAAGAGGGCGCCTGGGTGGCTCAGATGGTTAAACGTCTGCCTTTGACTCAGGTCATGATCCCGGGATCCTGGGATCGAGCCCCGCTTCAGGCTCCCTGCTCCTTGGGAGCCTGCTTCTCCCTCTGCTTCTCTCTCTCTCTCCCTCCCTCTGTCTCTCATGAATAAATAAATAAAATCTTAAAAAAAAAAAAAGAAAAGATACTCAATGCAAACAGTAATCAAAAGTAAGCTGGGGGTGTCTGGGTGGCAGAGTCGGTTAAGCACCCTACTCTTGGTTTGGCTCAGGTTGCGATGTCAGGGTCATGAGATCAAGCCCCATGTTGAGCTCTACGTTCACTCAGTTCAGAGTCTGCTGGAGATTCTCTTCCTCTCCCTTTGCCCTTCCCATTTGTTCTCTCTCTCTCTCACAAATAATAAATAAATCTAAAAAAAAAAAAAAGATAAGCTGGAATGACTATGTCATTGTCAGAGTAAATTTTGGAGAAAGATATATTATTAGAAATTATATGAGGTAAAGAGGGACATTTCATAATGATAAAGAAGTCAATTCACCATGAGGATATAATAAAACTAAATGTGAACACACTCATTTGCAGAGCTTCAAAATACCTGAAGCAAAAACTAGTAGATGTGAAAGGAAAAATAGACAAGTAGGCAATTATAGTTGAAGATTTCAACACTCCTTTCTCATAACTGTTAGAACAAATAGAAAATCAGTAATTATCTAGAATATTGATAACTTTGTTGACCAATTTGACCTAATCAATCATTTAGAGAATACTCCACCAACGATGGCAGAATTACACATTCTTTTAAAGGCACACAGGTGGTTCACCAAGATAAACCAAATCCTGGACTATAACACAAGCCTCAATAAATTTAGAAGAAATGGAATCATGCAAAGTACGTTATCTGAACACAGTGTAATTTCACACAATTACAAATCAATAACATATATATCTGAAATATGATCAAATATTCAAAATTTTAAGAACACACTTCTAAATTACCCATAGGGTAAGGAAAAAATATTTTGAATTGAATGAAATGAAAATACAATGTAACAACATTTATGAGATACAGCCAAACCAATGCTTAGAGGAAATTGCTAGCATTGAATGTCTACATTAAGAAAGAAAGATCTCAAATCAATTAACTAAATGTCCACCTGAGGAAAGCAAAAACAAGGGCAAATTAAACCCAAAGTAAGCAAAAGGAAAGAAATAATAAAAGTAAGGGCAGATATCAATGAAATAGAAATGAAAAGGTAATTTTAGAAGAATCAAGAAAATCAATGAAACCAAAAGCTGGTTATTTGAAAAGATCAATAAACCAGTAAGCATTTAGCCAAACTGATCAGGAAAAAGAAAGAAGACAAATTACCAAATGTTATGAATGAAAGAAGAACCATCACTACAGATCCAGTAGCATTACTGGGATAGTAAGAAAATATAATGAACAATTTTATGCCAATATATTAGACAAAATAGACAAATTTCTTGGAGGTCACAAATTGCCAAGCTCACTAAAAAACACGTATAACCAGAACAGCCCAACATTGGTTTGTTTTTAAATGAATTTGTAATTATAACCCTTCTCACAAAGAAAACTCCAGGCTCAGATGGTTTCACTGGTTTCACATTTTTAAGGATGAAATAGTACTGATGCTACACAAACTTCATTCATCTGATAAAAGGTGTATAAGAACCTATAATTACTATCATATTTAATGATGAAAGACAACGCTTTACCCCTAATATTGACAACAAGACAAGAACGTTCACTCTTACTACGTCTACTCAATTTTAAATTGGAGTGCCTAGCAAAGGAAATTAAACAACAAAAAGAAATAAAATGCATATAGACAGCATGATTATCTTAGAGAAAAACCTATAGAATCTACCAAAAAAAATCTAGCAAAGTGTCAAGATTAAAGGTCAACATACAAAATATAGGAGTTAACATTTGAAAATTGAAATTGAAAAACAATAACATTTGTAGTGGCATCAAAATGTATGAAGTAGTTAGGGAGAGACTTAACAAAATATTTTCAAAATAAATGCACCAAAAACTACAAAACATTGCCAAGAGGTATTAAAGATGACCCAAATAAATGGTGAGATATATCATGTTCATGGACCAGAAGATTTACTGCTAAGGTATCAATTCTCGCGGCACCTGGGTGGTTCAATAGGTTAAGCGTCTGCCTTCGGCTCAGGTCAGGATCCCAGGGTCCTGGGATCGAGCCTCGCATCCGGCTCCCTGCTCAGTGAGGGGCCTGCTTCTCCCTCTCCCTCTTTCCCTCTGCTGCTCCCCCTGCTTGTACTCTCTCTCGTTCTCTGTCAAGTAAATAAATAAAATCTTTAAAAAAAAGTTATCAATTCTCTCTGAATTTAGCTATTCTAGTAAAATCCCAGAAGGCTTTTTTTTTTTGATAGAAATGTATAAGCTGATTTGAATATTTACGTGGAGATGCAAAGGACCTAAAGTAGCTATAACAATTTTGGAAAAGAACAAATTGGTTCTCTGTTTATAGGTTTGATCCTGTTTTTTGTTTGTTTATTCATTTTTTTAAGATTCTACATATGAGTGAAATATTATGGTATTTATCTTTCTCAGTCTGACTTATTTCCCTTAGCATAATATATTCTAGGTCTCTCCATGTTTTGCAAATGGCACGATCTCATCTTTTTTTGTGGCTGTGCAATATATTTTTTATTAGAGGGGAGGTGGGTGGAGGAATGGGTAAAATGGGTGAAGGGGAGAGGGAGATTTAGGCTTCCGATTATGGAATGAATAAGTCACAGGAACAAAAAGACACAGCATAAGGGATATAGTCAATGATACTGTAATAGTGTTGTATGGTGACAGATGGCAGCTACACTTGTGATGTATAAACTTGTCAAATCACTATGTGGTACACCTGAGACTAATGTAACATTGTGTGTCAAATATACTGGGGGGAATAAAAGAACCAGTTGGAGGAGTTATACTACCCGACTTAAAGACTTACTATAGAGCATATTTAAAAAGACAGTGTGGTATTGACAAAGGGTAGACAATATATATCAATAAATGAATAGGGACTCCCAAAATCAACCTACACATCTATCTATGGCCAATTAATTTAAGAAAAAGTACCAAAGTTAACCCAATGGGAAAAGACAGAATTTTCAACAAATTGTGCTGGAACCGTTGGACATCCATATGCAAGAAAATGAAACTTGACCCTTATATTAATTACATCTTATACAAAAATTAATTTGAAAAGAATCACAGACCTAAATGTAGGCCCAAAGGTATAACGCTTCTAGAAGAAAAAAATAGGTCAAATGTTTACGACCCTGGGTTAGGCTAAGACTTCTTAGGGAGCATATGATAAGCAGAACTCTAAGGAAGTACTTGAAAAATTGGACTTCATCAACTTTCACTTTTCAAAAGACAGTGTTAAAAAAAATTAAAAGGTGAGCCAGAAACTAGGAAAAATGTTTATAAAACATTTTACATCCAGAATATGTAAAGAACACTGACAACTCACTAACAAAAAGATAAGCCAGTTAAAAAAAAGGGTAGGGGGGGAACAGTTGAATAGCTGCTTTACAAAAGAAAATATATAAATGACAAATAAACAAATGAAAATATGTTCAACATCATTAGTCACTAGGGAAAAGCAATTAAAACCCCAATGAGATACTACTAATGACATGTCCACTAGAATGGCTAAAATTGAAAGTATCAAGCTTACTATGGGAGGCAAACTAATGGCCCCCAAAGATGTCCATGCTCTAATCCGTGGAATCTGTGAATATGTTACCATACATGGCAAATGGGCCTTTGCAGGTGCAATTAAGGGTGCAGATGTTAAGATGGGGAGTTTGTGATGACTTTCTGGGTGGATCCAATCTAATCACATGGAGGCGAGAACCTTTCCCTGTTGTGGTCAGAGCAATGAACGATGGAAGATGGGTTAAAGAGATGTGATGTGACAAGGACTCTCTCCACCACTGATAGCTTTGAATTGGAGGAAGGGGGCCAGAAGCCAAGCTGGAATGTCCATCAGTTTACAGCCAGCAAGAAAACAAGCAGTGAACAAAGAAATGGCTCCTTCCCTACAACCTCATGAAAAGAACCCAGTCCTGCCAACACCTTAATCTTTAGTCTAGCAAGACTTCTTAGCCAATAAATTTATATTGTTTAAGCCACTAAACTTGTAGAATATTAACATGGGAGTACACAGGTGTTGGTGAGAATGAGCAACAGTTGGATCTCTCAGTTACTGGTGAAAATTCAGAAGGGTACAACCACCTTGGAAAATCTTTTGGCAGCTTATTGTAAATTAACATAAACTTACCATGCAACTCAGCAGTATCATTCCTTAGATGTTAGCCCAATAGAAATAAAAACATATGCTTATACAAAGACCTTTTGTGATGCTCATTGAAGCTTTATTCATAATAGCTAAAAACCAGAAAAATCCAAATGTCCCTCAACTGGTAAATGGATAGAGAAAATGGAATACCTTCACCAGTAAAAAAGAAATGAACTACCGGGGCGCCTGGGTGGCTCAGTTGGTTAAGCGACTGCCTTCGGCTCAGGTCATGCTCCTGGAGTCCCGGGATCGAGTCCCACATGGGGCTCCCTGCTCATCGGGGAGTCTGCTACTCCCTCTGAACTTCCCCCCTCTCCTGCTCTCTCTCTCTCTTTCATTCTCTCTCTCAAACAAATAAAATCTTTAAAAAAAGTAAAAAAGAAATGAACTACCAATACATACAAAGACATGGATGAATCTCAAAGAGCATTATCCTAAGTGAAAAAAGGCAGACAAAAAAGAAAAAAAAAAGAGCATGCTGTGATTCCATTTATATCCAGTTCCAGAAAAGTCAAGCTACAGTTATTTAAGCAGATCAGTAGTTACCAGGGGTAGACAGGGTAAAAGAAGTGTATTGACTGAAAAGGCATAAAGGAAATTTTAGAGGGAAGGGTCATGTTCCATTTTGTGATTTGGGTGGTTGCACAACATCTCAAATTCTTCAAATTGGATATTTTAAAATTGGTTAATTTGTTGTATGTAATTTATGTGTCAGTAGATATGATTTAAAAAATAAAAGTGATGAGCTTAAATAAATGAAAAATGAAAAAGGCCTGGGGGCTTTCACTTTTAACCCATTTAAATGTGTTGTGATTAGTGATATATTTGGATTTATTTTCATTATGTTACTTTATAATTTCTATTTACCATGATTTGTCTTTTGTGTCTTTTTCCCTTTGCCTTCCTCCTCTTGGATTAATGAGATTTTCATTATTCTCCTTCCTCTCAACATATTCTAATTTTACTATTTTTGGTATTTACTCTTAAAATTTTAACAGTCGTATTGATTTAACAAGATCTAAAGTTGATTGATAGCTAACTTCCAGAGAAACAACACAAAAAGCTTAAAATTCCTTAACTCTTAATCTCCCTATCCTGTTTTACTCATGACTGTAATCTACTATTTCAATTCTTGTTGTTATAGTCCCCAAATACATCATCACTATTGGTATTCTTTGATACAGACAATATTTGTTCAGATTTACCCACGTTTTCTGACTTATTTTCTCAATATTACCTCTTGTAGCCTCCTTTCTTCCATCTATTTCCTTCTTACTTAGATACATTTTTTGGTAATTCTTTTAATGAAGGTCTGTGAGAGGCAAATTCTCTACATTATTTGTTAACTAAACTGCCTTTATTTTTTTCCCCTCTCTTGACTAATATTGTAATTCTAAGAAGATGTTGTTATATTATCTTCTGGTCCCTATTGTTGGTATTGAGAAATCTTGTCATTCTAACACTTGTTACTATGTACCTAGTCCCTTACCCCTCTTTGGTTTGCAGATTTTCTCTTTTTACTTGGTGTTTAAATAGGTTCACTAGAAAATATCTAGGTGTGGATTTTTTCTTTTTTTTTAGACTTACCCAGCTTGGGATTCCTTAGGATTCTTCCATTTGAGGGTTCATAACTTTAATCAGTTCAGAATTATCATCCGTTTTCCCCTAAACTTTTCTATTATCTCTTTCTGGAACTCTTATTAACCTTTGGGTTGGACTTTCTCATTATCACTATCTTGAACTATTTTTCTTATTTTCTGTCTTATCTCTCTTCACTGTATTTTAGATAAAATCCTCTAACCTTTAGTTAATCATTCTCTCCTGTAGTGTGCTAATGTGTTGTGTAACCAATCAAAATGAGTTTTTCATTCAATGAATATATCTCTCATTTCTAGAAAGTTTAGTTATATTTCAACCTTCTTTTCTTTATTTATAGTATCTTGATCTTTCCTCCAGAGTTTGATTCCTTCTATTATGTTTTAAAGCATTTTTAGCATACTTTTCCCTCTCTGATTGTTCTTTTGTTATCTCAAGTTCATGGGACTTGAATCTGTTTGTTGTGTCTGCTGACTCTTGCTCACAGTGAATTATTTCATTGTATGTTTTTAATTTTTTAAACTCATGAGCTCATCTCTAATGGAGCTTATTTTCTGAGAAAATACAGTGAGGCCTGTGTTGCTGAAGAGTCACTTCAGGGTGATTCAGGATTGCAGGCATTCCAAGGGTATCCACTCTGGGACAGATTATTATGTTTATTTCTCTGCTAGGAGTTTCCTGAGACTTGCAGAGATATTTGCATGTTTTCTGAGTGGACTCAAGACATGTTTTGGACCCAAAACCCAAGGGCTAGCCCAGGCTTAATTTTCTCTAGGGAGACTGTTTCCCTAGACTCAAGCTGAGACAGCTTCCTTGTCTTCTCCTTGTGCCAAGAGGCGGATTTTTCCTAATCTCCCTTTCCACTGAGAGTTCAGCTCTTCAAAAGTCCTGCTTTATACTTCTCAGTATTCCAAGTCTTTGTCTCCTGTCCTCAAATAGGTGTTTAAACACAAGCCCCTAGGTTTACTGGGACCAAAAGCAAACTCCCAGGTCAATTCGTGCACTTACTGCTCTGATTTTCAGTTTCCTCCTCATTTCAGATATTCATGATCTCAGCTATGCAAATTTTAAGAGTATATGTACCCAGAATTTCTGTGTGTTTGTGGGATTTCAAGTTTCTTCATCCTTCATTTTTCTGGAACTAGAAATCTCCTCTGTCATTTATTCATGTGGCGACCTCCCAAGAAACATAATTTCAGAGTAATCTGTGACTGTTTACACAGCTCTAAAATACATTAGTTAAGTTGAAGTATTCAGCCAATAATCCAGATGTTTTGTCTATACAACGCCAAATATCCAGATGTGTGTGTCCAATTCATCTGCTATTTCAAAATATAATAAACTTACATTATTAAGCACATTGTTATTTCACAAATTCAGGAATCCTGTGGGTAGAATCCTGTCCCTTATTTGCTGGGACTAATTATATTAGAGTACATAACTTTTATACTGTCACGTAGATTTATAATGCTGTGATTCTCTTCCTTCTTGTTATTTTTTGGGGGGGGACACAGTATTGAGGTCAATAACTATTTATTAACTCTTGGCTGAGGGTGAAAAGAATGAAAACCACTTTATCCTTTGGGGATATTAAAATCTAGTTATTTTTATTTATTCATTCTTCATTCAAAACCTTATTGAGCACACATCATGTTCCTGGGGAAACAGTGACAAACAAGAGAGCCCTGCCCTCATGAAGCAGACCATTTAGTAGGACACAAACAATCACACAAGTAACATACAATTAAAATTGTAATAAACGTTATGTAGAAAAGTAGGAGCACCATGATAGTGTCTATGGTACATGGTCTCAATTTAGTTTGGGTAAGTCAGGGAAGGCCTCTGTTAGGAGTGACCTAAGCTGTGACCTAAAGGATACACAGAGGGAGGAACAGGAAGTTCCAGACAGGAACTGTGGGAAGGTTAGTGCCAGGGCCTAGGACTGCAGGAACTCGGAAGCTTAAGGACACAAAGGTTGTCCGTGTGGGTGGGAATGTCAGCAGGAGGCTGATGGGAAGGTAAGGCTGGAGAGGAAGTAGCCATCTAATCAGGTCTCAATAGGACAGAGTTTGGATTTTGGATTTCTTCTAAGTAGCAATAACTCACCTTTGAAGTATGGGAGCAGAAGAATGATGTAGAAAGATGCCTGGCTGTTGGGTGGGAAATGGTGGGGCAGGGTGACCTGAAAGGAAGCAGGTGAGTTCAGGGGCTATTCTAGACAAGAGGACATGATAGTGTACAATGGGGCAGCGATGGGGGACATGGACAGAAATAGATGAACTTAAATGTTTTGGGAACTGTCCTTTGGTGATGGATATGGGTAGTGTGGGAGAGGGAAGTGTCAAGGTTTACCCTGGTTGAAACAACTGGGAGGTGTGAAGGTGCCATTTACTCAGATGGGGAGCCCTAGAAGAAAAACCAGATTTCTGGGGGAAATTCAGTTTTGGACATTTTAACTTTGAGATGTCTACGGGGCATACAAGCAGAGATGGAAATGGACAGTAAGATGTATATGTCTGGAGTAGAAAAGAGCTGGGGGAGATATAAATGGGGCAGCCAATGGCAGGTAACTGGTATTTAGAACCATAGAACTGGTTAAGATTATGTGAGGAGAGGCTATAGACAGAAAGAAGGCAGGAGCCTTGGTCGGATGAGGGAGAAGGAGTATAGATATAGATATATATTCATTTTTTAAGATTTTTAAAATTTATTTATTTGAGAGAGAGTGTGAGTGGGGAGAGGGGCAGAAGGAGAGAGAGAATCTCAAGCAGACTCTGCACTGAGCATGGAGCCTGACTCAGCACTCCATTTCACGACCCCGAGGTCATGACCTGAGCCAAAATTGAGAGTCTGATGCTTCACTGAGCCACCCAGACGCCCCAGAAGACAAGAGAAGAATTCTGGGTAAGAGTGGGAATATTCAAGTGGGAAGAAACAAGTAGAGCTTGGTGTCATGAAATCCAAGAGAAGAGAGGATTGAAGGGTGACAAAGTGGCCAACTGAGTCCAATACTTCTGAAAGGTTAAGTAAGATAAAAACTAAAAAGTGGCCAATGGGCAGTGCAGATGCCATGGGTGGGTCTAGCAGAAGCGTTTTGGGAAAGAGAAAGAGAAAAGAAGCCAGAGCGAAATGGTTTAAAGTTATCCATGGGAAACGAGAAGGCAGAGATAGAATGAGTGGTCAGCTCTCCCAGGGAAGGGCAGGGGGAGGGCGGCAGAGATAAGACTCAACTCAGAAAATGGGAGCCGACAGAGTACATGAGGCGTTTATCATTCCACGTTTGGGAAAGGAGATTCAAACAGGCTGGAACAGGTTGGGGAGGGCACTTCCTGATGAGATTCAGCCTTCGGGTAATGGGCAAAATTTGGATAAACAAAAACACATGCACAGAGGTGGGCAGAGGGCAAGGAGGACCAAGGAGAGACCAGTGTGAAGATGATGTATGTCTGAAGGAACTGAAAAGCAAAGCTGGATGGGAAGAGCTGAATATATCTGGGGTTTTTTTGTCATCTGCCCACTTCTGAGAAACATACTCCCTACCTTTAGATAAACCTCCCCTGCATTCCATCCATGAGGTTGCAGGGGGCTGCCATCAGCCCCCCCCCCCCACCGCTTACCAGGTCAGGCCAGCCCCAGCACCCAGGGCCCTCGCTGGCAGAAGCTACAGAAATGTTCTTGTGGAGAGAAGGAAATAGGCCTTCAGAAAGCAGCAGAGACAAGAGTGGGCACACAGGCCCTGGCATCCAAGGCCCCCTGAGACCCACCTGCTCCACTGGCCTTCCTGTGATTTGAGAACAGGAAGTGCTCCAACACATTCTTCCCGCTCAGGCCCCAGCTGATTCTAGCGAGTACCACTTGCCACCAAGAGGGCCTCGAGCACACAAACAGGATGGTGCCGGAGATCAGGAATCCCCGTGGTGAGGCTGAGCTGCAGGCTGAGAGGTAGCTGCCCGCCCAGCCACCTGGGAGCCTAGAGGACCAGGAAGCAGGCAAACACCCCATGTCTCAGAAATAGGCTTGCTAGTAACAACTGCTGAAATCTCTGGCTTCTGCATTAACAAATTATAGTGAATTCCATTAGTATCGTTTTGAAATGACACCAAAACCCTTTTTCTCTGAAGCCTCAAGAGTTAGTTCATGTCAGAATCAAGACACCAAGACTCGCTGATCTGAGCTAGCGTGAAAGCTCTTAAAGAGAGAGGTTGTGGGTAAAATGAGCTCACGTCTTTTATCCACAGGCTGGAGGTCCGGCTGCCAACAGCCCATAGAGGGAAATATGCTGCAGGTTTATGGTATTTTGGAGGTAAGAAGGTGGTGGAAAGATCAGTTCCCTTGCCAAGGAAGTGACCAGGGAGCATTTCTCAGCCTCGCAGGCTCTGTCGCCCATTCTCTTCTGAGGTTTTGCTGCCTTATTTGGATTGCAAATGTACACGCGCAGCAAAGGGTCCCTGCCGGCTGAAATGTCAGGCGAGATTGCTACTCCAATTCACTTTTATGAAGAAGCCACCAGAACCCTGGCTCTGATTTAGGGCCTCCAAAAGCTGATTTCTTGCACGTGGGGCTCCCAGAGCCCACTCCAGCTCCCTGAATTTACAATATACCCAAAGAGAAATCCGGGGGGCCAGGCCCCTTCAGAGGGCTGCACTTTGGAGGGATACCCCAAATGTCTGATGATGGAGCCAGCTCCCCCTATAAAAAGATACAGTACCTCAAAGATTTCGTAACTTGGAAAATGTTTATGAGATAGTAGGTGAAGAATTCAGTTTATAAAACTGTGTGTATAGAGCAATCCCATTTCTATAAACAAACATATGCATGTGTCTATACGTGTGTGTATGTGTGTGTGTGTGTGTGTGTGTGTGTGTGTGTGTGTGTGTGTAGCTAAAAGATCCTGAAGTGATGCATACCAACATGTTGACAGTGGTTATCTTGAAGGAGAGAGAAGGGAGGCTTGTAGGTAACTCCTCTCCTTTCCTTTACTTAACCACATTTTCCCATCTTTCTACAGTAAACACATATTCCTTGGATAATTTTTAATGTTATTTTTTAAATGAGCATCTGGCAGGTTTCTTATAAACAAGTATTGAAAGCTCACAGTTGTAGGGCTGTGGTTTTTTTGTTTTTGTTTTTGCTTTCTGTGGGGGGTGGGGGAGGTTAGGGGAGGTTAGTTGTTGTTTGTTCCTATGTTGCTTTACTGCAATGTCCCAGTGGGACATGAGGTGCCCAAACAGTGTCTGATAACACCATATTACCCCTGTGAAACCACATAAAGGATGGTTCTCTGGGTTGTCATTTTTACTTGACTAACCATAAATAACACCACTAGATAATAGCTGGCTGGTACTAGGGCACCTAATCCCTCCATAATCAGTGTTTTATACTCAGTCCGGGTAACTATATGCTCACCACTTGCTGCAGGAGGTTTGGGAGAAACCACTCAATCACAATGCTGCAACAGACCAACTTTCCCCCCTTGCAGGTAGAATCCCCGATTAAGCCAAGATGCCACTGCGTACTCCAAATAGGTGTTAGCAGTTGTTAAAAGACCTTACATGCCCACCTTCAACCTATTGGCTCTATCCTCAGACCCTCAGAATTGAAAAAAACCTCAAACAGATTTCTTTCTCAGTCCAGCTCTGTAAGAGAAATATATGCAGAGACACAGTCATCTATCTCTCACACAGAAACAAAAGTATACGTATCTGCCTAATGCCTAAGAGCATGGATTTTGAAGTCAAATAGTCTTCAGTTGATTAGCTTTAGCTGAATGATCTTATTTATTACAATAACCCTACAAGGGCAGTTTCACAGATGGGAAAACAAAGCTCACAGAATTTGAGGAGCTTGATCAAAGACACACAGAGAGTAAGTAAAAGATGGAAACTGAGCCAACATTTACCTGACCCCAGAGCCTGTTTTCTTTTTTTTTTTTCCATCTCTTGCCATTACTTCTACCACTCCCACAAAGATATGACTATGGAAATGTGTACATCTTAAGGACCTATGTCACCAAGTCATTTGAGGTAACTGGTTTTTCTCCCCAGCTAACTCCAAGAAGGAACAAACCAGACTGTCTCTTCCCTTTTTCTTGTATTTTCCCTCCCTTCAACTTTCCTGCATGGGGCACACACACACACACACACACACACACACACACACACACACACACAGTCCTCCATAAATAACCATTTGCAATGGGACTAATGAGGGTTTCAGACCCCTCTCAGGCTGCAGGAGACCTCCTTTCCAGCAGCTGCACAGAATTGGGCCCACTCACTGCTAGGAGTTATGAGTTAGTCTACCCTAGAGAGTCTGAGTTGAGGTCACTCCCTTCTTCGTTAGGATGGTCAACGGCTCAAAAGTCTTTCCTAAATCTCCTTGCAAACAACAGTTGGAGATGCCCATGGAGAGGCTGGAGGAGCCGCCGTCTTAAAGAGCCTCTAAGGAACTCAAGTGAATTGACTTCAGTGCCATCAGTCTACTTCATAAAGTGGTTGTGAAACTCTCAGAAACTTTCCAAGTATGCTGACAAACCATAACGTGTGACCCCTGTGGAGGTGTCATTGCCTCTTGGTACAAGCTCAACACGGTGGCGGCCATTTTCTAGAAGCTGGCCTGCATGGTGGCCATTTTGTAGAATCTATCAAAGGTCCTGAAGGACAAAACCACCGGAGCCCACAACATGGGGAAGAGTCCCCTGGGGGGCAGAGAAGCCGGTCGGGAGTTCTTAGGATATAGATTTCCTCATCTGAAAAATGGGGATAATCGTATTTGCCTGAATGCATCCGGCATAGGGCCTGAGGTGTAAGGAGCCTTCCAAGAATCTCTAGTAAAGCAAATCTAACTTGATTTTTAAAACTTAATATCAATCTCAAGAATCAAATATTAGCCTAGCCAGCTGCCCCTCCTGCCAGAAGGTTTACTTGTACTAACAAATCATGTTCCCCTAGTAAGGAGGATCAAGTTGACACATGCCATTGTTGAGAAGGCAATTATCGTAATGAGGGAAAGCAAACTGAATGGAGGGCTAATCCAGCTGCTATGTTGATAATGCATAATAAAGGTGGCCGCCATGGAGCAGGACGCCGAGTTAATTTGCACTTTTCTCCACAAGCCTGATGCTGCATACACCACAACTACTGTCATAACTAAACAGGAGCTAATTACTTGTGTTAATTACCCAGCCCTGGGTCAGATCCCGAGGCTGGTTAAAGGTGGCCAATGGCTAAGCACATGGTTCTTCCTTTGAGTGTTGCAGAGACTAAGTTTGGGTACCTCTATCTTTGGGATCAGTTCTCACCACCTTTAAGATAGATTCTCTGCACAGATGAATGTGATTCTGCAGATGAGCCCAGCAACTTCCCCACTCCCTCCTTCTTATCTTTTGAGATCTCGCAGAACCAAAATATTTTTCCAGATTTTCTTCTCTCTACACAGACCACTGCATGTGTGAAAATTTTAGCAAAAGTTAATACATCAATAATTAATAAACAAAAAGACTACACATTCTATGATTCCACTCATATAACATTTTGAAAAAGGCAAAACTAAAGAGACAGAGGACAGATCAGTGGTTGCCAGGGTGAGGGTGCAGGGAATCCGGGGGCTGATAGCACTGTTCCCCAAAGGATTGTGGTGATGGATGTAAAATGCTATGCATGTATCAAAACTCACACACCACAAGGAGCTAATTTTACTGTATTCTACTGTATATGACTTAAAAATACATTAAAACGTGTATGTGCTCTCTCTCTGACAGTTTCTTGTTAATTTGTCTTTATTACTAGAAATCGCAAAGATACCTTTTCCTTGAAAAAGAGGAAATCTTTGAAACTCTAGCAAAAACAGGGAGAGGAGACACAATTGTTTGTTTCACGGATTTGTAATAAGGTCCCTGTATCTATTGTTTTTGAAATGATTAAGCAGGTGTGGATATTTTTTCCCTGGGAATGCTCAACCGGTGTCTATGAAAACAGAGTGTAGTAAAGGCTGGAACAATTTTCCAGTGAGATCAGTCAAGTCCTAATCTCCGTGACGCCAAAAGACTTGGCTGCAAAGTGGAAAGTTCAGTCAGTTACCCAGCTGTTTTGTCTCTGTGTGTCCCCCAATCTCTGTGACTACTCAGAGACCGGGTTCAGATTGTTTGGCTGGTGCCAGGGAGACCCATCAGAGTTGGCAGCTTTCTTCAATAACAAATTTTCTTTGCACTTCCTCAACTCCCTCCACTCCCTCAGCTACAGCCCAAAGTTCTTTGTCATGTCATTTCAACAACAGTTGCCTGGAAAAGACAAATCAGCAACTCTGTGATGTGATAATCTGCATCTTTCTTTTTTTTTTTCCCTCCTTGGAGCCCTCAGAGCGACTCCTTAAAAAGGGCTGATGCAAGTCTTAAATGTCACAAAGGTCATCCATTATTACAGCAACCTCAAAACTCACGCCATTTCCAAAATAATCACCCCAGAACTGATAGACAGCTTTGCATTCATTTGTAATGTTAAGTACTTAATCAACAAGTTAAATATTCTTCAGGTTCACAAGAATGATGACAGCCTCTGAATAGTTTTCGATCACTTAAGTGGGGTTTGTCTGATTAGAGCTGACAGATGTATATAAGAAAGCAAGGAGGTTTACCTACGCGCTTTTTTTTCCCTTGTTGGGAATATGATAATGTGATAAAATTAGATCTTCACATGCTCGCACGTTTTTGCCTTGGAATTATACGTATACCTTTGCTGCAGAAGCAAAAGCGGGGCAAGGAGTCTTAAAGATGGAATCCTACTGCACCTGTTACCTGTTCACAGTGGGGAGTTAAGGCAGGAGTCGTATCAGGGAGGTAGATGTTTAAGTTCAGTTTGTAGGATCACAGACTCTCAGGTTAGCAGAGGCCTTAATAGTGGCTCTGATTAGCTTTTCTTGAGTGAAGGACTCCACTTAGCTGGAGAAATTGTAAGAAAACGCACGAAGCTGAAAAACTCTAAGGATCCGAGACAGCTCTGGGGCCCAGCAACTTGGCTTGTCTCTCTCATGCCAAAGGTCTCAAGGTCTATCTCTGCCTCTCTGTTCACATGTTCCTTCTCATCCCTAGAAAAATTAACTCTTTAATTGCCTCAAACTTCCAACTTGCCCGTGGTCCTTTACGACTTTTCTAGCCTCTCCTTAGTATCAAAACCATTGCAAACTTGCTGGTTCACACCGTGTTTCTTAGATTTAAAAGCTGAGAGGGAACGTTTGATTGGTTCAGCACATTTTTTTCCATACCAGGCCCAGTTACTTGTTACTGTCACCCTGTGAACAGACAGCCCTGAGATCAGGTGCCAACCCAAACTGCTCAGTCCAACGTGGAGAAGCACAATACAAAACAGCCATCTTGGCAGCAGGGGCCCTGGGAGGGGTGGATGGGAAGGCTGTGGGGTCACCCTGCCCTTGTCTAACAGTTGAGTTTCCTCTCCAACGGGGATTTCAAACTCCAGTGCCGACAGTGGCCGCGCAAGTGATGGAACTGAGTTAAATCACCTGGACAAGAGCATGCATTGCATGAGTGGGAAAGACTTTGGGGAGCTGGAGAAAACAGCCTGGTGTAAAGGGGAGGAGAAAATTAGCTCCATTTGGTTGGCTGTCATGCAGAAAAGAGGGCTCAGTGTTGGCAGATCTTCCAATTCTTCAACAAAATCCAGACATTTGGCACTTTATATTTTTTTAAGATTTTATCCATTTACTTGAGAGAGAGAGAGCACAAGAGGGGGGAGGGTCAGAGGGAGAAGCAGACTCCCCGCTGAGCTGGGAGCCCGATGAGGGGCGTGATCCGGGGACTCTGAGATCATGACCTGAGCCGAAGGCAGACGCTTAACTAACTGAGCCACCCAGGCACCCCAGACATTTCATACTTTATTTAAAATCTCCCAAACTTTAATGTTCACTCAAACGTTTTAAACAATATGGGTCAACCAAAACATTCTCTTATCTCCTCTACCTTTCAACCAACAATCGACCGTCAGGGTCCAGCTCCTCTGAGGAGACACCACCATCTTTAAAGGAAGCCCATTCTGCTTTCCAACAGTTCTGCTCATTTAAAATTCTTTGTTATATTTTAATCTAATTCTGTCTCCCTACAATCTGTCTTTTATCATGTGAAGGGGAAAAAAACCCAAAAGCCTCTTCAACCTGTAGCCAAAGGCTTCCTTGAAGACAACTCCTGCAACACACCTACTTCCTCTCATATCTTCAGAAGTACTTGATGCGATTCACTCCCTCCCCCACCCTGTTGGTACTGCTCTGAACGCAGCACCTTGGTTATTGTCCCCCTCAGACTGTGGAGGTCAGACTATAGCCCGGAACCCATTTGAGACTTTGTACTTCTCTCAACATGACTGAAGATTATTTTTGATGACAAATTCATACTGTTAATTCATACTGTGTTTCAAGTAAACTTAAGTGCTTAAGGTGTTTTACCGGTTGGTTGTTTTTCACATCATTTACCGGTTGGTTGTTTTTCACATCAACACTTACTAAACCTGATTTTTATCACCCTGCCCTTGTGAAGTTGGGTTCTCGGGACCTGAGTAAATTCACTGTCCTGTTAAATCTTATTTTGTTAGTTTTCTCCCAGCTCTTCAGCCTCTCCTTTAGGTCCTTCTGTTGTTGTTGCTGTTGTCCAAATGATTAACTTGTCTATCTGTAGCCATTATTTTTATCTATACTCCAAAAAGAAATACCAAAAGGCAGGCCAGCGTATCAGTCTATTTTTTAGATTTGTTTCTCCGTCTTTTAAGATATTTTGTCATTAGAGGGAAATCCACTTTTTATAGCAAAATTTCACTTTTACTCTGAGAGTCTTTTGATAATTCTTCACTTTTACTTAAATGGTCCTAGGAGTTTATATCTTTTCCTGGGAAGATTGAAATCTGTATTTCTAAAGTCCAGAGCATAAATCTGGCTATATTCTGTACACCCCTTCCTGGGAGCCCTGCATAGTCAAAGTCATCCAGGTCATTTCCTCCTCATGTTCTCATCATTTCTGCATCTCCAACCAACTGTTCTTTGTGAACAGAATTAAGTCCACCACAACAGTTTCCCTCATCACTCTTTCTGGCTTCTGAGAATTAAAACAGTAAGCATGATCTGCTTCCAGCTATGATGGAATGGATGATATCAGAATCATCCCCCACTGAGAACAACTATAAAGTTGGATAAAATACAAAGGCCAACTGTTGGAAAGCACTGGAGAGCAACCAAGGCAACCAGGGCCCCAAAGGGGCCAAGATCCTGAAGACACAGGAAATGCATTGATATGTACCTAACATTCTGTGCACAGTTTCCCCTGGAGGCATTTGCTGGCTTCTAAGGGTGCTTATACAGGCCTAACGTGGCAGATTGGGTTCCCTAAAACAGAGATTAGTAAGCATGATGCTCACTAGAGGGTGTTTAGGATCAGCCTTTGTGAAAGGGAGAGGAAGAAGGCAGGAATGTGTTGCAGGTCCAGCCTCTGATGACCCCACAGGGAGTTCTAAAGTGAGAAGAAGACTTCTGAGTTATCCTGACTTGTTGAACAGGGTACAGCTACCCCTGGAATGAGGTGGATCCTGGGGGGAAGTAGTTTTCTTCAGAAGAGACAATCCCCAAAGAACGGTGATGATTGGAGGCTGCCTTCTTTTTTTTCTCTTTTAAGATTTATTTATTTATTTGAGAGAGAGAGCATGTGCACGAGTAGGGGGAGGGGCAGAGGGAGAGAATCTTCAAGCAGACACCCGGCTGAGTATGGACCCTGACAAGGGTCTTGATCCTACAACCCATCAGATCATGACCTGAGCTGAAACCAAAAGTCAGACACTCGACCAACCGAGCCCCCAAGCTGCCCTCTGATGAAATTTTAATTGGATAGGGGAATAAGTCTTTCATTCCTGAATGGTGACCTGGCCAGTGCATCACAGCATCCATCACATGTAGAGACTGAGAAACTAAGCAAAAATCAGCCTCTAAGAGGTTAAAAAGTCAAATATTAACTTCAGATTCTTACAGTGCTAGAGACACAGAAACGAGTTGAGGATGTGGCAAGAAGGAAGGTCACTGATAGAAACCCAAGTGTTTAGCTGAGGGAACTTGGAAGAGCTAGCCCATAGGAGTAAGAGAAAACCTGAAATAATCTCAAGGAGATCAGCACATTATCAGCCTCTCAGAAGAAAAGTAAATCTTTTCTGAAAGAAGGTAACATCAGCCAAACTCTTCATGATTTTTCCTACACGATGTCCAACACTCAATTAAAAAATTACCTGACAACCAGGAGATAGCAGCAAATGGAGTGGGGTAAGGGGTGGAGGAGGGAGGGAATAGAAAGAGGTAAAACAGAAAGTAGAACCAGAGGGAGCTGATCTAGATGCTAAACTTAACAGACATGCGTTTTGAATAGCTATGATCAACAGTTCAAGAAAAAAATGGAGAAGATGGGGAATTTCACCAGAGAACTGGAATCTTGAAGAAAGAACCAAATGGCACTCCTAGAACTGAAAACCACAATAATGGAAAATAAGGATGCAATAGATTAAGCAATGATAATACACAGCTGGAGACAGTTTTCATGACTTGGATGAGAGATGAGTAAAAATATCTAGGACGAAGCAGTCAGGGGAAAAGATGCTTCTTCAAGCTTAACAGACTTGTGAGAATCAGTAAAAATGTTTCAAATAAATGAAATTGGAGTCCTAGATGGACACATAAGAGAAAATAGAGAAGAAGTAATATTTGAAGAAACAGAAGCTGGAAAAAAATTGTCCAAACAGACATATTTGAGAAGCTTGGGTTATTTCCCATTAGGGATGACTGCAGGCCTGGATGCTGCTGAGTCCTACACCACCGAATAGCAAACGGTCGTTGGGCTCTTAAGACGCGCACCCAGGAAAGCATTTAGGTCCACCCACACCCTCTTCCTCCTCCTCACTGTACCCTTACAACTGCATCATCAGCAGAGGAAGAAGCTAAGGCTGGAGGTTCATTTCTCATCCAAGGTCACCAGCCTACAGTAGCTGGGACTCCAATCCTCTGCCATTGACCTCTCTGCCATCCTCCTTGTAACAGTGCACTTAGTAGTCTCTCTCCTAATGTCTTGCTTGGGTCATCCCTACAAACAAAATGAGAACTCTCGTGGGGTTGGGGAGGTTTGGAGGAGACAATTCTAGGAATTCTGGAGGACAGGAACATCTGCTCCAAGGGCAGGCATGAAGCACAGGGAGGGTGACAGGTGGGGAAAGAGAGAATAGTAGATGGGAGAAGGTTCCAGAAGGAGAGATGGAAGCATGTGCGATCCTTTCAATATTTAGGGGGTTTGTTTTGTTTTTTCCTGACAGCTGGTCTTGTGATCAGGAAGAAGTTGATTCTTCCTCCTGAAGAACCTCCCCAACGGTCCAGCACACCAAAATCTGCTCTGGTCTGGTTCAGCACATAAAAGCCTATTTAACCTATAAATAGGCTTTTATGTGCTGACCTAGGGGCCCACCCCCCACTGCAACATAGCTTCTATGGAAACGTGTGTTCTGATTCTGACAGCCCTTTCCATTGACCTGAGAACACAATTCATCTTAAGCTGGGACCTGCCTGTACCTGAGAAGTTAAGTAATAGTACCAGGTAATGACTTAACGCCTCAATACAGAGTGGATTAATTACAATTAATTACCAAAGGAGAATGGGAAACCACAGGGCATGCAGTTCTAAAGACACACAGAGAGAACCTTGCAGTTTTCAGTGGGTTGGGGGGGGAGGGCGGGTGTCCCTGGAGACTGAGGGAGTGTGGGATCAGCTAGGAAACCTAGGTGGACTTCTGACAGCCCCGGAAAAGGAGGGCAAAGAAAAGCAGCTGCGCAGGCTCCAGGACAAATGGGAGGGGCAAGGAGCCTGCTTTCACCTTTAGAGCCTCCCAGCAGTCCCCTCAGGCTGCAGGTCACTGTCCCTCTGGTTCGGGATCAGCTGCAGGGGGCGGAGTTCCCATCGCGCCGGGGTTCCGCGGGCCGCAGTTTGCTTTGCTGCGGGTAGGTGTTTGTGCAAGCTGCCGCGGGCCCTTCCGGCTTTGCTCCACGCCTGCCCCAGGAGGCTGGCTCCTTCTGACTGCCCGCCGCAGCCAAGCCTCCTGTTCAGGGTGGTAGGCTCCAGAAGCATTGATGAGGCCCAGACGGGTGCCGGGCCTTGCACCACACACTGCGGAGGTAGAGCGAGCCCCGCGGGGAACAGGCTGGCAGCAAGGAAGGGCCCGTTCGGGTGGGCGTGGGGCCAGTGTGCCCGGGGCGGGGGTGGGGGGATGGCTAGAGAGAAAGGGGACACCAGGGAACTACGTTAGGGCAGTCGGGAGTTTCAAAGCCTTGCCCCTCCTCCAGTGGCCTTTTCTCGCATTTACCCAGAAACGCAGTGCAAGCCATCAAGCCCCTGAGCCGGGACACGGGGGAACCCAGGCAGAGTCTGGTTTCTCAACCAGATCTTTGACTTTCGGGTGCTACGCTTAGCGGCTTGGGCCAGCCGCTTCTGTAAATTTATTTATTTATTTATTTATTTGAGAGAGCGAGAATGAGAGAGAGAGAGAGCACATGAGAGGGGGGGAATGGTGAGAGGGAGAAGCGGACTCCCGCTGAGCAGGAACCCCGATGCGGGACTCGATCCTGGGACTCCAGGATCATGACCTGAACTGAAGGCAGTCCCTTAACCGACTGAGCCACCCTGGCGCCCCTGGGCCAGCCGCTTCTAAAGCTCCCTTTCCTCGTCTTTATGATGGACATAGGGTGCAGTCGGTTCTGCCACAATAGGGACATAGGTGTTCCTAAAAATCACTGCTCCGCAAAAGCGCAAGATAGAAACCTCAAGGCTTGGGGCGCCTGGGTGGCTCAGTTGGTTAAGCGACTGCCTTCGGCTCAGGTCATGATCTCAGGGTCCTGGGATCAAGCCCCGCATCAGGCTCCCCGCTCGGCCGGAAGCCTGCTTCTCCCTCTCCCACTCCCCCTGCTTGTGTTCCCCTCTCTCGCTCTCTCTCCGTGTCAAATAAATAAAATCTTAAAAAAAAGAAAGAAAAGAAAGAAAAGAAACCTCAAGGCTTATGGGGGAAATGGGGTTGGGGCACAACACCCAAACACTTAATCAGTGACACACAGAATAAGGCAGAAACCTAATGATAACCGTAGCACCGTTTCACGCATGTACATAACTGTACAAATAAGTCTGGCACTCTCCCTTGCCCGAGACCTGGCGTTTGTTTGCAGAAGTGGCTGTTGGTGTGTGAGTTGCCCTCACAGTGGAGGGAGAAGAGCTATGTGACATTGGGTAGGAAGTACCCACACCGGATGTGGGGGGGCGTGGCTCCTGTGCAGGTGCACCCAGGTAACCGGGAGGCGTTTCAGGTGCAGCCAGGTGCAGGCTTTTGCATCCCAGTTTTGTCTGTGCGTGTGGACAAAATCAAACACAAAATTCCCAGTATGATCACATGGTTCCCTAATACATCAACTAGGGTGAAACGAATTTTTATTTTTACAACTAGTATGATAGCAAACCTGGGTGTACTAAGTGCCTCATGAGGGGATATCGTGAGGATGAAATGAGATAATTCATGTAAGTGCTGAATCCAGTGCCAGAGAAGTGGCGAGTCAGTGTTGCTAATGTGATGAATATACATCAAATTATTGTATTTCAAGCAAATTGAAAAATGAATCTGTGAATGCCAGAATGCCTAATTGTGGAGGAGTAGGGAGTGGTTGTCTAGGGAGTGGAGGGGGGAGGTGATAATTTATCTTGATGAAGAAAAGGGAACACATGACTGAGACACCCAGCACCAAGCTACCCTATGTCTTGCGACCAGGGGGACAGCCTGCACACTCTCCCTGCCCCCATGAACGGGGACCGTCTGCCCACCCCCGTGTAGGCCTTATCTTCTAGCACTTACTTAATATTTCGTAGACTAGGAATTTGGGCAAGGCTCAGCTGAGCAATTCTTCTGTTCCTCATGTTCCTGACCATCAACAGAGGTCACTCAGTGTTACTCAGCTAGCAGATGGGCTGGTCTGGAGAGTCCAAGAGCGCTTCATTCCCATGGCTGTTGGCCTTAGTGGGGATGGCTTGAAGGCTGGACTCAGTTGGGACCATCAGTCAGAGCACCTGCATGTCACCCCTCCCTGACAGACAGGTTTCAAGAGCCAGCAAGTAAATACAGAAAGTCTTCTTATCTAGACTTGGAAATTCCAGAACATCACTTCTAGTGCATCCTATTGGTCAAGAAAGTTAGCCCATCCTGGATTCAAGGGCAGAAGAGGCAGAGTCTACTTCTCAATGGAGGAGCAGCAAAGACCTGGGGCCACCGTTAATCTACCACACTGCCCTTGAAAACTCAGCTCCAGCGTCATCACCAGAATGCTGGACTGGAGCTTTCTGCGGTAGACAACCTTCCTGGGCGCCCCCACTTTTGCTCTGCATATTTCTGCCATAATCTGTGGTCTCCTGCCCTTACACATTGGTTTATCTAATGTTGCCCTTGGGCTGCAAGCTCCTGTGTGGTGGGCACTAGGTTTCAGTCAGTTTGGGATCTGGAGTGTCCTTGTATCTGGCACCTAAAAGGCCCTCGTAAAGCTTGAGTAAATGAATGAATAAACACACAACACAGGACCACCTCTACCCCTGTTGTTCAAAAGCTTGATGAGGCAGGAGCAGAACCATGGCTCTTCCTCTTGTAACCCGGACACATAATGTACTGCATGACACTTAGCTGATACTTAATGTTTGTTGAAAACCCAAATATATATGCTTCCACACTGGGGCCCCGCTGTGCAGCCCCAGCTCAGAGGCCTGGCGCTGTGGCCCCAGCAGGTGAGGAGAGGATTTGCAGCTGTCGCCTGAGGCTGGGGCGGCCTGAGCTAAAAGCAAGACCTGAGTGTGGGGACTTGTGGTTGCGGTGGCTGGGGCCAGGGCTTAGTGCAGGTCGCTATTGTGAGCACTGAGAGACAGACGAAAACTGGACGGGGGTGGGGGCTCTCCTGCTGCTAGAGCCGGTCCGTGGAGAGAGCCAGGGCCCACGATCACACAGGGGCCCATGTTTGTCAAACTGTTCTCCACAGACTTGCCTTAACACACTGACCACACCCAGCACAACAGAAAAACAGCTTCAGGTTCAAGGCAAGCGAAGGAGCTTTGGAAAGTGGGGAACTAGCCACAGAAAATTCGCCTTTAGTAACGTGGGAGCTGTTGGCTACCAGGAGCAGTAAACCAGGTGTTGACTGTGTGACTATTTTAAGTCTCCTTTAATTTAGCACTTGGATTAGGTGAGTGCTATTTATAAGGAATGATCCCGACTGCAGCTTTGGTCCTGAAGCAGGTGAGGGTCCGGGAAGCCTGCGGATCTCCCAGTTAGGAGGCCCAGGGCCTGCCTCAGACAACCAGTCCATGGCAAGCAGGCAGAAGCCATCAGCCTCCAGATAATAGCTCTGCTTGAGCTCACGGAATCAAGCCTCAGCCCCCACCTTGCCGACGCCTCTGCACGGCTACCATGGGAAGAGAAGCCGTGGTCTTTGTCCTGCCCGGCCTCAGCCTCGAGGAGAGATGAGATGCGATGGTTTGTCCCAGCCGGGTGACCCCCTCCTCACACAGGCCTTTGGTATCTTCCACTGGACACAAAGACCCGAGTCCATATGCCTCCCTGAACTGCAGCAGCGAGGAGCTGAGCTTGGAGACCGGCCCCAGCATTCCTGGAAGCCTGTGCTTTGGCTTCCCAGGCAGGCCCAGGTTGCCCGTGGGGACTTTTCCCAGAACAAATGGAAGCTACACACCCTGCCTTGAGAGGCAGCCGTTGTGACCAGGGCCCAGCAGAGCCACAGGCCTGGCTGGAGCAGGGGCAAGGCCTGCAGGATCCCACCTGCCAGGAGCTGCCCCTGAGGCAGCCAGGGGCAAGAAGGCCGGCCACAGAGGCAACAGACAACAGTTTCTTGAAATGACACACAAATCAGGGCCGAGCTGACTCCTTTGCAGGGGTGGCAGTGTGGCGTGGGGGCTGGGTTCCAGAGGGGCCTGGCTGACGAGGGCCGGGGGGGTGGGCGGGAGTCAGGCTTGAAGGCTGTCCCAGCCCTCCTGGTGCAGCATGGAATCTAGAGCTTAGCTGAGAGCTCATCCCCACCCCCACTCTGCAGGTAGAGACCTGGGACACAGTCACCTCCAGAGGGAACTCGGCACCACCCGCAATGTTTGGGGTGTGAATAAGGCCAGCACCACAAGCGTCTGGGAAACAGCAGGGCCCGCTACCTGGCAGGCAGCATATCATTTCCCGAGCCTCCCTGGCGCCGTTCCCCCGCCCCTCCAGTTAGCACCGTTCCTCCCCGTCTGGGCCTGCAGACAGTGACACATTTTAAATTGGACCTGTCCCTTTTCTGTGTGTGAGACGTCAGACTGCTCACAGGGGACTCAACCTTGCGTTCTGTTTGGAGGGAGGGTCCGCCGGACTTGCAGGCCCCCGTGGCCAGGGATCGACGGGACGGGGGGCCTCACTTTGGAGGTTCCGGCGCTGGCTTCAGTTGTCCCAGGGCAGGGGTGACAGAGAAGAAAGCACTTTCAAGGCAGAGCGGTTCTGACGGAAGCTTTCTTCTTGCTCAGGAGAGGGGCCGGCCAGGGAGGTTTGTGTCACCTCATCACCTTTCATTACCTGGCCAAGATGCGCAAAGAGGCATGTATTTTTTGAAGAGCTTTTTATTGGTCATTCAAGCATGGTAAGTGACACATGTTTTTGAGTACACGGGTACAGCACCGCAGCGCCGGGCGGCACGCTTCCCAATGTGGCACCGTGGCGTGCCCAGTTCTTGCCCTCTGAGGGTCAGGGACACACCTCTTCTGTTTGGAAATGTTGGCCCGGTCTCCTTGGCTTCCCTTCTGTCCTCATTCCTTCAGAAAAGGAGGCCTGGGAGGAAAGGCTGGGCTCTCCAGAGCCAGCCCACTTTCTCGGAAATGCTCCCTCATGGTGACAGGCAAACACCGCTTTGCTGTTACCTCATTCCCAGTGCCTGCTTGTACTGGGGGGAGCGGTCGTCTGGGCTTCTTGCAAGGGGGAGGCGGGGGAGGCGAGGAAGGGTGGGCAGCGGAGAGCACACCCAACCGGCCATTTCCTCTCCTCGGGAGAAGGGAGCCTCCGCCCTCCCAGCCGGCATTTACCTCTGGGGGAAATGTCCTTCCCATTCGCTTACATCCTTTTTCCTCCCGGCATGTGCGACATGTTTGCTAACACGTGATACACACACCTTACTCTCCGAGCGATTTACAGAGCCCAGTGGCTTCTTCCTGGCCTCAGTGGGAACGGCTGGCCCAGGGCTCTCTGTGTTGTTCCTGGAAATCTGTCGGGACCTTCACTGAACAATGGTCCTGTATATCTGCAGGCCCCGCCCCTTTCCTCCCATCTCTCTTCCCCAAAGAAAGCCTCTTTTCTCTCTTTCTCTCATCTTTTGAGTTAATACCTCAGGGGGCCTGTAATGGGCCCCAGGCCCTGAGACATAGATCAGTGGGAATCAGTGAATTCAGAGACAGAGAGTAGAGCGTGTGTGTGTGTGTGTGTGTGTGTGTGTGTGTGTGTGTGTGTGTGTTCGCATGCATTTGTACGCAAGACAGAAAACTACTTAGGACTATTTGACCATTTATACAAAAAAAAAAAAAGAAGAAGAAGAATAGATCCATGCTAACATTATATAATAATCACAATTTAACAATAATGAATACCAAAAAAGGTCATTAACAAATGTCCTCAGGCAAGAGAAGAAGAAAGGAAAGGAAAGGAAGAGAAAAGGAAAAAAAGAAAAGTCCTCAGACCAAGACTTGCAAACACATATAGAGCTCACTGTGTGTCAGGAACTGTCCTGAGCACTTGACATACATGATCATGTATTAAGTAACTTCACCACGATCCCGCAAATTTAGTACTGTTAGTATTTACCCCGCTTTACACTGAGGACCTTAGAAGAAGATCTGAGATAAGATAGCAGATGGAGCTTCTAAGTCTCTAAGAAACTCTAAGCTTTCAGGACCTTCGGGGACAATTTGGCAGAGCAGGTTTGTCCCATCTGGGCTGTCTGAGTGGCAGCCATGTGCTGAACTGCAGTCCTCATTTTTTCAAGGGTCCCACTGATTGACGCCCCCAGAACAAGGATGTGAATGGCTGCCATATTGTGTCTGACCAGAGAAAGATAGGGGAAGAGAGTAAGGGACACTTGCTAAAGACTTGGCTCCAAAGTGGATTGTCCAAAGGAAAACGAGTTCTATGGTCAGTGAAGACTAGGAAATGCTAAGTTAAATAGATTGAAAGTTTCCTAGTATAGGACTTCTCAGAGATTTCCAAGTACTAACATGCACTGTGACACTGTAATTCATACAACAGGGAATAGAGAATGGAGCATTTCCTCAGCTTGTTAGACCTCTTTCTGAGGAGACACTCATGAGACCAGAATTCCATGGAATACACTTTGAGAAACGCTTTGTGTTTGACTTTATCAGTCTCCCCACTTTTAAGGTTAATGTTGGCCTGATCCGGCCCAGAACTTGAGGTGTGTCTGTGATAGTCTGAAAGATCCAAATGTCTGGAGATGCCTAAAGAAGGGTTTGGATCCACCATTTGGGAGACAGAGCAGCACAGGAAGGAGGGGGGAGGAATCTCAGCACCTGCTGTATCTGATCAGATCCCCACCCCCACCCAACGCACACACACCCTTACTTTTGGGCCAGTGTACCTAGAAAAGAGGTTCTGGTTATCAGTGATAATCCAGAAGGAAAGTGCCAGGCTCCTCTTTTGCTCAGCACAGTGCCCCCCACCAGCAAACGGATGACAAACGTATTGATTTTTTTTTTTTTTAATTAGGGGCCCCTATGATTCAAGAATTTCATGTGCTTACAGTCAAGCCTGGCTATGTGAACACCAACTGTGCCTCCCCACCCAGGAGCAGACCACTGGAGGAAATTACTGGCCATGAACTTCAAGATACTTCACCATTTCATTGGGAGGGTCATTCACGGAGGGCAAGCAGTATAAGAGGGGGAAGCCAGAAGGACCCCCTTGGGAGCTATATAACTTCCAGGCTAACAGGCAGAAAACTTGAGAGGTTGGCATCTCACTATCAATAACTCCAGAAAACAATTATATGCACACGTGTACTTTGAAGCCTTCCCCTATAAGCAGTCATTGGCCATTCCACAGAAGCTCCCTTCAGAAGGTTCTCACACCAACCTATTCTTATCGCTACTCCCAGGTACACAATTATTCCCTTCCGACCAAAGGAACTGGTCTTCTTGCTTCTATTCTTGCTCACCTCCTAGACTCCCTGCCGGATTAATCTTAAAACATTATTTTCACCATATTCACTTTTGTCCTCAAAAACTTTGAATGCCAGTTTGAAAACAGCTTCAAGCTGTCTTTGTTCTGCCTTCTTCCCACTGTCCTGCAGCATGGGGCCCCTGGTCCGACCAAACCGCATGTCCACTGAAAACTCTGGGTATGTTCCCAGAGTCAACTTTGTTTATGCCATTTCTAGCCTCAAGTGTCCTTTCAAGAGCGATGGCAGCGGGAATGATGGAGTGAAGACCTCTGAAAATCCTCTTCTCTGTAAAAACAATGAGAACTGTGGCCAAAATCAGCAGAACCGACTTTTACAGAACTCAGAAAATTAACCAAAGGACTTGCCGCAATTGGGGAGTGTTTACTGGAAAAAAAAAAAAAAGGCAGAATCTCAGGAAGAACAGTGAGCTTTAAATGGTGTTGTAACTTAACTGATTCTCATCCCCACTCTCCAGTTCCATAGTAGCCTTGAAAACCAGCAGCGTGGGGCGCCTGGGTGGCTCAGTCGTTAAGCGTCTGCCTTCAGTTCAGGTCATGATCCCAGGGTCCTGGGATCGAGCCCCCGCATCGAGCTCCCTGCTCCGCGGGAAACCTGCTTCTCCCTCTCCCCCTCCCTCTCCCCCTGCTCGTGTTCCCTCTCTCGCTGTGTTTCTCTCTGTCAAATAAATAAATAAAATCTTTTAAAAAAAAAAAAAAAGAAAGAAAGAAAACCAACAGCCTGCAATCTCAGCAAAAATCAACGGCCTGGCCCCCATTCCCACACCTGGCCCGTTCCCGGGAAGACCCCACTTGCAAGACTTGTCTTTAATTGACCTGACTGGTAGTCTACCTAGTGCAGTCTTCTCTGCCTCCTTGGTGTTCCTCGAACAGACCAGGCACACTCTCATCTCAGGGCTGTCACTACTGTGTGGAGTGTCTTGGCCCTGCAATCCAAATGTCTCCCTCCCTACCTGGCTTGTCCCTCCTTCAGGTTCTTGTTCAAATGTCACTCTCTCGATGAGGCTTTCCCTGACCACACTATTGTAATGCAACCCGACCTACAGGCACTTCCCACTTCCCTTTCCTGCTTCATTTCCCTCCGGAGCACTTACTACCTTCCAACATGCTATGTATTTCATTTACTTGCTACGTTTATCATATGTCTTCCCAGTAGAATGTCAGCCAACATGAAGGCAGAGTTCTGTTTGTTTTCTTTGGTGCTGTATCTCCAGCACCTAGAACAGTGCCTGGCACAAAATACGTGTTCAGTAAATATTTGTTGAATGAGTAAAGGAATGAAGGTTTAAAAAAGAAAACATTGGCAGAAATGTTGTACTTGTTGTTAAATTTAGCCTGTAGGTGTTGGGTAACTAATTGTTATTTGCAAGTGAAACTGGTCACTGAATCCTTAACAAAACTTCCAGGGCTAAAGCCAATGTTGTTCATCCATTGATACAACATATTTTTGTTGATTTATTGGAGCCCAAAGCCTGGCCTTTCTCCAGGAAGTTATAATAATACAGAAGTCCCCAGGAGTCCCTGTGACCCAGTGAAGTTAGAGGGGAGAGATTATGTCTGAAGGAAGGTGACTTGTTTCTGTTTGGTTTTGTTTGACAAAAAATACCTTCAGAAGTGCTACCCCAAATAAACAAGTTCTCTTGGAGGGCAGTGTGCACTCTAACTACAGTGCTATAACTTTGCTTCTAGAAAAGTTTTTAAGGTCAGTAGGACTTTTTTTCTTTTAAATCTTACAATGGCAAATCTTCACTTTTAGAAGAGGGAGTCTTGTTGCTGCAAAACAAAATCTAGTGAATAAAATGGCTGAACAGTTGAAAACATACTGAATGGATCAAGTCTGTGTTATGAGTCAAAAGCTGAGAGCTCTCTGCTTAGCAAACAGTCTCTGCTCCCATCTGGGTGGTCTGTCCACTGAGCTGCTGCTGCTGCTGAGGCATTGGCAGTGGTCAAGACTAATCCTTCTCTTTGTGCTTTGGGATGGAGGGTTCTTTTCTTCTCAGATTAGATCTCCAGACCAAGACAGAGTATACACACTTTCTCTGTTCCACCTGTTAAAAACAAATAAAAACCCTGGGATAAATATATATTTATATCTTTAGTAATAAATATATAAGTATATTTATTTTATATATTTATACACAAATATTTAATATAAATGTAAATATTGGCAAGTAAATATATTTCCCTAGGTAAAGGACCAAGAAAGGGGGCAACCAAGCAAGATGGAAAACTTTTAGATAATAACTACTCCACCCCCAGCCAAACACCAAGGGAAAAAATGTTGTCATATTGCCACTCCATCAGCACAGGCAGAACCCGGAACCTCCATATCCACCTCGCCTGCTGTAATGAGGTGCCCTTCCTTCTCCTGCCCATTACGTTGGCATCAGGGAAGACTGAGTAGGGATCTGAAAACTTCAGTCCCACCCACCATTTATAACCCTCTCCCTAGGGCCAGTGGAGACCATGTAGGGACCCTGAACTCCCACACTCATCCAGTGGTGATGAGGTGGCACCACCCCCTCCCTCAGTGTCAAAGGAAGATGGATGGGAAACCACAATTTTCACCACCATCCAGTGGGGTAGAGCTCTGCCTCACCTTGACCCATGCAGTGTCAGTGGAAACTTGCTAAAAAAGAAGATTTAAATAAAAGGCAGAGTCTGGTAACACAATATCCAGGTTCAGGACACAAACAAAAAGCACTTGCCACTCCAAGAAGCAGGAAAATTACAATGAGTGAGAAAAGACATTAAATACACACCAACACCAAGACAATACAAATGTTAGAATTATGTGACAAGGAATTTAAAACAGCCATCATAAAAATGCTCCAACGAGCAATTACAAACCCACTTACAAAAAAGAAAGGTCTCAACCAAGAAATAGAAGATGCAAGCATGTAAGTTCTCTAAATGGAAATTTTGGGACTGAAAAATAGATGATTACCAAAATTTTAAATACTTAATGGATGGGCTTGACAACAGAATGGAAAGGGCAAAGGAAAGGATAAATAGACTTGAGCATAAAACAACAGAAAGTACCCAGTCTAAATAAGAAAGAAAATAGAATGGAAAAAAAAAAAATGAATGGAGCCTCAGGGACCTGTGGGACTATCCTGTAAGATCTAACATTCATGTCACCAGAGTCCCCAAAGGAGAGGAAAAGGGCTGAAAAGGCATTAAAAGAAATATGGCTGGAAATTTCCAAACTTCAGCAAAAGACATAAATTTACAGATCTGAGAAGCTGAATGGAGCCTAGACAGGATAAACCCAGAGAAAACCATACCAAGGCATATCATAGTCAAACTTCTAAAAACTAAAGACAAAAAAAAATTCTTTTTTCTAAAGATGTATTTATTTATTTTAGAGAGAAAGAGAGTGTATGCATGGTGGGGAGAGGCAGAGGGACAGGAAGAGAGAGAATCTCAAGCAGACTCCCCACTGAACACAGAGCCTGACACCAGGCTCAATCTCAAGACTCTGAGATCATGACCTGAGCTGAAATCAAGAGTTGGACGCTTAACCAACTGAGCCACCCAGGCGCCCCCCAAAAAGAAGTTCTTGAAAGCAGTCAGAGAGAAACAATACCTTACCTTGAGGGGGGGAACAATTTGAATGACAGAGAATTTCTCATCAAACACCAGAGGCCAAACGGAAGTGGCACCACATTTTCCAAGTGCTGAAAGAAAAGAACCGTTGACCAAGAATCCTGTATCCAGTGAAAATATGCTTCATGAGTAAAGAGATATATTTTAAGATGAGGAAAACTAAGAGAATCTGTGGTCTGCAGACATAGTCTAAAACACCTAAAGAAAATTCTTGAACAGAAAGAAGCTTCTGGGAGGGAAAAAGAACAATGGGAAGAATATAAAAAAGATGAATACAATAGACTTCTTGAATTTTCTAAATTGTGTTTGGTTGAAACAAAAATTATAACAGAGTTCAATTGGTTCTAAATGCATGAAGAGGAATACTTAAGGAAATTATATCATAAACAAGGGAGAGTAATAGGAACTGAAAAAGAGGGAGGGTTTCAGCACTTGATTCAACTGGTAAAATGTCAACAGTGGTGGACTGTTATAAATTATGTATGCATAACATAATACCTAAACCAACCACTAAACCATCTACACAAAGAGATACATTTGGAAGTACTATAGAAAAATCAAAATGGAATTCTGAAAAATGTTCAAGTAACCAACAGTAAGACAGAAAAACAAAAACAAAAGAAAACAAAGGGAACAAACAGGAAAAAAATTAAAAGGCCAACTTAGCCCCTAATATACGAACAATCACATTAGAGGTAAATAGTCTATGCTTCTATTTACATAACGTTTTCAAAATGACAAAATGAAAGAGGTGGAGAACAGATCCGTGGTGGCCAAGGGATAGGAATGAGGAGGAGGAGGAGGAGGGAGATCTTTGTCATGGGGAAGGAGTTCTGGATCTTGACTAAGGTGCTGGTCACACAAACGTGGGCATGTGATAAAATGGCCCGATGTGTGACACCACTGTACCAATGTCTATCCTTCTCATTGTTCTGTTTCTGTCTAAGATGTCACCTTCCACAGGACATCTCTCTACTAGCCTCACATCTTCCTCAGAATCTGTAACTACTTCAAAATAAAAAGTTACAAAAAGAAAGAGATGAAGTCTGGATACAGCAGCCTGGTTTCTAACATTCGGTCTGACATCCTCTGTGGTAGGGATCTGTAGTGAAAGTCAGGGGTTGCCCTCTTTTCCTGTCCCACACCCCACACACAGCCTTGACCACCACGGATTTGGTAGTTAAAAACTGTCGCATTTTTATAGTTTCAGCAGTTTTGGTCTTCCAAGGAGATACCAAGTCGTTCTGGGACAAATGTTCCTTTCTCCTGAGGGAAAAAGAAAATCACCATTATGTGCCAATGGTAGTAAAGTAAGAACCTGTTGAGAAACCTGAACATAGTAAAGTAGTTTGAAAAAGACCAGTAAGTTAAGGTTTCTCTTCAGTAATGGGAATTGAGTGTATGTATTTATAACGTGGTTGTTTTCTCTGTATCACCTGGTGTTCTTAGGCACCGGGTGTGTTTTGGAAGCAACTGTTTCCAAAAATGATGGAGTTGAATGGAAAGGAGTTCAGGGGAGACACCGAGACCTGTCATGGCTAAGTTACTAACATGTCTGTGCCTCAGTTTCCTCAACCGTTAAATGGGAATCATAAGAGTAACTCCCACATGCGGTTGTGAGCATTCGAAGAGCCGCTATTTGTACAGCACTTTGAACAGTGCCTGACACATAGCAGACATTAACTTTTGCAATTTTATTATCATTCTAGTGTACTAGGAGTGGTGGCCAAAGAACAAGAACACATCTTTGTGTGTGACCTGGGAAGATGTCAGTTTGGGGGCCAGAAATGAGACTGAATTGAGAGGGGATGTGTCTTCCTCTATTTGAGGGCTCCTGTCTGCTTTCCCCAGACCTATATAGCATGGAGATTGCCGTCTGGAAGTTTCCATGCTGAGGGCACAGAGAGCTAGGGTAAGGGGTGGTCAGGAAAGGGGCCCCGGGGCGAGGTCTCGGTCTGTGGACTCTAAGAGCAGCTCCTTCTGAGAGAAGTTGCAAGTTACTTTGTTATGTGTCATTCCAATATTACTCGGGCAGCAATCCTTTCTGCAACTGAAGGCTGGCTATTCCATACACAGGATATTCTGAGGACTGGGTGTTAACCCCCTGCCCCCGTCCTTTCCCCCTCATTGACTTTCTTTGGCACCCCAGAGCTCCCGGACTTTCTCCAATGGCCACCCTTTCCGCTGTCCTCCATCTGAGGGGCTTAGACCTGGAAAGAAGGAGGAACAGTCCCCTCCTGTTTCCTAGGGAATTATTATTCCCATTTAACGGTCCTGTCAACCTAAGGCTGGCCAATGCCCAGGACTGCATTCCCTGTAGGAAATTCTCCACTGAACAATGCCGACTGTTCTAAAGGTGATATCGCTGGAGACTTTCCCTGTGCCTCACAAGGGAAGACATTTCACATTCTTACGTCTTCATCAAGGGTCTCTTGAATACCACCCTCCCACTGTTTCCGGGCTCTGTGGCCCTGAGGTGTGTCGTTGGTCCAGCATGAGCACGCCCCCTGCAACCACATTTGTTTTACTGGGAGTTACCAGAGAAAATGAGTGGCTCACCGTGAATTCCTCTTGTGGCCCTCCTAGGATGAATAACTCTTGTTTCTGTGTGTCGCACATCTGTCCATTCCCCTTCTCTGGAACAGCCCCCAGGTCTTCCTTTGGGGATCCATCCTCCCCACAAAGCTCATCCTCAACCTCGGGTCAATGAGAAGACTTCTAGGGAGTCGCAGGCAGGGTTTTGTGCATAAAAAGAGATATAAGAAAGAGCTTGAAGTCCTAACTTCCACGGTCTTAAAATCAGGTAGCCATTCCTCCTTTCTAAGTTATTTGGCTATTCTAGGTTCTCTGCATTTCCACATGAATTTTAGAATCAATTGACAGTTTCTACATAAAAACAACTGGGATTTTGGTAGGAATTGTGTTAAACCTGTAAATAGATCAAGGTGGGGAGAACTGACATCTTAGCCATAGTAAGTCTACTCACCCATAACAAGGTATCTTTCTCAATTTATTTAGGTCTGCTTCAACTTCCATCAGCAGTGATTCACAGTTTGCAGTGTACAGATCTTGTGTATCTTTTGTCAAATTTATTCCAATTTCATATTTTTGTATGCTATTGTAAATGATATTATTTTTTTCTTAATTCCAACTCCTGGTTGGTCATTGTCAGCATATAGAAATAAATGTGATTTGGGGGGGAGGGCACCTGGATGGCTCAGTCAGTTAAGCATCTGCCTCTTGATTTCAGCTCAGGTCATGATCTCGGGGTTGTGAGATCGAGCCCCGAATCGCGCTCCAAGCTGGGCGTGGAGCCTGCTTAAGATTCCCTCTCTCCATCTCCCTCTGCCCCCACATTCTCTCTCCCTCTCTAAAAACAAAACAAGAAACAAGAAAATGATTTTTGTATATTGATATTGTACCCTGCAGGCTTGCAATAATTCACTTCTTAGTTGATCACTTCGATCATAGATGACCATATTGTCTGCAAGCAATGTCTCTTATGTCTTTATCTTTCCTAATTTCCCCAGTTAGTGCCTCCAGTACAATGTCAAAAAGAAGTCGTAAAGCAGACATCTCTTATTCCAGACCTTAGGGAAGGGAAAGGATTTAGTCTCCCACCAGCAATTAGGATGTTAGTTATATATTTTTTGTAGGTGCCTCTTATGAAATAGAGGCTAGTTACTACTAATTTTCTACTCTGTGTGTGTGTGTGTGTGTGTGTGTGTGTGTGTGTGTGTTTATTTAGGAACAAAGGTTGGATTTTGTAAATGCTTTTTATATGGCTATTAAGATAATCATATAATTTCTTCTCTGACTCACTGGGTAGTTACCAAGGTGTTGTTTAATTTACAATGATTTGGAGATCTTCCAAATATTGGATATTGATTTGCAATTTACTTCCACCATGGTCAGAGGATGTTACTTTATATGACTTGAATCTGCTTAAATGTATTGAGACTTGTTTTATAGACCAGAATATGATATAGTTGATAACGTCTTCTGTATGTGTACTTGCAAAGAACATGTGTTCCGCTCTTGTTGATTGAAGTGATCTATAAAAGTCAATCAAGCGAAGTGGGTGGCTAGTGTTGTCCCAGTCTTGTGTGTACTTACTAATCTGTTCTAGTAATTATTGAGAGAATGGTATTGAAATCTTGGACTATAACTGTGGATTTGTCTATTTCTTCTTGCAGTTCCATCAATTTTTGCTTTGTGTATTCTGAAGGACTGTCACTCAGTACATAAACATTCAGAATTGTTATGTCCTCTTGATTAATAGATCCTTTATTATTATGAAATGACATTCCCTCCCCCCGGGAAATGTTGTTTTCTCTGTAATCTACTTTGTCTTATATTAATATCATCTCCCCAGTTTTCTTTTATGGATTAATGGTTAACATAGTGTATCTTTATTCATCTTTTTACACTTAGCCTACTTGTGTCTTATTAAAATTGCATTTCTGTAGGCAGCATATAGTCTGCTTCAGGTCACAGTCCTCAGCTTCCTCACATTACAGAACGGTGAACCACATTGTCAGTCTTGCTTCTCCCTAATGCCCAGGGTCCTCCCTTGACCATGGTGACGATCGGGGGGACGCAGATGATGGGATGGAGCAGGGTGGACAGAGAGAATTTCCAGTTCACCCTGCCACAAATACTATTCTATAAATGAGGTCAAATTCCAGTATACTGCATCTCAGCTGTGTGACCTTGGGCAAACGCCTTGACCACTCTGAGCCTCAGTTTCTCCATCAATAAAATGAATTGACTAACGTTGGCCTGGCAGGGTTATAAATAACCTGTGTATAACTCCTTCCCCCACCCCTGGTCTGCAACTCATTTAGTGATAGATGCTATCATCATTATTATTACTTTTCTATCAATGTATGTACCGTACAAATGCATATATTTACATTACAAATCAACCTCTTAAGTGAGCACAAGGCAGTAATCATACTTTTTTTTAATTAACTTGCTGGGCCAGGGAGGTAATAAAATGAATGAAATCAGCATTTTTTTTTTCAACATGCCTGTCATAAATTAAGCATCTAGGTAAGTGTTTCTTTCCAAGGCTGCAAAGACTCCAGCTCCCACCCTTGTGGGTGAGCAGGGCCAGATGGAGAGGGGCAGTGCATAAATTCTCTGCTGCTCTGCCCTGGGCTCTTCTTGGAGAGGAGCCTGCTCAGGGCGCTCGCTCTTGGGCTGCGTGATCACGACTCCACCTTGCAAGACCTTGACAAGGAGCAAGGGTCCGGGGCTTTCACCAAGTGCTGCCAGTAGGTCTTTTCCCTCTGACATATTAATTCCTGCCTCTTCCTGTAAAGATAATTCATGCTCCCTGGCAGCATTGTGTAATGCACAACACTGGGTGCCAGGGACCTCCTGCAAACTTCAGTGGGGCCATATTGTTATGTGCCACTCGATTAATCCAGCCATCTAAAATGCATTCTTTAAAAGCCAAAGGTCTTTCCCATGAATAACCTGGCCAGTATTTGAGCTTCATTATAATTTCCCTCTAATGGAGTTTGGGGAAATGAAATGGGAGTTATTAGCCAGATTTATAAGACTGTCTCTTGAGAAAATAAGGTGGCTGGAGGGGGCGGGCTTAGCAGACAAGGCGTAGCGGTTAACCGTCTAACCGAGGAGAAGGAGCTGACCCTCAGCTTGCAAAGACAAAAGCAGCCCAACCCAACAGCCACTTTTTCCCACTTGTGCACTCTCAGTAGAGGACAGCTGTGCTCGGATAACTTGAGGAGAGGCTGCATGTGCATCCCCCAGGGGCCTCCTTTCCCCGTCTTTAAAATCCTACCCTGCGATCCCATGGCTGTGCGTTTATCCTAAAGAACTGAAATCAAGATCTCGCAGAGATGTTAGTACTCTGACATTCACTATTCACAATAGCCGAGATGTGGAAACAGCCTAATGTCCATCGACAGATGAATGGATAACAAAAATTGGGTGCACACATACCATGGAATACTATTCCGACTTAACAGAAATTTTGTAATATGGGACAAGATGGATGGACCTCGAGGACATTGTGCTAAGTGAAATAAGCCAGTCCCAGAAAGACATGATCCCACTTATATGAAGGATCTAAAATAAAAAAAAGTCAAATTCACAGACTTAGAGAGTGGAATGGTGGTTGCCAGGGGCGGGAAAGAGGGGAGAAGGGGAGCTACTCATCAACAGGCATGAAGTTTCAGTCAAAAAAAAGATGAATAAGCTCTAGAGAGCTACTGCACAAGATTGTACCCGTCTTTGACAACAAGGTATTAAACACTTAAAAATTTGTTAAGAAAGTAGATCTCTTATTAAGTGTTCTTACCACAACAAAATAAATTTTAAAACAATAATAAAAAATAAATATATTTAAGCATTCAAAAGAAATCTGAGCCTAAGAAACCATCGTGTTTGTTGCAAAGGGAGCCTGCATCAATGCGTTCTCTTGTTGGTGTCTGGAGGATTTAAAACCCCTTCATTCCAAATGCAGATACACCTTCAGGAAGCAGGACATCTTCTCCGGGAAAACGGCTGGCCACGGCTCCTGGAGGAGGAAGGAATGAATTCCCCCCAAATGGAGTTGAGAGTCTTGGCTGCTTTCTGGGGAGAAACAGTCATGGTGAGGCATGAGCGTGGGGGCCCCGAGGACACCCCCAGGACACTGAGCATGCCGGGAAGAGGAGGGAGCTTCCAGGAGTGGGCAAGGGGAACGGTGCTGTTCTGCTGGGTCCATGGCAGGAGCTCTTTTCTTTTTGTATGAGCCTTTTCCACCATCTCTTAGACCTCTTGGCACTGCTCTTAGATTGTAAGGAACTCAGGGCAGAGGGGCCATAAACAACAGCGGCACCAATACTCCTACCAAGGAACTGAATTATTTTCTAGGGCAGCCATCACAAAGCACCACAGGCCGGGGGCTTAACCAACGGGAATTTATTTTCTCACAATTTCGGAAGCTGGAAGCCCGAAATCAGAGTGTTGGCAGGGTTGGTTTCTTCAGAGGCCTCTCTCTTTGGCTTGTAGATGGCCACCTTCACTCGGGAGCCTCACGTGGTCTCCCCTCTGGGGGTGTCTGGGTCCCCATCTCTTCCTATAAAGACACCAGTCCTATAGGATTAGGGCCCACTCTGATGACCTCACTTTAACTCAATTTCCTTTGCAAGCCCAATCTCTAAATACAGTCACATTCTGAGCTATGGGGGTTAGGACATCGAAGATGAATTTGAAGGGGACACAATTCAGCGCATAAGCCCATAACTCTTAGCATTTCTACTATTACAAGGCTAATGGAAAGCCACCGTGGTTACTGTTTGCCTCGTATGTACCAGGCTTCTCATGCATCACTACATCTGAACTTCAGAACCTACCTATGGGGGAGGTAGTAGCATCACTGTTCCCGCTTTAGAGACGAGGAAACTGAGTCACAGCGCAGTTCAGCGGGCCGCTCGCCTGGCTAGCGGCAGCAAGGAACCCAAGCCGCCGGATGCCGGAGCCCACACTGCTGATCACTGCATCGTTCCGCCTCTTCTCTGGGGTTTGCTCCAGAAAACCGTGCAAACCATTGAAGAGAAAGAAGAAAATAAAAGTCATCCACCAGCCCAGCCATCTAGGCTTTCTGCACAGACCCGAAGGATGGTATCTACTCAGTTTTCCTGTTCTTCTTTCCTCGGGAACACTGGCTCCTGTCTTTGATGCTGCTTTGCTGGAGGCAGAGCCGAAGGAGAGCAAAAGAGGCTTAAACATGATGCCTACAAAACATCCAAGTCCTGGGACCACGTTAATGACAGGGTTGGGTGTAAAAAGCCGGTTCCTTAACAATATATGTAGTATGAGCCCAGCCAGAAAAAAGAAACAAAGAGAGAAAAACTACATGGGGAGGCCGCTAGTGGTGGGTCTCTGGCCGCGAGACTGTGGGTGATACCATCTTTCCTCTTCCATCACCTACATTTATTTCCTCTATTTCTCAAATGTGCTATAATGAGCGTGTGGACAAGATGACCTCTGTGAGCAGAGAGGAAAACAATAAATGTCATCAGAGAAAAATTAAACCGTGCTCCTCACAGCACCACGGGTCCAATTCACTGATTCAGCCTGGGTTCTAGAAGACTTCTCCATGTGCGTTCGGAGAGGCAAACAAAGGCAGCAGACGGAGTCTGTGAGGAAATCGACTGGAAACAACATCCTGAGTGAGAAAAGCGACAAAAGAACCACCTCCCTAAAAGCAGCCCAAAGTGGCCGTTTAAATAGTAAAAATGACGCAGGGCTTTGAAAACAAAGTCCCAGCTTTCGGTCAGTTTCCTGAGCCCGTGAAAACAGCGGGCGTGGAAGAGGAAGCCTGGGCTCCCCAGTGTCCCCACCTCTGCCAAGACCCCCGAGAGCCCAGGGATCTCCATCTTGTCATCCCCGGGGGAGGGTGACTGAGCAGAACCCGACCAACACTCTGCTTCCCTCCCAGCAGCTCAGGGGGCCGCCGCCACGCTTTGCTTTCTGGAAGCGGGGTGGCAGCGGGGTGGCACTTGGAAGGGGACCCACGGCCGGCCGGGGAGGGGGCTGGGCACATGTCCCACCTCGGGCCACCTGCTTCCTGCCGGACTGAGCAGCCCGGAGCCAGCCAGGCAGACACAATGGGCAGGACCCACGTCAGATTCTTAGGGGAAGAAAATTACTCTTTGTGGACCGAGAGATCGGGACGGGATATCTATAACTGTTTAAAGAAAAGCCCGGTCTGCAGCCTCCTCCCTCTTGAAGCACTTCCGAAATGTAGTGCAACACTCCCTGCTCTTTAAATATCCAACCCCAGAATAAATGTGCACGCAGCATTTCCCCCAGCAACCGGGTCCACGCGGCTGCCAGCTGAGTCAGAGTCCGAAATGTTAGAGCCGGAGAGGGCCTTCCAGATCAACAGGTCCAGGCAGAGGCTAAGACACCCGCACTCGGCGCCCCTGGCCTGAGCGTCACCTCCGGCCACGGCTGTCTGCCCAGGACGGGCTCCCTGGGGCACAGGCTCCTGACCTCTGTGACCTCCGCGCCACCCTGTGTTGGCCACTTGGGCCACTCTGCGCTTCTGAGGGAGTGCAGAGTCTAGGGAGGTGAGAACTGGGACTAAGTCACATGACTTGTTCGTGACACCCACACCCCCACCCTCCTGCTCTTCCCCTGGACCCCGGACACTTGGACCTGTTGGCTTTTTGCTGTGGGCTGTCCTGTGATAGTTGCCCAGACTGCCCTGGATTGAAAGCCGTGGCATGTACTTTAAGACCCGTACAAATAGGTTTAGACAGACATTTCTCTTAGGAGTTTGGAATTTTTACCTAGGACTGTATCTATGGTTTGATTCGGTTTTTCATTAAAAAAAAAAAAATGGCCTCTAATTGCATTTGGCTTCTATCAGACCTCAAGAGGTGACACAAATATTAAGCAGAGCTGATCTGGTGGCGTGGGGGGCAGGGGCCCCAAGCTCCCTCACCCATAGCCCCTGCCCCCTGTGTCCCTGCACCCTGGAGACCTGTCCTGGGACTCAGGGCTTGGAGTGATGGCTTGGATGTTGCACACTCACATACCTGAGAATTCCTGACTCACCATTATATGAGTCTGGGTGATAGAGAGAGCATCCTTCCTGTTCTATTCAATCCTTGCCTGCAACCTAGTAGCAAAGAAGGATGAGAAAAGACCTAATAGATGTGCCTGAATTTAATGCAAGCAGAGGTTGAGGGTGAAATCCGGCAGGCCTGAGCCCAGCATCAATCACCCACTCTTTCATTCGTCCAGCAGAAATTTACTGAGCATTTATTTACTGTGGGCCATCCCGAGTGCTAGGCCCAGCAAATTATATACAGAAATGTAATTCATGGTCTTTATCCTTAAGGAGGTTTGTGTTCTAATAAAATCTGACACACAAGCACAAAGAAATACTAAACACTTCCGATATAATTTTTTTCAGAGACTTAGGAATAAGAGCCACCCTTTCTAGCAAGGGTGTCCATTAAAGGCTCAAGGAAGAAGTGGAGTTTGAGAATAGTGTGGTTCTGACGGGTGGAGCTGGGAGAGGAGGGTGCCCCAGAATGAAGAAGCAGCATGTCTACATGGGGCTCTGTGGCCCAGGGGCTCTGTGGTCGCATGGGCTGTACAAAGCCAGGAAGTACCTTAGTGGCGTTTATCAGGTGAGGGGCAAGCCCTGGACTCGGCCACATGGCGGCCCAGCTAGAAAGCACAGATGTGGTCAGGAAATAGTGAGCCTGCCTGGGCAGTGGGAAAGATCTGTATAGGAAAGTAGAAAGATCCGGGGCAAAGTCAGGTTAGAATGAGAGTACAGAGGGCCTGGCCTGGCGGGCAAGATGCTCTGTGACTCCACTCTGCACGCAGTGGGCAGTGGGGGGTTTTGAACAAGAGAGCGACAACAGTGAAGCTGAGCCTAGCAGCAGGTGGAAGGGAGCAATGCAAGGCGAGGGGGAAAATCTGGGACAGTGGAGGCAAGTTTCTGCCACAGTGAAAGGGACAGGGGATGGGGCCAACTGCACGTGGAGGCAGTGAGGATGCAGAACAGCAGATGGATGCCAGAGATAAAAACGGCCCAGGAAAATCCGCGGGGCCTGGCAAAGCACTGACTTTGGAGGTCTAGGGAGAGGAATGTCAGCGGGGACAGCAGGCCCGCCCCGGTGCATGGGGATGCAGCGGGTGGGTGCCTTTGTCCATTTAGGGAAGCTGGCGGGAGGACTTGGGGCTGGGTGGGCACGTGGAAGTTTGATTTTAGGCCTGGAATGTGTGGGACGTTGGAGAGCGAGTCCGTTCAAATGACCAACTCCACCCCCAAGCCAGGCCCCCCTCAATCCTGGCACAAGCGCGTCCAGAAAAGTTGTGGGTGGGATTGTGAAAGAGTCAGCCCCGGGGATACCCACATACTACCATCCGACTCTTCCCCCCTCCTCTTCACCTGGGAACACGGGGCTCCCACGTGAAGAAAGCTGAAATGACTCCCCGCTGGCCAAGAGGGGCAACAATGAGAAGAGCAAGAAAGGGGACCCTCCCCCCCACCCCCCGCCCCGCCCCGCCCGGCCCCATGTTTTCCAGCTGGGCTGGGCTCGCCAGGATAAACAGCAACCAAAATAATCACAGTTGCTTGCCACTTGGAATAGTATTATCTGAACAGTTGGTGGATATGAACTGTTTTTGAAACAAGCTATCAAAACAAACCCGGGGAGAACATCTGTGAGGCCGCGGGCCCGTGAGTGAGTCGCTGAGGAAGGAAGCCAGTAACCCATCCGCCTCTCCACTCCGTCAGGTGTCCTCCGCCGCGGGGCAGGTCCCGGAGGTGGCCCGGGGGCGGGGGGAGGGGGGGTTCCGTGGTGGGGGGAACAGAAGCCGGCCTCGGGGGTGCGCCCAGACTCCGCAAGGTGCAGGGGCTCCGCGTGCCAAGGCGGTGAGGCGCGGGGACGGGCCGTGAGCCAGCAAGGGGAGGGCCGGGGCGGCCACTGGTCCCGGCGCAAGGCCTGCAGGGCCCGGGTAAACCCTGAGTGAAAACAGCACATGTTATTTATAGCCGTCGCTTCCAATCCGTGCTTTTTATTACGATGTTTATAAAAATAAATGGTAGGTGGCCTCTCCTTCCTTTGCCTCTCCAGCCCGGGTGTAGACAGGTTTTTACGCGCAGACGTCTCCTCTTGGTGTGGCTTATTTTCCTTTGCAAAAACTGTCACGAATGCGGGCAAGGAGAGCACATGTTTATTATTGAAAACCTGGGGTGAGGCCGAGGCACCTGAACTTCCTGGAGGGAAAGTCTGTGGCCAGAGGTGCAGGGTGCCCGCCCCCGCGCCCCGCGCACCCTTCTTTCCCTCCAGTGACCTGGGGCAGGGAGCAGCTTTTCAAAACAAAATCCTTCAGACGCGCTCACCGGGGTTTCGTCTGTAGTTTTTGTGGGGGGTGATTTTTTTAGACTAGGGAAAGGATTTCCACAAGCAGAATTGCTTCCTTCCCTCTGTCCCCATCTACTTACCCCCAAAATCAACCTCCCGGATGCTCCCCTGACTCTCACTTCTCGCCTCCGTGCACCCGGGGCTGGTTGCTTGTGTGAAAACGAAGGGCACTCTATGATTTAAGAACAAGGGAGGAGGTTGGAAGTTTGGGGTAATGAGTTCAATTAAAGGAAAGAGCGGGGAATATTGGAAAGCCCTCTTAGCTGCTGATCCATTCTCCCAGAGGTTTATTAGTAATACATAGAATATTTTGATCTTTAAACACACACACACACACACACACACACAGTGAATCGCTCATGGGCGAGTGTGCCAAGGGCAGACTAGGAGTGTAACAAAGAGGACAGTGATTGGAAGCCTGGCAAGAAGCCTGTAATCCTGGATTCAGAACCCCGGCCCCATGGCTCCAAAACCGCCTTCCTCCTCTGCAGGCCTGGGTGCTGACCCTGCCTCCCCCCTGCCTCTCTCAGGGGCTCTGCCTCTCCTGTGGCTCTCCCAGCAATGGGAAGCCCAAGGCTGTGGGGTTCCCGTGGCCCCGGCAAGGACAGAGCACTCTCTAGCCAGAGCGGAAGGAATGGTCTGGGAGGGTGCTGAGGCCAGACAGCATCCTGAGGGACAAGGAGGCGGGGAGGCCAGTAAGCATTTCCTCTCTTTGAGGCTTCCACTGTTTGGGGCCTCCCTGGCTGAGCAGAAGGAAAATCTCCACTTTCAGCCAACAGACTCTCTAGGTGTCCCTGCCACCTTAAGGCAATGTTGCCAAAGTGGGGAGGGATCCGGGGCCTGTCAGTGGGGGACGCAGGGATTGAGATCGATGGCAATGGGGACCGAAAGAGGAGTATTGGGTACTGTTTTGTGGAGAGGAGGGAACAGAGTGGAGCGTGGTTCTCAGAGTAGGGATAGAGTTACTCTGAGGGAAAGGTCTGAGGGGCAAGGGCGGACACAGATGAACAGGAGGGTCCTGAAGAGGATCCTTGCCAGAAGAAGCTCAGGAAGTGGCGTCGGGAGGACCGTTCCCCTTAAGAAAACTATGTGGCAGACAGGCAGATTCCTGAAGGGAGAAAAACCCAAGTCCAAATACCCTCCTCCAGGCTGCTGAGCAGGGTCCTGGGCTCCGGGTGGAGAAATGAGGAAGAAGTCTGGAGTGCTTCAGGCCATTTCAGGGAAGCCAGGCGATTGAAAAAAATGCAAGATGGTGCCTTTATTTTATGTCCACCTCTTTTTTTTTTCTTTTTTTTTTCTTTTTTTTTTTTTGGCACTGTTGTAAGAATTTCCCACTAAATTGATAAAAGGACTAAATTGCATGTGGAACAATGACAAGCAGCAACATGGATGACTCTCATAGACATAATGTTGAAGGAAAGAAGCAAGACACAAGTGAGCAGCTGGGGCCTGCGTCCATTTACATGAAGTTCAAAAGCAAGCAAAAGGAAAATTTATCTCTGGGGACGGAGGTCAGAAGAGTGGTCACTCCTGGTGTGCTGCCTGAGATGGACCACCAGAGAAGCTTCTGGGTGCTAGAATGTTCCACAGCTTGGTCTGAGGGATGGTTACACAGAGTATGATGTGTGAGAAGTCATGAAGCTGTGTAAGTCCGACCCAGGCACTTCACTGCATGTCACCATATCTCAACAAAGATGCTTTCAAGATAGAACGATATGTAAGCGTATTTGCTTCCTATTGTTGCTTGACAAGTTACCACAAACTTAGTGGCTTAAAGCAACACAAACCTGTTATCTTGCCGGAGGTCAGAAGTTTTACCACCAAAGTGTCAGCAGGGCTGAGCTCCTTCTGGAGGCTTCAGGGGAGAATCCGCTTCCTGTAGCTCTTACAGCTTCTAGAAGCCACCTTCTCATGTCATTCCAACCTCTTGCTTCTGTCATCACATCTCTTACTGCTGTGACTTTTACTCCCTGACCTCCCTCTGGTAAGGACCGTTGTGATAACTTTGGGCCCATCGAGATACGCCAGAATAAACTCTCCATCTCAAAATCCTTGACTTAATCACATCTGCAAAGCCTCTTTTGCCATATAAGGTAACATTCACAATTCTGGGCATTAGGACATGGACATTCTGGGGGGGTCATTTTTGAGCCTATCATGATAACATTGCATGAAGCTCAAGTTCCTCATGCAGGCAGGGTGCCCCTGTCCAGGTCAACAGATGTGATAGGATAATTAATGCTAGCTGCTGTTGGAACACACAAATTCCAAAGTCTGCATGGCTTTATACAATAAACAGTGGTTCTTAACCTATGTCCAGCATCTCCAAAAGATCCTTAAATAGAACTCAGGGGATCTGTGAACTTGGATAAGAAAAAGAAGTATATCTTCATAGTCTCTAAACTTAGCACTTTCTTCAATAATAAATGCAGTCGGGGCACCTGGGTGGCTCAGTCGTTAAGCGTCTGCCTTCGGCTCAGGTCATGATCCCGGGGTCCTGGGACCGAGCCCCTCATCGGGCTCCCTGCTCAGCGGGAGCCTGCTTCCCCCTCTGCCTCTCTCTCTCTCTCTCTGTATCTCTCTCTCTCCCTCATGAATAAATAAATAAAATCTTTAAAAAAATAAAATAAAATAAATAAATGCCATCAATAAGTCCCATCAGTATCGACTGTACCTATGATGTCATCACCAATAGAAATCAAAGATATTTTCACATCCCCTTACAGTTGTATTCATATCAAAATATCACTTATACTCATCACTACTTCAAAAGTACGGAGGTTATTAAACCTTCCCCTTATTATTTATTATCTTATTATTTAGTAGTGGATTAATAAAGAGATATGTGTATTAAATTATTATTATTTTTATATTTTAATAACTGTACCTCAGTACAAATTTCAATCTAGTTTTCTATTTTATCCACTTAAAAACATTTCTAGGAGCACCTGGGTAGCTCAGTCGGCCCCTGCTTGTGCACTCTCTCTCTCACGCACTCTCTCTCTCAAATAAATAAAATCTTTAAGAAAAAAAAATTCCTAAGGAATCTTATAGGCTTTACCAATTTGACAAAGTGGTCCATAGCTCACACACATACACACACAAAACAGGTTTTATTTTTATTTTTTTAAGATTTATTTATTTGTTTATTTATTTATTTATTTATTTATTAGAGAGAGAGAGAGCGAGAGAGCATGAGCAGGAGGAGGGGCAGAGGCAGAGGGAGAAGCAGGCCCCCCACTGAGGAGGGAGCCAGACGAGAGACTCGATCCCAGGACCCTGGGACCATGACCTGAGCTGAAGGCAGATGCTTAACCAACTGAGCCACCCAGGAGCCCCCCCCAAACAAATTTTAATACCCTGAAATACGGGTTTCCTTTCTGTTCCTGTAAATTTTGGAGCAGGTTGGGTGGCCCTACTGCACTGCAACTACCCCACATAGCTCCAAATGACCCCAGCGAGCTCCCCAGTGCCGCTTCCTTCCTGGGTCCCGGCACCCAGAGCAGAGCACTTTCCCCAGCCTCTCTGGAGGAATCCCTCCTTCACATCACAACCTTGGGGCAGAGGTCCTCTCAGTTCTCCCGGGAATTACTGACCCAGCACAGACCCCATGGATCCTGCGGGCGACAAAGCTACTCTTCTGGGCACCCCTAGGTGAGCACAGGGCGCACGTGGTTCACTTGCTTGACCAGCTTACCACTCTTCTAAGCTAATTCCACTTCCACCCTTCTTTATTCCCCCAGACCACACTAGGACTCTTCGCTGTGTCCTCCTTGGCCAGGATCCTCATGCAGCAAGCGTCTCCAGCTCGTCGCTGCTCAGCTGCTGTAATTTTACTCTGGGTCTCACTGGAACGTTCAGTTGGGATATAACCTGACGATGTGAGTGCTTACACACCCAGGCTTCCCACCCGCAGCCATCTCCCTTCTCCCTGGGTGGATGACCCTTGGGATGTTTCCCATGCTTTTGGCTTTCTTGACCCCCCCCCCACTGCTGGCCCGTTGTTGACCTGCTGTCCTACAGCTCTCCGGTGTGACCTTACCTTCCAGTGCTACTTCCTCTATACCCTCCCTTCACTCTCTCCCTCATCCGACCCATATGGCGTCCCTCCACCACGTATTCTGCTCATGCCTCCGCCTTTGACCCCAAGATGCCCTTCCATTAGAGGAAGTGGCCCTGCCTTATCTGGATATAGCTGCCCATCCGTTGGAGGGGAGAGAGGAGAGACCCCACCTGAGACATGCATCCTGTTCTCTTCTTTGAAGTGTTCTTCTCAGTTGGTCTCTCTTGTAGAGGCCTAAAGTCCTTCAGTGGAAGCAGGAAAAGGATGCATTCCCGCTTACAACTGTTGGCTCCAGGATCACAATGGTGGGAGCCATTCTGCTTTGCCCAAACTGCCTCTTTCTCCCTGTGATGACGCTGCATCCAGTGCTCCATGGGGAGTGTGCGGAAGTAGATGGAGACAGCCCCCAACCCTTGTCTGTGACACTCACCCAGGTGAAGGAAGAACGAAGGATTCTTAGATGGATACTGGCTGGCACGCGACCCCCAAGCAGGTGAGCTGGCCATGGGCCGCCCTGCCAATAGGGGTGCTCCTCTGCCCGCAGGCTGGTGGCAGTCCCCCGAGGTGCTGCGGGCGACCGACGGTCTATCGCGGTAACTGCTGCTCAAGAGCTTATTGCCTCGAAAGCCAGCAGAAAATCCCTTCCCGTCTCCCAGCTGCTCCGGTACCTGGAGATGAACGTGCTCCGGAAGCGGAGCGCCAGCACGCGGCTCCCCAGCCCATTTTGCACCTGCTCCCCGGTGCTGGATCTGGGGCGCGCTTTGACAACGCATTTGTCCGCACGCTTGAAAACTCCAGCTTTCCCGCCACTCGTCTTTCCCTCCTTTCCTTGCCCGGGGCTCTGAGTGACCTCCCCACCCAGATGTTTTCCGTGACTTTGTTGCACTTTTCTGTGCCTCTTCATCCCGGGACGCGAAACCAGAGGTGGGGCCGGGAATACAGAGGCGGCCTGCAGCGCCCCCCACCACCCCGGGGCGGCGGGCAGGTGCGCACCACTCTGCGGGAGAAACCCAGAGACTGCGGGTCTCCCGGATCCCCACGCAGGGAAGAGGGACAAGTGAATGGGTCCGGTTCCTACTGCTGCCCTCGTGAAGGACCACAAACTGGCGTAAAACAGCAGCAAGATTCTCACCGTTCCGGAGGCTAGAAGTCCGAGATCAAAGTGTGGGTAGGTTGGAGTCCTTTTTGGGGTGATTTTGGAGTACTGGGTTCCATGCCTTCTAACCTCTCTGGTGGTGGTGGGCCATCCTTGGCATTTCTCGGGGTAGAGCAGCATCCCTTGTCCCTGCCTCTGCCATCAGGCACCCTTCTCCCTGGGTCTCCGTGACCAACCTTCCCTCTCCTTATAAGGGCACCAGTCGTAATGGATTGAGGACATTTCTAATGCAGTATGGCCTCATCTTCACTTGATGACATCTGCAAAAATTCCATTTCCAAATAAGGTCATATTCACAGATTCTGGGTGGATATGAATTTGTGGGGTAGGGGAGGGGGAGGGACGTTACCAACCCCCATATAAGCAGGAAGGGAAGGAGGGGAATAAAAAGACAAAAAAAGACACAGAGACAGAGAGAAGATGAGTGAGGAGGAAAGCAGAAGAAATGACAGCCAGATGACAGAAAGGCGCCAGGCCAAGGGAAAGAAATCAGGGACAGGAAAAACCATGGGAGAGAAAGGGGACTCACACTTATTCCATTTTTACTGGTGCCCCCAGCACGCTGGAACCTTCAACTCACTCATGCGTCCATCAGATATTTCTGAAGACTGTCCTAGTGTCAGGCACTGCTGTAAGCGGGCCAGGCGACCAGACACAACCAAAAACCATTTGTCCCTCCTGAGTCCTGGGCGCGCTGCGGGCTGGTGCGTTCTGCGGGCGCTCCCAGGGGACTGACAAGGTGAGACACCTGCTCAAGGTCCCGTGGCCAGGAAGCGGCCGATGGAACATTCCAGTGAAGGCTCCCCTTGTTTTCCATCCAGGCCCAGTAAGAAAAGGAAAGCCTTGTGCTCTGAGAGGGTCATGGTAGAAAGTTCCCCACGTTGTCATGTTACTTTACTGGCAGCAAGACAATTCTGAGCCCTGCCCTGCAGAGAGCACACGGGCCATGACTGGCCCACATACCCCGCTGTGGGCTCTCGGCCCCTCTCCAGCACAGTTGCCCCCGGACCACAGCTGCTAGTGGGCAGGGTGCCTCCCGCGTGTCCCTCCTGGAATAGGGATCCAGAGCCCAGGCCTTGGCTGTGGAGCTGACCTGGGGGTTTGGGGTGCCCATATGGGTGAGCATGTCAGATGGATGTGCATCCCCCTTCACCCCAGGCTGGCCCCCAACCTCTGTCCTCCACACACACAACCCCCCGGCGTCCCCCACCAGCACCCTGAGGTATCTCTCTCACACCCAAGCCCAGAAGCATGAGGGACCCACAGCCACAGTTGTGAGGCCTGTTCCGTCTCCCTCGGGTCCTGCACCATCCGCCATCCTAGGCTGGCTCAGCCCTCGCCCCTCGCATCTGCAGACCGCTGGCTCTCCCCACTTTGCTCCCCATTCTAGCTCTCTGGTTGGCGGCCTTCTCTTGGCCTCGAGGTGGAGGCTTCCTGCTCCGCCACGGGCATCTGTCTCCTCCCTCTCTGTTTCCTTCCTGGCCTTCCTCTCATCGTTGCTGGCTGCTGGAACATCTCCTTCTCTCCAGGGTCCTCCTTGCCCATGCTCTGCTTGGTCCTGCTGCCCCTCAGAATTTGTGATTCAACGACATTGAACTCCTCTTCTTTCCCTGGACCTGCGCTCCCGGTTCAGCACCTGGTGAGGAGTCGAGATTCCTCCCCCTGCCGTGGAGCTGGGAGCCTGAGGGTCATGGTGGACTCCTGCCCTCCCCACCCTGCCCCCAGCTGCTCAAGCACCAGCCCTGCCTTCTGGATGTCTCTCCACCTCCATTGCCCCTCCCTGAGGCCCAGCAGCGCCTTGCTGCTTGACTCCACACTCACCTCCTAAGCAGTGCCCCTCCCGTCCATCCCTGTACAGAAGCCAGGAGGAGCTTTTGGAAATACATACCTGATTACTACATCCTAAATGATGCTTACATATTCTGAGACTTTAAAAACATTTTTCTAGGCTTCCCTTTGCCAACAGTCTTTTCGCAGTCTGGTTCCAGCCTACTTTGTAAGCCTTGAGTCCTCTACTCCTCCATAGACCAGCCTCCACATGCACACACATGCGCACCCATACACACTCATGCACACTCATGCACACGTGTACACACATGCACACTATGCTCTAAGTCATGCCCAACTATTCAATTGTGTGTGCAATTATTTACAGAGTACCAACTATATGTGCTTGGGATACTACACTGACATTCGTACCATTTCTCAAACATATCACATACATGTTTCCTGTGTTATTTCTACTATTCGCTATGTTGGAAATATCTTCCTCCCTTTCAGCCTAATGTGGCCCTGTCCCTTTTCTTTGAGATTTGGCTCAGCGGCACCTCTTATGTTGTATTTTGTTTGCTTCCCAGGTGGAGTGGATACCGTGATACGTGTCTTATCCGCCTGGCTCAGTTGGAAATGACAGCCCTGTGGGTGGGGACCCGAGTCACTAATTTTATGCATCTCAGGGCCTGATATGAGGGTCCAGCATGCTTGCTGCATGAGCAAGGGAACACATGTCCCAGCAGCGTTCTGACTCTCTCCACATGTCTCGGTCATCCCTCCAAAGCTCTGGTCCCCAAGCCACAAGTCGTGCACAGCCAGAGGTGGTATAGTCTTGATGTCCTTCAGGCCCAGCAGCAGCCGGGGGGTGTCCTCAGGAGAGCAGTAGGTGCTTTGTCCCCTACCATTGCTGCATGGCAACTCAGTGGTCACGTACCCAAGGGAACCTGGCTTCCCTACCAAATCCCTTACACTTGATTGGAGAAATGGTGGAAAAGCCAAAGTTAGGGACTTGCCTGAGAAGCCCCTGATAGGGGCATCACCGGGGCCCCGCTCGTCATCGGAGGCCACGTGTGTCCCTCCTTGGCCCACCTTTTCCCAGGGACAGATCATCGGGGGTGGCTCACTCCCAGTGGGTAACTGGGCTTCCCCAGGGTGAGCGACAAAGAATCAGAGCAGTTGGGCATTTCAATTCTGGCCTGGGGGTTTTCACGCTCTCCTCTTTCCCTCTTGGAGGCAACATCGCAGTTAAATACTGAGGGATTTCTGCAGAAATGTAACATACAACCCTAGGAGCAATTCTGTTTCTTGGAATGAGTCTAGCTTGGCTTAGAGGGTTTGTTCTTTTTTTTTCCTCTCCCAATTTAATGAACCAAGTATTTAGGAAATTAGCTCACAGAGTCATGCCACCAACTCCAAATTAGAGCCATCTGTACAGATAAAACATTTGGGAGCTTTTGTGCCACAGTGGGCTGAGATGTGTAGCTCATTCAGTCACCGAGGACGCACTTTATCCCTGAGTTTCTTTTTTTTCCCCTAACACAGAAGAAGCCTCAGTCAGCGCGTAGGAAACAGGAAGGAACCCGTTGTTTTAAATAGCAGGCAGCAGAGAATTGACTCATTATGGTCTGTTCATTCAGCGAGTGACAGCCAGAAGGCGGCCCGCTCAGTCCCCACATTCCCAAGATGCAGGTCAAGGGGCATGGCCAGGATTTTCTCACAGACAGTCTGGAAGAAGCCAGGGCGAGCCCTTTCCAAGGGAATTGGTGAAGCCCGAGGTTTCTGTCTGGTTACACTTTCCACTTTACACGAGGACTTTACAACAACTAGTGTCTTTAAAAAAAAAAAAAAAAAAAAAGACAAAAACAAAAGCTCCAGTAAAATCCTACAAGAATACCTGGAAGTCAGACAACATCCTGTGTTTCCCTTCCCTATCCTGATTTACTCTCAATAGGGCAAACACGCTTTTCAAACCTCCTTTCTGATCTTGGCAACAGTCTATTTTCACTTTCCTGGGCTTTGGGCTGTGAGGCAGCAGGAGGGGGTGACCTCTGCAGGGACAGGGGACCCCATGCAAAGTCAGTCTTATGCAGGGAAATGTGCCCCCCATCCAGGGCATTTGGGCACAGGAACCCAAGGGTTAATGTGCTGCAAATCCATCATTGTGACAGCCAAGCGTACCCATTAGTCCTGTCCGAAACTGTCCTGACCTCTGTTTCAATTTTTTTTAAGTGTGTGGTGTTGTTTCTGACATTCAGATTGGACCCCAGGTGTCACGATGGATCCTGCGGGAGAGGAGAGTGGAGGCCATCCTGCACTGCAGCCCACGTCCCTCCAATGGTCCTGTCTTTTTGTCAGTATGGACCCACATCCCCTACTTTCCAACAGATGAGCCAGGGGGCCTTGACATTGACCCACCTAAATCCTTCTTCTAAGCCAGTTGTGAACACTCAGAGCCCCAAGGCTCGTGGGGCTGTCCTCACTGAGTCCTTCCCTGTCCTTTTCAGACAACTTCCTGTCCCCCAGAGGTGGGTCCAAGTATCACACCTCCCATCCCGGTCACTGTCTTTCACAGAGCATAGAGCCATTTGACCAGAAACTATTGTCACCAACAGAAGTGGTCAAAATGTCCTCTTCAGAGCATTGACATTACTCCAACTTTTAGTATAACCCTGGACACTCGAGGCAGCAGAGTATGTAGCATCTTCAAGTGAAAATGTTTCCCTGCCATTGTCTTTTTCTAGAACATGCCAAACAATCAAGGTTCTCGGTGTATGCAGGAGGTGGACTAAAATCCTGGACGTTGAGGGTAGAGAGTCTTCCACCTTTTCATTTTCTTCAAAGCCATTTTGTATCCTACAGGTGTCAGTATAAGCCAAAGAATGGGTCTCATTACAGATGAAAAGTTAGAGTAACTACATGATTTATTGTCTAAATCTGGACACCGTTGAGTGAAAAAGAGAGCTATTAATAATTATGCCAAAACAACAAGTGTAGATGGTGACTGTCCCAGGAAAACTGGAACATAAGAGTCATCCTATCAGCTGTGTCAGCTAAGCTGGTGTCAGCTCCAATTTTGGACATTCATTTGGGGGATCCAAGTGACCCTGGGCCCAACGGGGTAGAGTGGATGGAGGAAGGGAAGGAAAGTGACTGTCAGCAACCATGACCATCTGAAGCTATACAGGGATGGGGAGTGGGGAGAAAGGGGATTAGCTCATCCCAGAGAAAGCTGGCTTTGCTGCAGACTTGAGGAAAGCCAGGCTCCTTTTCTTGTCTGAGCAGCTCACTACTCTCAACAAAGTGACTGAGTTCTGCCAACTTCCTCTCCACGTCCAAGAGAGAGCAAAGTACTGAGTAGTACTGAGTTCAGAATTTCAAGCCCACTCTCCTCCCTCAGGCCTCTGTGAAGTCTATCAGAAGACAGACTCAGGTCTGCAACACTCATTCATCTGTGGCTTCTAGGCAGAAGGCATTGTCCTTTATCCATTCTAAACAGGCAGAGTGACTGACCCATTGCTCCAGATGCTTTCCCCGCCCCCCCCCCAACTGAACAAAGCCAGAGGGTCAGATGTCATCTCCAGCCAGCAGTTTGGTAAGAAACAACTTCCTCTAGTTTCAAGGACAAAATTATCTGAAATAATCATATTGTAACTGTTCTCTCCTCATACCCCAAAGAATCAAAGTGTTCTTAACTATTTGATGGAAACTTCTTCATTCACTTAGAAAAGGTTATTCCCTTCTTCTAGAGTAGAAACTCAACTGGCCTACAAAATACTATTATACAACAGCGCTTATCCTCAACCTCTAGGCAAGAATTATATTGAAATTATACTGAAATATTGAAATGATCCAAAATGGCTACAAAGATAAAATTTTCCTTCCAGAATCCTGGTGCACTGAGTAGAAGACTTAAGAAAACTCCATTATATACCATAACATATCATTTGAAAGGGGAAAAAATCCTCTATGTAACCATAAAAAGGAATAAGGAACAAGCATATATTTTGCATCTCCATATAAATTCTACTGAATAATAGATTAGAAATGAAAATCCGTTTTCATTTGGAGTCAGTTCTCTCATTTCATTCTTTCATATTCCCTGGGTAAAATTATCATTGGCAGTAGTGATCACAGTCTAGTAAAGACTGTGATCTCCCAAAAGGCAAAAATTTTGCTTCATTCATTTTTTTTTCCAGGAAAGTGTTCAACAAATATTTGATAAATATGTAGATAAAAAGTCATAATAAGCAGCAAATTATGACAATAAATATAAATGGCTTAAATTTCTCCAAAGACTCAGATTAAGTTGTGAAGCAAAATCCAAAACTTTTCTGCTTATAAGGTGATATCTAAAGCATAAAATCAATAACATAAAGTGCTAAATATAAAAGGACTGTGGTAGTCAAAAATAAGAAGAAACATAAGCACAGAGAAAAGATCAATTAATATAGCAGAAGTGGAATTTAAGACAAAATGTTAAAACAAAATAATTTCATATTGTCAAAGGTAAAATCAACTGAATTTGAGAGAATTCCTTATTTTGTGGGTTTTCATTTGTTTGTTTGTTTAGGGGTGTGCCAAAGAGCCATTCTGGGATTTATTTATTCAATACATTGCTTTCTTTCTTTACCAAGTATGGCAACAAATTATATAATGTAAAAAATCTAGAAATACATAAAATACTGACTGAAACAAAGTTGCCATGGGATGTTCTAATGAATTTGTGATGTACCAGTAACAGATAAAGATGGAAGATATGAACAATAATTATAATAAATTATGTTATGTTGAGTTCTGCTTCTGATGAAGATATAAAAAGATATTCTCACTCTCACCTTTACAACCAAAACAAACTGGATAAGCTACAAAATCCTAGTTTTTTAGAACCCATCAGAGAGCTGAGAATGCAAAGTAACCTCAGTGGATTCAACCACCAAAAGTGCCAAGCTATCTGTAGGAAATAAGATACCTACAACTGCTTTTATGCCTGCCAAAGGCTGAGAGGCAGAACAGAAGAGCTGGAAGAGATACCACCAGAGGTATGTGGGTCTTCCACCAAGTTCAAGGCAGCCAATCTATGAAGGTAGCGGAACAAAATGGGAAAGCTGAGAAAATTCAATATGAGATGCTCTGGACTTTTGACTGCCATGAGATGAAGTAGGGAAGGATAGCTGAAGGAAATTGCTCCAGGAATTCTAGGCAGACTGATACAGAAAATCTGGGGCAAAAGCAAAGAGAACTCATCACACCTCAAAATGCTGGCGGGCTCCTAAACCAAATGAGAGATCTCTTCTGTCTCAAAAAGCTGTCAGCTTAGCCATAAAAACAAGTTTTCCAGAGTGTTACTTACTCAGACACCAAGACCCAGAGAAGGGAAAGTTCTGATTATACTCTCAAAACACATGTATCTACCAGTTAGCCAAATCGAAATAAAGCTGCAATAAAATACAGACCCAACTATACAAATTTTAACTCAGCCTCTCAATTCTAGTATCCCTTCCTGGAAGTAAATACTGTTTGTTTCACTCTATTGTTCTTTTATATAAAATGGCTGACATCAATAAAAAATTAGAAGACACATGAAAACCCAAGAAAATATGATTTATGATCAAGAGAAGAAATAACAGAAGCAAACAGATCATCTCTGGAATTATCAAACAGGGAATTTTAAAATAACTATAATAGAAATGCTAAAGTATCTAGTATGGAGGTAGAAAATATGCAGGTAATTTCTAGAGACACGGAAGTATAACAGAATCAAATGAAAATGTTGGAAACAAAAAATACAATATTACAAAGAAAGGACTCAATTGATGGCCTTATGGCAGACTGGACTCAGCAAAGGAAAGAATCAGTAAACTTACAGACAGAGCAATAGAAAATTTCCAAACTGATACGAAGATAGAGGTGAATGAATGAAAAGAACAAAACAAAGAATTTGAGATCTATGAGATATATCAAATATCAAACATTTTACTGTACGTGTAATTGGAGTCCTGGGGAGAAAACAGAAAGAAATGGACAAAAGAACATTTGAGCAGATAATGGCCAATAAATTTCCAAATCCAAAATCCAAAAAGCTCAGCAAGTCTCGAGTACAGGCAATTAAAAGAAAACCGTACCTAGGCACAACATATTCAAACTACTGGAAATCAAATACAAACATCAAATCTTAAGAGCAACCAGGGAAGAAGGCTATGTTATTTCTTTTTATTTTTAATTTTTTTAAATTATTATTTCCTTATTTATTTTATTTTTTAATTTAAATTCAATTAACATATAATGTATTATTGGTTTCAGAGATAGAGGTCAGTGATTCATCAGTCTTCTATAATACCCAGTGCTCATTACATCACATGCCCTCCTTGATGTCCATCACCCAGTTACCCCCTCCCCCACCGCTCTCCCCTCAAGCAACCCTAAGTTTCTTTCCTATGATTAAGAGTCTCTGTGGTTTGTCTCCCTCCTCTGATTCATCTTGTTTATTTTTTCCTCTCTTCCCTTTTGATTCTCTGTCTTATTTCTTAAATTCCACATATGAGTGAGATAATATGATCATTGTCTTTCTCTGATTGACTTATTCCACTTAGCATAATACCCTCTAATTCAATTCCAAGTCATTGCAAACAGTAAGATTTCGTTTTTTTGATGGCTGAGTAGTATTCCATTGTATATATATATGCCACATCTTCTTTATCCATTCAAGAAGGATATGTTATTTCTCACCAGCAACAATGGAGAGCAAAGGGCGATAGAATGATATCTTTTTTAAAGTGCTGAAAGAAAAAAATTAAAGTAAAATTCTATATCCAATACAAAGCTGCTTCAAAAATGAAGGCCACATGAAGATATTTTCAGACATACAAAAACTTAAATCATTTCCAGGACACTGGATTGCTAAAAGAAGACATACAAGAAATGTTAAAAGATTTTTTTCAGACTGAAAGAATTATATCTTTCTGAAGGGAAACAATACAGCAGATGGAACACATAGAACCCCCAGTCTGCAGGAAGGGATGAAGAGCAACAGGAAGGGTAAACATCAGTGCAGTTAATATAAAAGATTTCATCTTTGTAGTTGTATGAGTGTGTGTGTGTTCAAGCATGTGTGTAATTTTTTAAAATAATTTAAAAACATTATTGAATATTTAAACCCAAAGTAATAGTATGTACTGTGGGCTTCATAGTGTAAGACAATAACACAAAATACAAAATGGAGCAAATGGAATTCTTACACAGCTCAAGAAGTAATATATTATTAGAAGGGAGATTTTGAGCAACCATTAAAAGAAATATCACAAAGAGTTATAGTTAAAAAGTCAATACAAGGGGAAAAATAGAATACTAAAAAATACACAGCTAACCTACCCACCCCTAAAAAAGGCAAGAAATAGGAGGAGGGGCAACCAGGAAGATACTCAACCAAGAGTATAAGATGAGTTAAGGCTACAGATCTACCGTATAGCTCAGAGCCCATAGTTCATTGTATCGTATACTCCAGAATTTTTTTTTTAAAGATTTTATTTATTTGACAGAGAGAGACACAGCGGGAGAGGGAACACAAGCAGGGGGAGTGGGAGAGGGAGAAGCAGGCTTCCCACGGAGCAGGGAGCCTGATGTGGGACTCAATCCCCGGACCCTGGGATCATGACCTGAGCCGAAGGCAGACACTTAATGACTGAGCCACCCAGGCGCCCCACTCCAAAATTTTCTAAGAGGGTAGATCTTAAGTTGAGTGTTCCTACCACACACACACACAAAAAAAAAAAAGGAAGAAGAAGAAAAAAAGAGGGTGGGAGAAAACTTTTGGAGGTAATGGATAGCTTTGTGGCATAGATTGTGGTGAAGGTTTCACAGATGTATACTTTCTCCAAACTCATCAAGTGTTATATACATTAAATATGTACAGCCTTTTGTATGTCAATAATACTTCAAAGGAGTGGGTTTTTAAAGTCAGGAAAGAAGAAACAAAGGGAAACAGAACTAATGAGATGAATAATAACCAGTTCACCTGGGAGACATAAATCTAATCATATAATAATTACATTGAATGTAAACAGGACAAACATTCCAATTAAGGGTCAGAATTGGACAAACAGGATACAAAAGCAAGATGAAATATATGCTGTTGGGTATAAAGATGCAGGTTTAAAGCAAAGGGTAGGGGGAAAAAATACTATGCAAATTATAAGCATGAGAGAGTTGGCATAGCTCTAATCAGTATCAAACAAAGTAGACTTTAAGTCAATGAGTATTACTAGAGATAGAGGGTCACTTCCTAACTATAAAAGAATCAATTCATCAAGAGGACATGCATATGCAACTCATAGCAGATCTTCAAAATACACTTAGAAAATTAAAAGAACTAAAGGGAGAAATCGGGGTTCCTGGCTGGCTCAGTCAGTTGAGCATATGACTCTTGATCTCAGGGTGGGGAGTTCAAGCCGCACGTTGGGTGTGGCGCCTACTTAAAATTTTAAATAAAAAGAACTAATGGGAGAAATAGACAAAGTCACAAATATAGAGGAAGATTTCTTAACATCCGTCTTTCAATAATTGATGGAAGAAATACTAGTGAAAATATAGAAGATGTGAACAAATAATCAACTAACTTTACCTACTTAACATTTATAGAACAGCTCCCAACTTCAGAGTGTATATTCCTTCTAAATGCACATGAACATTCACCATAATAGACCACAGGCTGGGCAGTAAAATAAATACCGGTGAATAACAAAGGATTGAAAACAATACACAGTATGTTTCCTGACCACAAGGTTGAATTATTTCATGGCTCCTAAAGAAACAAAATGCACATTCTTTTTGAGTTTATGTGAAACAGTTATAAAAATTGATGAAATGCTAGTTAACAAAATCAAATTTTTTCCCGATCAAATTTTGGTCAGCAATTTCTCAGCCCATGTTCTCTGATCTCAAATGATAAAAACTGAAAATCAGGGACACCTGGGTGGCTCAGTCAGTTGAGTGTCCAACTCTTGATTTCAGCTTGGTCTTAATCTCAGGGTCATGGGCTCGAACCCTGCGTTGGGCTCTGCTTTGGATGTGGAGCCTACTTAAAAAAAAAAAAAAAAAAAAAACAAGGGGCACCTGGGTGGCTCAGTCATTAAGCATCTGCCCTCGGCTCAGGTCATGATCCCAGGGTCCTGGGATGGAGTCCCTCATCAGGCTCCTTGCTCAGCGGGAGACCTGCTTCTCCCTCTCCCACTCCCCCCGCCCCTGCTTGTGTTCCCTCTCTCACTGTGTCTCTCTCTGTCAAATAAATAAATAAAATCTTAAAAAAAAAGAAAAAAGAAAAGCTGAAAATCAGTACTCTGGACAAAAACAATGATTTTTAAAATCCTAATCACCTGGATATTGGAAAACAGTCATCAAAGAAGCAATGATTTAAGAAGAAAATTAAGAATCTAGTGGTAGGCTATTCCAAAAAAACAATAAAATATGACCATTACTGAAACCAGTTGGGTTCAAAGAAGAGTTAAAGGGGGAGGGGAGTGGAATAGAAGGAGCACAGAGGATTTTTAGGGCCATGAAACAACTCTGTATGATACAATAATGGTGGAGACATGCCATCACAAACTTGTCCAAACCCATAGAATGATAGCATGAAGACTGAAGCCTTGGGGAAGCCTGGGTGGCATAGTCGGTTAAGCATCCAACTCTTGGTTTCAGCCCAGGTCATGATCTCAGGGTCATGAGAACAAGCCCTGCATCAGGCTCTGCACGCAGCTTGGAGTCTTCTTAAGACTCTCTCTCTTTTTCTCCATCTGCCTCTTCCCCCACATACTCTCTTTCTAAAATAATTAAATCTTAAAAAAAAAAAAAGACTGAAGCCTTAGGTAAGCTCTGGACTTCAGGCAATTATGATAGATCAATGTAGGTTCACAGATTGTAACAAATGTACCAGTCTGGTAGAGGATGTTGATATGGAGGAGGCTGTGCATGTGTGGGAGCAGGGAGTACAGGTGCCCCAATGTAGGTCTTTTATAAAAGCAAAGTAATGAAACATGAACTTTCAGAAAGCAGGGAGATACTCTGCTTTATGTCATTTTACAGAAGTTTTCATGAAAACTCTCTACTTTTGGATAGTAGGAGGAACCCATATATAGGAAATCTCTGTTGACCTTCTGTCAGTTTTGCTGTCAACCGAAAACTGCTCTAAAAATTAAGTCTATTCTTTTTTTATAAAAGGAGCTAAACTCAAAGGAAACATCACAGCCTTAAATGTTTTTATTATTTAAAATAATAATAAAAAGAAATAAAAAATAAGGAAATAAACTAAAATGAGAACATAAAAGTAGAGAAAATAAATTAGTAGAAAAATGAATAAGTTAATTAAAATCTAGTTCTTTGACAAAAAACAAAATTGCTTAACATTTGGCAAATATAAAAGAAGACTTCCAAATGGCCAACAGACACATGAAAAAGTGCTCAACATCACTTGGTATCAGGGAAATCCAAATCAAAACCTCAATGAGATACCACCTTACACGAGTCAGAATGTCTACAATTAAGAAGTCAGGAAACAACAGATGTTGGCGAGGACGCAGAGAAAGGGGAACCCTCCTACACTGTTGGTGGGAACGCGAGCTGGTGCAGCCACTCTGGATAAAAGTATGGAGGTTTCTCAAAAAGTTGAAAATAGAGCTACCCTACGACCCCGCAATTGCACTACTGGGGATTAACCCCAAAGATACAAATGTAGGGATCCGAAGGGGTACGTGTACCCCAATGTCCCCAATAGCAGCAATGTCCACAATAGCCAAACTATGGAAAGAGCCAAGATGTCCATCAACAGATGAATGGATAAGGAAGATGTGGTATATATACACAATGGAATAGTATGCAGCCATCAAAAAAAACGGAATTTTGCCATTTGCAACAACATGGATAGAACTAGAGGGTATTATGCTAAGCGAAATAAGTCAATCAGAGAAGAAGTATCATTTGATCTCCCTGATATGAGGAATTTGAGAAACAAGACAGAGGACCATAGGGGAAGGGAGGAAAAAATGAAACAAGATGACACCAGAGAGGGAAACAAACCATTAAGAGACTCTTAATCTCAGGAAACAAACTGAGGGTTGCTGGAGTGGTGGGGGGTGGGAGGGATGGGGTGGCTGGGTGATGGACACTGGGGAGGGTATGTGTTATGGTGAGCGCTGTGAATTGTGTAAGACTGATGAGTCACAGACCTGTACCCCTGAAACAAATAATACATTATATGTCAAAAAAAAAAAAAAAAGAAGAAGATAGTAGGAAGGAAAAATGAAGGGGGGAAATCAGAGGGGGAGATGAACCATGAGAGACTATGGACTCCGAGAAACAAACTGAGGGTTCTAGAGGGGAGGGGGGTTAGGGATGGGTTAGCCTGGTGATGGGTATTAAGTAGGGCACGTACTGCATGGAGCACTGGGTGTTATACGCAAACAATGAATCATGGAACACTACATCAAAAACTAATGATGTACTGTATGGTGATTAACATAACATAATAAAATAAAATTTAAAAAATAAATAAATAAGTAAATAAATATTATTTCCTTTGACCAAAAATATTTAGCAAATATAATAAAGAAAACTGTCTTAACAACAAAAAAAAGGTTAGAAATAAGAAAATGATAAACATCAGAGATAAAAAGATTAAAACTATACATGATTTTGTGGTCATAAATCTGAAGATCTTAAAAAAATGCTTTTTCTAGTAAATATAGATAGCCAAATCAATGCAACCAGATGTGGAAAGTTTGAAATCAACAGAACCTACGGAAGTGAGGCAGGAACCACCTCCAAAGTAGACTCAGCACCTGACATTTCCTTGTGGATTTCTTTTAAATTGTCAAGGTGAGATTAACTCCTATGGTACATACACCTTTTCAGAAAGTACCAAAAAAGGAAGGAAAGTTACCTAATTTATTTAATAAATCACATAACCCTGACACCAAAATCCAATGAAGAAGGAAGGTAAAAGGGCAGAGAATCATTGGCGCAGGCCATGGCGGGTCGGAGAGAGCCAGGGGAACCATCCAGATCACTGATCTTTTGGTGCTGGGCCAAGAGAGCAGAAATGCTGAGATAAAACCAGGAAGGTGGACACAGGCAGACATGAGTCATTTCCATTTTGAATATACATATACACACACATATGAAAGAAAAAGAAAAAGAAATGACAAAACTATTTTTCAAATATAAAAACGTTTAACAAAAACACTTTCAATACTTAAAAAATAAAAATAAATACAACTGCATTAGAGCATTATGTGGAGATTGTGCCATGAGTGCACGTGAAGCCTATAAGGAAGGGCAATCCTGGGCGCCTGGGTGGCGCAATCGTTAAGCATCTGCCTCTGGCTCAGGTCATGATCCCAGGGTCCTGGGATCGAGCCCCACATTGGGCTCCCTGCTCAGCGGGGAGTCTGCTTCTCCTTCTGCCCCTCCCCTAGCTTGTGCTCTCTCTCCCTCACATTTATAAATAAATAAAATCTTTAAAGAAAAGAAAGAAGGGAGATCTTTTCGGCAACAGCCCCCACACATAGCTTGTGTAGATTCCACTAAGGCCAAGAGCAGAGTGTGTAAGCGGACAGAAGAGCAGAAACTGTAAACGTTCCCAGAAACAACTCCTTTCCTGTTTCTGCCTCCTGAGTGTGAGTGAGGTGCCATGCAGGGTATACCTTGGCTGCCAACAGCATTACCATTTAGGATGAGCGAGTACCAGAACCACAGTGTTTCTATTATGTGCCATTACCTCCAAAGTTCCAATCATGAAATCTGCAGAAAGAGATGTTGCTAACTAACGTAACTTGACATTGGGCACCTGTCTCTGCCAGGGATTACCTGCCACTTCCCAGTTTCTCCTTCCCAGGCCTGCAGAGGCCCAGGGCGAGGTTGGATGGACCAAATAGAGCCCGGTGTGCAGCCCAGAGCCCTGCTGCCTTCTTTCCCCAGGCCCTGTGCTTATTTTATCCCCCTGTTCCCGTCTCATTTGTCATTTACTATAATTTTTATTCCCAGGTGTCTCTTTGGTTTCACTTGGCAAACTGGCCACCTGGCCTCCTTGACAGCTTCTGGCCAATCCGATATTAACAGAAATAGTGTGTTCGATTTCTAGATGTCATTAAAGGAAGAGGCAGGCCCTTATCTTCCATTTTTCTCCTTCCTGCCGGCTGGAATGCAGCCATGAGGATAAAGCTGAGGCAGCCATTTGGACCATGAGGTAAACTGGAGGAATTGAGCCCTACACAGTGGACCAACAAGATGTAAGGAGTGGAGGGATCAGCCCCAAAAGCGGTGTGAATCTGAGGCACCAAAGAGAAGAGATTGTCCCAGCACTGGCCTCCTCCTACCTGCTGGGAGAGCTTGGGAGAGCTTGGGAGCCCAGCAGGATTGGGTCCCCCTTTGCTAGGGAGGAAAGACCGCCCGTCCCAGCTAAGGCTGGGATGGGACACTGACCCTCCTAAGGTAACACCATCAGCAGTCACCTGCTCTGCTGATCACCAGCTGCCGTTCTGCTTTGTATGGGCTGGAGCTCCTACCCACTTTCAACTTCTAGAAAGACGCCAGAGAAATGATGCTGGTGTTAAGCCAGGCAGAATTAGCGCTGCTTCTTGTTTTTATCCCAGATTAGTTTAATAATTGTCTTTGTAGGTCTTATTCAGAGATCCTCACAATTGCTACCTAATAGCTCCTTTGGTTTTACACTCGAGAGAATCAAATACAACTAAGCCTCAGAAGCCCCAACAGGAATTATCAATGAAGGACTGATGCGCCCTAGAATTCCTTTTAGACCAAGGGCCCAGTTCTGAGATATATACTGGTGTAGGGACCCCCATCTCACACCCTCAGGAGCACATCCCCCCAGCTGTGGACACCTAACTCCTGCTCTCCACCCTCTCACCGGGCATCTCTCTAAGGGCGAGAGCTCTCCCTTCCATCCAGAGCTGGACGCCACACCTTCTCCCCAAGCTGGCTGGCTGGTCTGGGGAATCCTTGAGGGGTTACAGCTACATAGATCCCCGCCAAACCTTGATGGACTCCTGGAAGGAGGAGCAAGAAGAACCCAGGCAAGTGCAGAGAGATGAGGAGGAACCAAGCCAACTTAACAACACCCCAGGGAGTCTCCTGTGAGGCTTCTCTGACAATTCCCCAGAGACTGCATGTCCCACTCTGCAGTAAGTGGGCAATACAGCGTGGCTATAACCTACATGTCAGCTACATCTTCTGGCCACTTAAAATCTAGTGAGGTTGGCTCACACTTCTTTCCCATGACTCATGGGTGTCCAAAGCATCCCTAGAGATTTCACATATCCATTTGGGGACTTAAGTTATATGGTCATATCTGTCTCTGCCTGACAGCCTGGATTCATGTTACACTGACCAACATGTGAAAGTCAGACCCTTCTTGATTTGCAGACACCCAGGGCGACATTAGAAACACTTACCCATTGGGGCGCCTGGGTAAATCAGTCGGTTAAGCGTTGGACTCTTGATTTCGGCTCAGGTCATGATCTCAGGGTTGTGAGATCCAGCCCTGTGTCAGACTCAGCACTGGGCTGGGCCTGGAGCCTGCTTTTGACTCCCTCTCTGCCCCTCCCCCTCCTCTCCCCTCTCTAAAGCAAAAACAAACAAACAAACAAAAAACAAAAAAAAACCCACCTCATTTGGCTACACCCCCATCACCTCCTCACTTCTCTTCACCATTTGTTGTCTACCTAAGAGTCATCTTCTGCTTTCTCCTTGCTAATGAAAACTCATTTTATTCAACCATACGGTCCATGCTCTCCAAAGGTGAGCTCTCCAACAGGACCAGAAGGTGAACCACGATGGGCCCGTGGGATCATGACAATCCCATTGCCCTTTGCCAGGGTGGGTTTAGGTATAGGCACCTGAAAGCAGAAATATCAGATCTGGCCAGTGGTCTGAAGGGAAGTGTCCGAGAAGCTTCTGGAAAATATTTTCCTTCTTAGTAAAAGTAAAAAGATACAAAAGGAAAATTCCTCTCTTACTCCCTTCCCACCCTGCTTTTGAGCTCAGCTATATGAGCTCACTGTGTCCAGTGTTACACAGATGTGTCACAACCAGAACAGTGATGCAGGCAGGCAGGAGGAGCCCAGGCCCACCCTAAGGACCCCTCCTCACAATCACCCATGGTCCAGCCACTTCCTGAGAGAGCTTCTGCTTCTTCTGGTCAAAAGTTTGACCACAAACAGCCTGTCACCATCTGACAGTCCTCTTTCATCTCCTCTCTCTGTTCCTCTCAGGTGAAGATAAAAATTTTTCCCCATTTTCTGCTGAAAGGCAGTTTAAATAGCTCTTCTACCTTGCTTGGGTCCCTGCCAAAACCATGCCTTCCATAGTCTCTTCTTGTAACCCAAAGAGCTTAGTCAAATGTTTCCCCCAACAAAGAAAATTCCCTCTCTAGGAAGAATCCTGGTTCTGGGCCTGAATAAGATTTTTGTCTAAAAAAAATAAATAAGTAAAAGATAAATAAATTCAGGGCAGATCCCATTCAGGGATCTCTAAGAGTAACTTACCCTGACAAATCATGGGAGGCCCTGGCTGTCCTTGGCTAGAGAGGCTGAACCCCTTAAACAGAACGTACCTTTCACTCATTCGCTCTGTCATTCAACATATATTTATTGAGCACATACTATATGCTGGGCTGGGTGTTATGGACCCTGCATGGGCAAAAAGAGAGAACTTCCCTCCCTACGTGGAACTTACATTCTAAAGGGGTAGACAGATAGCCACAAAAAACATACGACTAAACTGGCAAAATAGTTGCAAATTATAATTATTCCTCTGAGGGAAGTAAAGACTGTTGACATTTAAGTGTATTCCTAAAGTCTAATAGAAAGCTCCCGATTCCAACACTGACCAGAACAGTGCTCTGGGTGCTGAAGCAGGAAGGAACTCCGGGTTCGAGGAACTGAAAGTAAATTCTCAGCACAGCGGCCAAGAGGGCAGGGAGGGTGGTGAATGAAGAGAGGCAGCAGGCCCCAGGTCACTGATGGCAAGGAGTCCTCGTTTTAATCTAAAGGCAATGGAAGATCCTGGAAGGGTTTGAAGCGGTCAGGTAACCTGGTCATTCTGCTCTGCGGGGGGAGAATGGGTGGGAAGTGCGTGAGTCTGGAGGGAGAATGCCAATTGGCCTATTTGTCCGGGCCCATCGTTGGTGCCCTTTGTGAAGGAGTGGCAGTGGAGATGCAGAGAAACAGAATATTCAAGACATATCTGGGGAGTAGAAACAAAGAACCTTGCTGATAGATTGAATGTGGAAAAACCACAAGGACATTAGTCCTAAGCTTGACTCTCATGCATATTTCCAGGAAAAATAGCTGAACACAGATTCCCCAAAGACTAAATGTTGAGAAGTTTTATAATGGAACAATGTTCCCTATAAACAATTATAAAGCACTAATAGTATGCCAGGCGCTGTGCTAGGACCCTGGGAACAAAACTACGAAATCCCCCCAGGATGAGAAGAGCAGCGTTCTGGAAGGAGAGTCTGCAGGTGGAGGACATGGGCTGACCCAGGAGCCTGAGCCCCATCCCACTGAGATTCATCCTCATCAGGAACCAGCGCAGCCCTCCTTTCCAAACCCCAAATCTTTGCTGAGCGAGACTTACCTTTCCACCAACATAGGACTAGATAGCCTGAATGCTTTCCTGTTAGAAAACAAAGACAATTCTGGGTAAAACATGACAAACCCCTTTTTAAAGGCACAGCTGAGGTGGGGGGAGGGGGGGAAGAAGTAAGGAAAATCCCCAAAGGCCAAAAACTGAAAGGAAAACAAAACCACTTGGGCCAGCTAAAGCTCACGCCTTATGTCACCTCTGGGTGTTGGCTGGCCTTGGAAACCCAAAGACTTGAGTATTACTGGCCACCCAGGAGCAGGAACTGCAGTCTTGGGTCTGAGAAAGGGAGCCAGTTGGAACTAAGACCCCCACAAAAGGGTCTTTGAAGTGAAAGAGTGAACCAAAAAAAAAATCAGTCCACTGGCAAACCGGGACCACAAGGAAGCTCGTCTTAGCCTTTTCGTGGGGAAAGAAACCCCACAGAGACATTTTATATTGAAGAGTATCATCTCATAGTGATCTAGGAACTCTAAGCCGAGAACATATTATAAAAAGTAGTATCCCTCCCCCAGAAGCAAACATACAACTGCTCTGGGGGGCCCCAGCAGGCCAGATGACCAGACATCTGATCCCAAATTACAATATATGTGAAAAGACAGTTCTCAATAAACAGAAAGATAAGAACCCCAGAATTATAAAAATACTTTAAATATTTAAAGCATCAAAGAACGAATTACAAAACATGCTGGGGGGGGGGTCTTTCCATGGAAAAAGAATGCTCAACCTCACTATTAGTCAAAGACATTTAAATTAAAAAGAAAGAAAGGAAGAAAGAAAGAAAAGAAAGAAAGAAAAAGAAAGAAAGAAAGAAAGAAAGAAAAGAGAGAAAGAGGAAGGAAGGAAGGAAGGAAGGAAGGAAGGAAGGAAGGAAAAGAAAGAAACTTAAATTAGAACAATGCGGTACCTGTATTCAGCATAACAGTTGTCAACTATTAGAGGGGGTGATCCTCGAGATTCTAAGAGTGAGGATAGCTGGACCGTTGTCATCTGCCAGTGGGGCACACACCTGCTGTCTTGCCATGGGTGTCTCTGAAGCAAAGCCTGGGACAGTTGGCTCGAAGCTGATCTCAGGAAGCAGTGCAGAACCCACACAGGGAAACCAAAGGAGAGGAGCCAGCATGAGGATGTGGCATCAGGTCGCTCCACCGTGGGTGGCTGGAGCTCAAACTTGCAGGACCTTCTGAGGAGCTCCATGAAGTGACTGTAAAAGTTCCCACCCCGGGCATGAAGGAGAAGCCATCACCGAAGTTCAGAGTGGGCTCACGGGCACTCACGTTTCCAGATTGCACACTTGGGAGCGCCGAGGCTTCAGGAAAGGCCTAGGACAGCCACAGGGAGGCCGTCAGGTTGCACCTGCACAAAGCTGATCGAAATAAGGAGGGAACAAGAGGCAGAGTCAAGCGGACTAAAGCGGCGCTCGAGATGCCCCCTGAGCACACAGCATCCCCTTTGTCTCAGGAATTACCCTTCGGAGCATCCATCTAGGGAAATGCAGCTGAGCCGTGCACCACACAGGTTAGAGCTGAGGGGTTCCACGCATATGTGAATTTTTTTTTCAAAAAACATATTGGGAAATTTGGGGGAGACTTGTGACAGTTTGAAAAAACTCACAAATGGACCATGCAGCCTAGAACAGTCCAAAAAACGAAATAAGGAAAAGTGAGGTATGCCAGGCATGAATGCATACAATATAGGTACTCGTCTTTTTGTCATTTCCTACCATAAAATATACACAAATCTATGACAAAAAGTTAAAATTTATCAAAGTTTATACAAAAAAACACAGACTGTACATTATCGTTTCATTTGTGATGTCTGGCGTTAGGTATATGGGTATGACACCTGCCGTGTTCTGTGTCCTAAAAGCTGATCATTGTTGTAGGTCCTGATAGAAGATTCACAGATGGGGGAAACTTACGGTGTCCATACACACAGGACAATACTGTCAATGTATTTTCTCTTCCTTACGATTCTCTCAATAACATTCTCTTTTCTATAGCTTTATTGTAAGAATACAGTATATAAGACGTATAACATGCAAACTATGTGTTGATCAACTATTTAGGTCATTGGTGAGGCTTCCAGTCAGCAATAGGCTATTAGTAGTTAGGTGGTTGGGAAGTCGGAATTTATACACAGCTTTTCAAATGCATGGAGGGGTCAGCACCCCTAACCCCCGAGTTGCTCAAGGGTCAGCTATAATCAAAATAGGGAATGGTGTGTGTACTTGACTATATCTGAAAGGAAGGGCTGGAGGGAAGGGGGAAGGGTGGATAGAGGGAGGAAAAATGTCTTTATTTACCCCATTAACCTTTCCTACTCAACCATATTTTCCCCTCTACCCTAGGGAAAGCAGTCACAGCTGAATTGCAAAGAGGAATACAAATAGTTAATTCTCAGTTTCTGAGATTCTGGTGGCCTTAATGGATTAAAGCTGACTTAAGGGATTTTTTTCAAGATGAATTTTACCTATACTCAATTTTGGCTTTACACTTTGATTTTAAAGCTTAACCCCAGCTTCAGATGCAACTTCTTCATACATAGATTGATGCACAAAAATATTAACTGAAGCAGAGTATATAATGGCACAAAAAAATTAGAAAAAAATCTAACCTAATTGTCCAAAAAGCAGGTATTAATTCAGTAAATATGCAGCCATTAAAAATGATATTTACAAAGAGTTTTTAATGATTTGGAACAATGCTTACCATATAATGTTGAGGGGGAAAAGGCAAGATGCAAAATTGCGTATATAGTATGATCTAAATCATATAAAAATGTGTAGGAAAAAAGCTGGAGCAAAACATACCATTTAAAAAATCGGCCTGAATTACGGGAATTTTGTGATCTTTCCTCCTTTATTCCAAAATGAGTAAATATGGCTTCCACAGTCAAGGAGGGGAAAGCAGGTGTGTGCCACCGGGGGTGTTGTGGAGGGCCATGGGGAACCTCAGACCATGTGACCGCACCTGCAGAGCCCTGCCTCATGGCTCTGTTCCCAGCCAAAGTCTCTGCTGTACCTGTGTGACCGGCTGGAGCTGTCCTGACTCCTTGCTCGGTGCTTCAGTTGTCTACCATTCGACAATATTCGACAACTTGGGTGAAATTCAGACCAGCCCCTCTCTTGATAAACTAGACAGTGTCGAAGATTGTAAAGAGGCTTGGAGGGCGTCTGGCATGTCGCTGGCTCAAGTTATCCTTGCGAGAGCAGCCCAGGGGCATGGGCTCTGGAATCCGATGGGCACTCCCTAGGTATACAGTGGCCATCGGGGGAATAATGGCCCCCCAAAGATGTTCACACCCTAATCCCCAGAATCTGTAAATGCATTACCTTACAGGACCAAAGGGGCTTTGCAGCAGTGATTAGGTTAAGGATTCTGAGGTGGGGACAGTATCCTGGATTATTCAGGAGGGCCCAATGTAACCACAAGGGCCCTTCTAAGAGGGAGGCGGAAAGGTTGGAGGCAGAGGAGAAGACGTGACAAGAGAAGCGGACCAAAGGTCAGAGAGTGAGAGAGTGGTGGGGTGTGGGGAGGGAGAGATTTGAGGATGCTGCCCTGCGGGTTTAAAGAAGAGGCTCTCACCAAGGCACACCGGCAGTCTTCAGAAGCTGGAAAAGGCAAGAAAGCAGATTGTCCCCCAACCCCTCAAGCTTCCAGAAGGAACACAGCCTTGTCGACACCTTGAATTTAGGGCTTTTGACTGCCAGAACAAATATGAAAGAATGAATGAATGATTGAATGAATGAATGAATGAGTAATCTGAGCTGCTAAGTTTGTGCTAGTTTGTTAGCACAGCAATAGGAAATGGATACAACAGGACAAGCGTATTTCCTCCTCTGTAAGGAGAAGCGTGTCATTTGTGTCTCTCTGTGCCTTCAAACCAAATACTGTACATGCCACACTTACTAATAAGCATAATGAGCGTTCAGTAAGCCATAGTTACTCTTTCTCACCTCTTAGCCTGACACCTGAAGAGCACTTTAGAGAGCATTTAAGAAACATACAATATGGAATAAACTAACCGTAAGGAAGGCAGCAGGCATGGATTGTCACCACTTCACCTATGACCATGTCCGGACTCAGGAAAGTTAAGCAAACTGTCGGAGATCACACAGCTATTAGGTGGCAAACAGAATCAAAATGTTTCACTCTTGACTTTTAGTTCGGTGGGTAATTGGTTACTCTTGTGTTTCTCACTCAGGAACTCTGCTAAATGTGCAGGTGCCCACAAGAACATCTGGCCCAGGAATCTGCATTTTTTCAAGTTCCATTGTTACTTTGATACAGGCTGGTCCAGTGACCCATGCAGAGCAGTGTTGACCCACCCTGTGTTGCCGAACAGCTGTCCAACTGCTGAATGCTTCCATCTGCCTCCACTTCTTTGAGGAAATGGGAGGCCACAGATGCCCTGTCATGTTGTTGACTTTATATTTTGAAAAATTTTGAACATACAGAAAAAAGAGGAAATCAATGACCACTCATATATCCACCACCTAGATTAAAGAGCTGCTGGCATTTTGCCCTATTTCCTGCATCTCTATGTATCCACATATTTTCCTTGTTGGCCGAAGCATCTTAAAGTATATTACAGACACCGTGCCATTTTTTAAACTGCATTTTAAAAATAAGGACATTTTTGGGCGCCTGGGTGGCTCAGTCAGTTAAGCGTCTTCCTTTGGCTCAGGTCATGATCCCAGGGTCCTGGGATCGAGCCCTGCATCAGGCTCTCTGCTCGGCGGGAAGTCTGCTTCTCCCTCTCCCACTCCCCTGGGTTGTGTTCGCTCTCTCGCTGTGTCTCTCTCTGTCAAATAAATAAATAAAATCTTTTAAAAATAAATAAATAAATAAAAATAAGGACATTTTCCTATTGTCCACAAGAAATGATCCCACTTAATAATATTTGGACATCACTGAATATCAATTCTTATACTTCAAATGTCCCCAATATTCCCCCCAAAATCTTTAATAGGTGACTTTTTGTTTTTTTCCAAATCAGGAAGTGTGCTCTACCAATTTTCATGTGACTGGTCTACACAGAGCTTGAGGATTTCCAGGGTGATGTGCTGATGGGAGTCCCCCTAGGTTTTCTGTACCCAGACAAACACATGGATGAGAGGCTGGTTTTCCCCTGGAATCCAGGCCTGATAACCCTGCAGCCTCCCCTTCCAGCTCTTGTCCTTTTGGGCTGAGGATTGACAGTAAAGCATTCTTCTTCCCAAGGCCACATAGCCTCTTCTGTGGCCCCTTCCTACAACTACAGCTCCCTCTCCAGGTTCTGGCAACCTCTCAGACCTAGATAAGACTAGGGATCTCAGCTCTTTTCAGCCCAAGAGTGCTATACCACAACCCTGTTGATCTCCCTTAATGCCACTCACAACTTTGTAAATATCTTTGTTAAACTTTCTGCAATTACCCCACTTCAATGTGCCATCCCTTTCCCACTGGGACCTTGACTGATAAAGTAATGGTACCAGGGATGGCCCTACAGGAAAGTAACCCTCAGATGAGATTCTAAGATTGGATTGCTCACATATTTGAGGTGTATGGCCAAGGAAATAGAATGCAGGGTATCTGTAAAACACAGAGGCATCATAGTTGTTCAAAGTATCACCATTAGTGGCATTAAAAGAATGCAGATGAAAGATACGATGTTGGCAGATCCAGTGGCTTGGCCATGCTGACAATGGTGATTACTGCAGTGTGGGGTGGCTGTTATACAGAGGAGGGACAAATTGAAGGTCCTGAATACTTGGAACATGGATGGAAATGCAGAAAGCCTTGACGGTAGCTTTGAGAGAGTTGCAGATCTCCTGGTGGGCAGCTATGCCCAGGGACTGATTATAAAGGTGAGACACAGGCAGAGTCAATTAAATGTTCAATCCTGCAATTACGCTTTCTACTGGTTGCAAAAGTGGAACCCTGATTCATAGGTTGGGACATTTGAGCAGACACAGATGTGGCATAGTCACCTCAGGACCTTGTTCCACAGCCCTCATTGTCTCCAGGCCAACAGTGAGAGTTATGCTCTAATCTAGCCCAGATGGAGAAGGACAAAGCCTGATACAGGGAGGGAGAGCCTATACCTCAGAAGGGTTGCGGGACACCCAGCAGGAGTCTGTGCAGCATATATGGGGGGGAGGGGGGTTGTAAGGACGTTGAATGGGAGAATTTAATGATACAGGCATGCTCACTCTAGATTCAGGACTTCCTGTGCTGGCTGGAGCATCCGGGAGCGGCAGTCTCAGCTGGACTGGCCAACAGAAGCCTGGACTCAACAGTGGCTGGCCATTAATCAGGACTTCTCTAGCATTCTGAGGAGAGGGAAACTGAAGATTCAGGAGGTTAGGAATGTTGGAGGGGATCTATTTGGCGCAACATGCACGGCCCCACCTTAACCACATTCCCCAGGAGGCCAGAGGATACTCTCTTCACTAGGCCAGAAGAATTCCATTGTGAAGAGTTCACAGACCTCCTTGAAAAGCTTTTGGCTGTTTTCTGTAAGCAGGAAATGACAATGGGAGAGGTTGCAATGAAATTAGACTCCCTGATTTTAATGGAAAAAAAAAAAAAAACGGGATCCCAGTGTTGCAGGGGCCAGGGGTCTCAAAGCCACAGTGGACACAATTCCCATAATGAGCTGTGAAACTGGAGTGCTAATTGGAATGCTTGGGCCTGTAGCGATCTCTCACACTGGCTAACTAATCTGCAGTAGATGTACAAACTCTTAAGGTGCTGCTTGACATAGACAAGCAGGAAAATTATGGCTCTAGTGGGAAACATCATGGTGGAGAATCAGAATTTACCCAGTGTTTGGGCCCAGAGGCCCAGAATCCCTTGACTTGGGGGTGGGAGTGGAGGAAGGTCCCTTTGAGCAAGCACCTGAAATGTGGCCATAAATCTATGCTGTGAATCTTCCTCAGTCTTTCCCCAGAAAGACCAGAGACCACTAAACAGAATGGGGAAAGGGAACTAACCAGAACTTCCAGGGACCGTTAAATTCTGCTCCTGAACTCAGGCTAACCACAGGAAACTCAAATTGGCAGAGTGGTCCACGAGTCAGAGGGTGAGCTAACGGAGATCAGGAGATAAATGGAACAGTGGTCTAAGTCTGTCTTACAGCAGGTCCAAGAGGATCAAGGAGCCATGCTCTTGTGACTTTCCCAGGCCCAGAATGTATAATAGTGAATATTACTAACTCACAGAATCTCACACTGGCCCCCTGACCCATGGAATGAAAGCCATCATGGCAGTTCCAAATGGAACTTCCTTCTCTCCCACTGCCAAGATAGTGAACCCAAAGAAATAGCATAACCCTGGGGGAATCGCACAGATTAGTGTGTAACCATCAAATACTTAAAAGAGGCAGGAGTGGTGATTCCTACCACATTAACATTTAAGTCATGTTTGGCTGGTGCAGAAACCAGATGGATGGTAAAGAGATGACTATATAGACTACAGAGAATTCAGTCACATGGTGATGTCAGTTGCAAATGTAATTCCAGATGGGTATCTTAACCAGAACAAATAAAAACACCCTTGACACCTGCTATGCAGCTATATGCCTAGAAAGGCTTTTTTTTTTTTTTTTTCCAATTCCCAGCAGCAGAGCTGGTTGCCTTCACATGGCAGGGACCACAGTACTTTCACCGGAGGCTTTATGTCAAGGCTTTGTCAGCTGTCTTGCTCTCTATTGTACTGCAGTCCACAGAACTTGATCATTTTTGATACCTTTTAAAAAAAATCACTGTATTTCACTGGTGACATTGTGCTAATTGGACCTGGTGAGCAGCCTCTGGCAAATATTTTAGGTGCCTCGATAAGAAACATGCGTTTCGGGGGATGAGAGATAAACCCCATGAAAGTTTAGAAGTATTCCATATTGTGAAGTTTCTAGGAACGCAGGGTTATGAAAGATGTCAGGAATGAGTGACAAACTGTTACTTCTTGCACTTCCTACCAAAATATTTGGTAGCCCAGTGGGCTTGGGGGAATAACATATACCACCCTTGTGTACACTGCTCTGACCCATTCAAGCTGCCAGTTTTGAGGGATGCCAGTTCAACAAATACTCTGGTCACGGCGTAAGCCGCTCTGTGTCTGGAGCTACATGAGTAAGCAGACCCAGTGCTAGAGAAAGTGTTTGTACATAGACTATATAAAATGCCGTCTGTAGGCTCGGGAGAACTCTAACAGGAGAACTACCTAGAGATGGGGGGGTGTACGGCCTCTTTTGCTGACAACTGTTCTCCATTGGCAAAGCAGTTCCCTGCCTGCCACTAGGTTCTGATAGATACTGAATCCCTGGTCATTCGATACCAAGTAACTATGTGACCAGCACCGCCATCATGAGCTGAGCATTATCTTATCTACCAATTCAGGCACAAGTAAATTGCATGAGCAGTGTCATGGTTAATTTATGTATCAACTTAGCTGGGCCACTGTACCCTGATATTCAGTAAATTTGTGACAAGGAGGAATGGAGAGGGGCGTATGGATAGACTTCACTGAATGGGCCATGACTGTGAAAATATTCATGTTCTCTGAGAGTGCTTACCCAAGGGCGGGCTGGGACTAAATCACCGGGACCACGTACAGAGTAGCTTACCCCACCCCCTTCTGGGATGGAAGCTATGCTAGTCTCAACAACACGGACTCTACCTCACCAAAGGTCACCTAAGCAGTGCCACTGCTGAATGCCCTTGCTGCCATCAGCAGAGGTCAGCGCTGAGTTCCCAGTGAATAGCCAGCCACCTAGTGACAGGTTGATGACACTGAATCCCTTACAGCATGGTGGGGGGTGGAGGAGGGCAGTGATTTGTCCTTATATGAATAGATACATACTCCACATTTGTTTTCACTTTGCCTGCTCATAACACTCTGTCAGCACCATCATTCCCTGCAGAATGCCTTATTCATCACTATAAGTCACAATGCCTATGACCAAGAAACCCATTTTGTAAAAGTGCAAAGAAAGTACAGTAGAGGGTTTATTCCAGTTAAATTCACGTGGTCTTTCCACATGCCCTGTCACCCAGAAATAGATGGATTCAGATTCCAGTGGAATGGCCCATCGAAGGCTCAGTTATTGTGCCGACTGGAAGACAACGGTCTGCAAAATTAGGGCACTAGTCTTTTGGATGTGGTACATTCCTTAAACCAGCAGCCGATATGTAGTGCTGTCTTGTAACAAGAATGCTCAAGTCTGGGAATCAAGGGTGGACGTGGGAGTGGACCCTCACTATTGTACCCTCTTATGGGATGTTTGCTTCTGATCCCTGCAAACTTGAGCTCAGTGGTCTCCGTGAAGGTCCTCGTGTGCAAGGGAAGAACCAGAAAACATGGCTGAGGTTCTGTTAAGACAGAAGCTGATACCATCTTCTAACCATTTTCAGCTTCTCATGCTACTGATCCAACAGTCAGAAAAGAGGGCATGCTACTCACCAAGGCGTTTGATCTGATTACCAAGGCAAAATGGGTTTGCCTCTACACAATGAGGCTGAGAAGGACTAGATGCAGAATCCAAGAATTCCCAGGCCACCAGTGACTATTCTCTTACCTAGATTACTGGCCAGTGGAAAACAGAGGCAACCCAAAAAAGACAGGACCACTGAGGACACAGATCATGAAGAAGCGAGGGAAAGGAACCCTGATAAGCTGAGGTGCTAGCAAAGAGTTAAGGAATGTGTAATAGGTGGTAAAAGAAAGAAGCCACAATTATCAGCTTGGGTCTCATGACCAGGTATAGAAGTGGGGATAATAGCAGCTTTTATGCTAATTACTTGATTCTCTTTCCTCACTTTTACCCCAAAACCTCACATGAAGAGCATTATGGCTAACATTTTAGGTTTCGGGTGGGAATATGACGTCATTCGGTATCTAATGGGATTTTGTACGTCCTGGTGTTGGGCCCACGACGTCTTCATCTGTTCAAGGTGGATGGTCAAGGGCAAAAGGTGGGAAAAGTGCTGGATATTCTCTTTCCTCCACTCTGTGCTCTGTGCCGGGAAGTTGGCCTCTGCACAGCACACCTATGGGCTCCTTTGTCTTCAGCATCCACTTGGGTTTGGCCATGGCGGGCTCTGGCAGGAGACTGGAGGCGGGGGGCCAATGCGGTCATAACGCGTTTCCATCAGCTCCTTCCCATCACATCACAGGTTGTCAGGGGTCACATTCCTTTACCAAAGGTTACAGACTCCACTGCACAGCTCTTGGCACTCCAGGTTCTTGTACCCACCCCTCCTCCTCTTCTCTCCAAGCCAAAGAGTGGTAATGGCACCTACTCCCAAGATGATTCACTAACTGCTGCTTATTTCTCTTAACCCTGCCGATACACTTGTCAATAGTCCCTTTATTAAACTCTTCTCAATTATTCCATCTGAATAATCTGGGGCACCTGGGTGGCTCAGTCGGTTTAGCATCTGACTCTTGATTTCAGCTCAGGTCATGATCTCAGCGTCCTGGGGATCGAGCCCCGCATCAGGGCAGGCTCTGCACTCAGCCGGGAGTCTGCCTGAGATCCTCGCTCCCTCTACCTCTGCTCCTTACCACCCCCTGCCTCCACTTACATGCACCACGTGCTTGTGCTCTCTCTCTCTCTCTCAAATAAATAAATCTTTGAATAATCTACCACAATCCTCTGTGATACAGCCCAGTTTAGTCAGGCTGAGTTTAGAATGGATATTTTCCCTCAGACTAGTGCCCATCCTCACCTGTTCTGAGTGGGCCTGACTCATAGCTCTTGAAGCTGTGATTCACCTGCCTGTATCCTGTGTAAAAGTCTTCGGCACCACACATACGCAGACACATTTCACCAGCCTTCTGAGCAGATAATCAGGAAGTTGTCCAACAGGGCTCTCCTGGTCTCAACTGGAGCAACCAGCTAGCTTGGGGGAGGGTGGCAGTGAACAGAATATTTGTGTCTCCCCAAAATTTGTATGTTGGAATCCTAACCTCCATTGTGATGGTGTAAGGAGGTGGGACTTTGGGAGGTAAGTACGTCACGAGAGTGGAACCCTCATGAATGGGATTAGTGGCCTTAAAAAAAACAGGACCAAGAGACTCTCTTCTCTCTGCCATGTGAGGATGCAATGAGAAGTCTTCAGTCTACAACCTGGAAGAGGTCCTCACCAGAACCTGACCATGCTGGCACCCTGATCTCAGACTTCCAGACTCCAAACCTGGGAGAAATGCCTTTCTGCTGTTTATAAGGCACCCAGCCTACTGTACTTTGTGCTAGCAGCCCAAATGGCCTAAGGCGAGGGTTCTAGAGCATTGGGCTCCCTCACTAACACATCTTAGGAAGAATATTCCAAATGGTGAGCCAACTGGAGTGCCGCAGATGAGTTCCAGGAATGCCATGGGAGACGATCCCCTCATCCTTTAGGGCAGCTGAGCAGGGCCTGAGCAGTTGGAGCGGCCGCACCTCCAGCTCCTTGGAGGGCAGCCAGGGGAAGTGGGGTCTGATGGCATGCACGTGGTCCCGCAGGCTGCACGCACAATGAGAAACACCCCACAGCTGCGGCTTTACCTCCACCACCTGGCCATGGACTCTGCAGCCTGCCACAGTCTGCAGCTGCTCTTCGTGGGCAAGGAGTCCCTGAGCTGCCACAGGACTTTGGGGTTCCATGTACCCAGGGGGCGTGGCTCACATGGGGGTGACAGAGACTCTCCCAGGCACAGCTCAATCTCCAGTTTTCTTTTTTATTTTCTTTTTTATTTATTTATTTGACAGAGAGAGACACAGCAAGAGAGGGAACACAAGCAGGGGGAGTGGGAGAGGGAGAAGCAGGCTTCCTGCCGAGCAGGGAGCCCGATGCGGGACTCGATCCCAGGACCCCAGGATCATGACCTGAGCTGAGGCAGACGCTTAACGACTGAGCCACCCAGGCGCCCCTCTCCAGTTTTCTGTATATTGGATACTTTTGTTGAGATTTTGGTTGATATGCCTTTTAGTGGTGCTCAAGCCAGCTGATGAAGCACCACTCTAACAATGCATGTTTATTCTGCAAATTAGAATGTCTTTGTTCTGAAATAGATTATATGAAATAAATGAGTTTGGATTTGAAATTCTATTTACCTCACCAAACATATACAAATCAACATTACATATGACACGAAAAGGAAGAGCTATTAGATTCCTTCAATATAAATCTATACAATAAATACATGTATTATATATTTACTCAGTATGTTTAAATATGTTATAGATTATACCTGTTTAAATATAAATATATACATAAATGGAACTGTTGTATTTGAATGGTGTAAAACGTGGTCTTATGTTTTGTCAGCCATTATACAAAAATATGTTCTCCATTGACCCCAGTTGGCCATATAAATGTAGTCTCTGTTGTGACAAAGGCTGGGGAGCACTAGCTCTAAGGTATCAGCCCGTGTGATTTCCCCACCTCCCTTGGCTGTCACGCCCACAGCATATTAGCACAAACCATAACTAGGGATTAAATGCTGACTTGAACATCTGATTTAAAGGCTTCCCTAAACATAGACACAACTCTCCATAATCCTTTCTCTCAGAAACACAGAAGTCATTCCCCATAGGGCTAATGCAGAAACACACACACACGCGCGCGCGCACACACACACACACACACACACACACACTGTGTCCTCAGAGATTACCCAGATGTAAGAGTATGATTTGACCCGAGGAGGAAGAGGGTTGATTCTGAGGAGTAAAAGGGACAAAGTAACCAGTAAATGGTTCAAGTAAAATTCTAACTCAGAAACCTGGCATGTCACGAGGAGTGTTACTTAGCTGCGGTCAACACTGACAGGCCTGAGCTTGAAATGCCCTGGTTCTCAGACCCGGAGATCCTTGTAGGCCTACTGATGAAAAGGGTGAGTTTGATAAAAGAGAGTGAAAATGAGTGGCAACATGAATGAACCGGACACAAAATAGTGCACACTCTGGAATTGTGTTTTATAAAGAGTAAAAACAGGCTAAATTAATCTATGGTATTAACAGTTAAGATACTGGTTAATGGAGGTGGAGTGGGGGCAGAGGTGGTAAAGGGGCATGAGAGAGGCTTCATCTGTTGCTACATCTGAATGTTGGTTACATGGGCTGCCACCGAGAAATGTATCAAATTGTATACTTATGTGTGCAGTTTTGTGTGTGTTTATTATGCTTCAGAGAAAACATGCTAAATGGAATGGCAGAGGGGTCCTACTAACACAAAAATACTTGGTAGTTCAGCACAGGCGTAGAAAACAGAAAACAAAAATGAAAATCCAGAGGCCCTAGCTGACCACAAGCTGAACATGAAATAAGTTAGGGTTATTAAATATTTATTTATTTATTTAAGAGAGAGAGAGAGAGAGAGAGAGAGAAAGAGAACACACACACGAGTCGGGGCAGGGACAGAGGGAGAGAGAGAGCGAATCTCAAACAGACTCCCTGCTGAACGTGGAGCCCAACTCAGGACTCGATCTCATGACCCATGAGATCATGACCTGAGCCAAAACCATCAGTTGGACAATAACCCACTGAGCTACCCAGGCACCCCAACAAGTTAGGGTTATTAGAATTGAAGGAAGAGTGACAGCCTGATCACTTGGGCTATAATAAAGGATACTTGCATGACTTACCGAGACTGCAAAGTGATTCTTCTACAATACAGTGTAGCTACTTGAGCCCTGATCAGAATAATGGGTAATTTTGATTAACATCCCTTCAAAAGGACATTGAAAACTAGAAAGGATTCAGAGAAGAGCAATAGAGATGATTAAAGATATGGAAACTAGACACTCAAAAAAAGGTTAAAAGTAGTGCATTTTTTTTTAAAGTTGGGTGCTGGTTCTCTTCTCTTGATCAAGGGTCGCATGACTCGTCCGCCCTCTCCTCTAATGCTTTGCTCCTCTCCCTCTCCTTTACCGGCGATGGACTTGTAAGAGCCAAATAAGTCAGCCGATGGTACTTTCTTGAGCAGATATGTCAATGTCATTCTAAAAGAAAAAAAAGATGTTCGGTCATTAAAAAGCCGCCTTCGGAATAATTGGGGTTGTTCCGCTTAAGGAAGAGAAGGCTTGATGGGCCTTAAAATAGCTGGAGATTTCTGAGGAGGGAGTCTGTGTCCGTCATTCTTCACCTCCGACACACCGAAAGCAAATGATCTTAAAATAAAGCAAAGATTTCAGCAGACCAGAAAGACTCATTAAATGAATGAATCGCAAGGCCGGGGGACACTCAAGCACAGAATTAGGATATTCTGACTACACCGGTTTCTTTCTAACATCATAATTTTGATTATCTCCTGAATGATGAGTTTGATTTTATTTGTAACAACAATACCTTACATTTGTAATGTCTTAGAGCTCGCCAGGGACACTTTCAGCCCATTTGCCTCAACTTAGAACCCCTGCTTTTGAATTGAGGCTGCCAGAGAGAAATGTGTGGCTGAACGGAGGCCCCCGGGGCAGCCGGTGGGCAGGCCCCGCTGTCCCGCTGCTCCCTGGGGGCTGGAGGCTGGGGGGCTGGGGGACTGGCTGCCGGCTGTCGCCAGTCACCATGGTGACCTCGCAGCAGCAGCTGCTGTCCCCACCATCTGAAGATGTCTGCAGGGTTTTGGAGGCAGGTCTGGGCGGTGGGTGGTCCCAGAAGTGGCCGGAGCCTTGGGAAGTCCTGGCCACTTGCACACGGGGCCAACCACCTCTTCTGGGGCTCCCAGCCGGGGCTCCCAGCCGAATTCAGGGTGAGCTTCAGAGCAGGCTTTGCCAGAACAGCCTGAGAAACGTCTCCTGGCACGAATGTGCTCCTTCCTCCACTACTTGCTGCCTTGGGGAAGTCTGAGGCCTGGGAAAAGGGGGACCACGGCTGGAGGCCATTTTTTTTTCCAAGGGAAAACAGAATTACGTGGAATCTTCGGTTTAGGCCAAAACTTGATCCACTTCCCCCCCCCCCCCCCCGTATTTTGTCCATGTTGTGACTGTGGCTGGCGGCGGACCTTCAGGACAGCCTCTAGGCCTGAATCCCGAAGAGGCAGCTGCCCTATCTCTCAGCAACCTGCTGCCCCTCCAGCAGCCCCTTATCGCCAGCCCCCCACCCCCTCCCTGCACACTCCGGCCCCTAGACACAAGCTGCAGGGGGCAGCCCCCTGCATGGCACCTGCCGCACACAAAGCAGGGCCAGGGCCAGCGCCCGGTGGAGCCAACAGCTGGAAGGCCGTCTCTCCGCCGGGCGCCTGCCCTGCTGCGCTTCGGGGACGAGGGGAGGCCCGGGGGCGGGTTGGGGGGGCTCTTGATGGGGAGTCGCTCCAGCAAGACATCTGCTCCCCTGGCCACGAGATCTGAAGGGCGGATGCAAGAGATCCGAGGGGGCGGGGTGTCAAGGCAGCCCCCACCCCGCAGCTGTGCCAAGCACCGGCTCCCACTCTCCGTGGCCACAGTCTGTCCCTTTCAAGCCTGTGTCTTCTCCCCTCCCCCCTTCAGCTGGCGTCTCGGGAAAGACAAGTATCGCAAGCAAACTGCCTCGGAAAAACAAAGCTGTCTGCTGGCGACCGTCCCAGCCTGCCCCGGGCTCCCCGGCCCACCCCCACCCCGGCCCCTTCCTGACGCGCGGCTCCCCCAGCCCCAGCGGCTCTGGGCCCCGGCCAGGGAGTGCAGGACCCCTCTTGGCTCCCTGGTCTGGTCTGAGGCCCCTGTCAGATGCCCTTAGGAGTGCTGGGCTGCAGGATGCAGGGCACGGGGCCCTCAGGGACGGAAGTGACAGATGAACAAGGGGACTTCTTCTCACTAAATCACCGGTGTGGAGCCTCCCTGGCGGAGCTTGAAGAAGCAGCCCCTCCACCCCTGTCAGCTTTTCTATCTCGCTGGGCCAAAGCTCCTGGACTGGATGGAGGTGGGCGGGGGCTTCAAGCCAGTGAGCCTGGGGACTTGGCTTTTGGGCAAAAGCTAGATCACGGACCCAGCGCCAATTCTACCAGCCTAGTTGGAAGCAAAGAAAGAGTCTGTCATCACACCTTGATTAGCATAAGGATTTAAAAACCAACAAACAAGCAGTTCTGCCCTCTGCCTTGCCAGAGAGAGCCGTGTACAAATTGACTAAGGGGCCCAGACATTTATGTTGCCCAAGACTCTCAGGCAACCTGGGGTTTCCTTTTCCGCAGGCATACTGCTGATTGTGCCCAGAATACGAAGCATAGATCATGGAGGAGCCGACAGGAATGGGACCTCCAGGCCCAGTCACTGTGGGAAACTTCTCCCCAGCGACTAGTGGAACTATGTCTACAAGAAGGGACTCTCCTGCTGGCCCAAGCAATCCAAGGATGCTCCTTTTTGGAAGTTCCCAAGTCAGAATACAACAGCAGAGTGATAAGACGGTCACTGTGATGGAGTGATAAAACTCCACACAGGCCATCCTTTGGTGGTTTGTGATCATTATCCACTTGCTTCTGGTTTCTGGGTCTTTTTAAGACTTTTTTAATTTATTTATTTGAGAGAGAGAGCACAAGTGGGGTGAAGGGCAGAGGGAGAAGCAGGCTCCCCACTGAGCAGGGAGCCTGATGCGGGACTCGATCCCGGGACCCTGGGATCATGACCCAAGCCGAAGGCAGACGCTCAACCGACTGAGCCACCCAGGTGCCCTGGTTTCTGGTTTTTGCAGATTGGATGTTAACTTTCCTTCCCATCCTCCTGGTGACTCAGAGATGCATCAGAAAACTTGTAGGCAGTTGAGCTTGTCTTCCAGGTGCCCACAGGCTGGGGAGCCCTGTGACACTTCAGCCCCGTGTCATTTCTCCCCACTGGTCATCAGCAGTCGGCAGCATACTGGTGTCTGAGCACCTCAGGGCTGGCTGAGGGCTGGAAGGTGACCTGCAAATTCTGGGGCTCCCACAGAGCTTCCATGGAGAATGCAGACCAGAACATTCACTGTGCATCACAAGAGCCAGTGTGTGCATGTGCCTGAGCATGCACACACACACATATACACACCAATGCGCACACACACAGGGCCAGAGATAACCAGTGGTCCCAGCCCAACTCCTTCTTTAGCCCCCAGCTTCCTCCTCACTCCCTGTCAGCGGCCCCATTTCTCCGGCCTTTAGCCTGGCCCTGAGGCACACACCTCCAGCACCCTGCTCGGCACTGTCACGGCATCATCCATTCATTTGACTGTTTCCCTCTCTAGCTCCGTGAAGCGACAGCAGAGGCTTTGGCTTGTTTGTGGCCTAGGACAGCAAGCACTTCAGTGTTTGTGGAGCGAATCCACTCCTCCAAAGGGTCCTCTAATTCCCAGCTCCGCCATCCACCCCTTCAGGCTCTGCTCCCCCAGGCCTGGCCTAACAAGAGCTTGGTCTCCTTGGCTCCCCAGCCTTCTCACCATCCACACCCGAGCAAATGGAACATGGATTTATAATCAATTAGGCAAGTCCCACTCTTGTAATGGGGCCAAAAAGGGAAAAACCCTTAACTATATACACAGAATGGGCTTTATTCTCCCAGGAATCTCATTACAGATTAGAATGTAAGAGGTGACCAAACAACAACAAAGCCTGAAAACAAGAAAAAGAAAAAGGAAAGGAAAGAAAGTTAAAAGAAAGAAAGAAAGAAAGAAAAAGAAAGAAAGAAAGAAAGAAAGAAAGAAAGAAAGAAAGAAAGAAA